>NC_136270.1:25394232-25806732 GCF_964187855.1 Myxine glutinosa | reverse complement strand
TATATATATATACATATATATACATATACATAGTCATATATATATTATACATATATATACTATATATATATGTATATATAGTATACTATATATATATATATATATATATATATAATATATATATATATATATATATATATATAGTGCATTCAGAAAGTATTCAGACCCCTTCACTTTTTTCACATTTTTGTTATGTTGCAGCCTTATGCTGACATCGTTTAAATCTTTTTTTCCCTCATCAATTTACACTCAATACCCCATAATGACAAACAGAAAACAGGGTTTTAGAAAGTTTTGCAATTAATTAAAAAGAAAAAACTGAAATATCACATTGACATAAGTATTCATACCCTTTGCTATGACACTTGAAATTTATCTCAGGTGCCTCCCATTTCTCTTGATCATCTTTGAGATGTTTCTACACCTTGATTGGAGTCCACCTGTGGTAAATTCAATTGATTGGACATGATTTGGAAGGGCACACACCTGTCTATATAAGGTCTCACAGCTGACAATGCATATCAGAGCAAAAACCAAGCCATGAGGTCGAAGGAACTGCCTGCAGAGCTCAGAGACAGGATTGTGTCGACGCACAGATCTGGGGAAGCCTACAAAAAAATCTCTGCTGCATTGAAGGTTCCCAAGAGCACAGTGGACTCCATATTTCTTAAATTTGGAAGAAGTTTGTAACAACCAGGACTCTTCCTAGAGCTGGCCGCCCGGCCAAACTGAGCAATCGGGGTAGAAGGGCCTTGGTAATAGAGGTGACCAAGAACCCGATGGCCACTCTGGCTGAGCTCCAGAGATCCTGTGTGGAGATGGGAGAAACTTCCAGAAGGACAACCATCACTGCAACACTCCACCGATCTGGGCTTCATGGCAGAGTGGCCAGACGGAAGCCAAACTGTTCAATCTTGGTTTCATCAGACCACAGAAGCTTGTTTCTCACAGTCTGAGAGTCCTTCAGGTGTTTTTCTGCAAACTCCAAGCGGGCTTTCATGTGTCTTTCACTGAGGAGAGGAGAGGCCTTCTTTCAGCATCTTGCGGTCTGCTCTCGGGCTCAACTTGCTGGGGTGGCCTGGCTTGAACAAGTTGGCAGTTGTTTAGAATCTTCTCCACTTGTAGATGATCTTCCGGACAGTCGAATAATTGATTTCAAATTGTTTGGAGATCTTTTTAAATCCCTTCCCAGACTCGTAGGCATCTATATCCTTCTTTCTGAAGGCCTCAGAGAGCTCTTTTGATCTAGGCATGGTGACGCCGCACACTCCAACAACAAAGAGCAAACCAAACTAAATGTCTGAGGTTTAAATAAGACAGGTTCCTCCAAGATCCTCTCTAACGATGTTCTAATCATTTGCACCTGATTCTAATTTTAGGTATTTGAAGTAGTGATACATGTAGGGGTGTACTCACTTTTTCCACATGCGAAATTTGCATTTATCTTTATTTAAATTATACAATGGACTACAAAATGTAAATGTTTCATGATATTTGTTATATTATATCACCTTTATCTATCAATATTGTTGAAATGAAGATCAAATAGCTGTATGTTGAAATATGTTGAAAAAGTCAAAACTTTACATGGGGTGTCCTTACTTTTTTACGTCACTGTATGTAAATGGACTGATTCAATCTGGTAAAACAATGCTTGCAAATGTAAAAAAAAAAAGTTTGGATGCTCTTGGCCTCATCATTTTGCTTTCCCCCCAGGCTTTCCACCCCCAAAATATCCTTTGCAATCTGCAGTACCTCTTGCAACGTGTTGTAAGGCGCAGCCAAGTCCATCTGCAGCAAGTTTCCTACAAAGGGCCACCTTCGGGGTCCAGGAGGAAAGATGCCATGGTTCGATTCCTTGGTCAATAATCTTCGGAGGAATATCATCAAGATTGACCCAGCAATGAGCAGCACAGTTCCAACAGGCACAGGGCCATATCCAGGCAAAAACTCAGCCATCACATCAAGAATATTTAAAACCTGCAAAAAGAATAGTTTTCAGTGAAACATTTTTGGTGTATTTGGTTCAAGGTTCAACATTTCCATGCACTAGTTGTGCCTGGGTAGGCAAATGGGAAGGAAGTACAACCAGAATGTCCAACCTTTAACCTCTGCTCTTTTTATCTTGTCTTGACGTGCAGTTATTGCTTCAGGAAGGTAAAACAAGGTGCATGCCAAAGAGTAAACCACACTACACTTTGGCACAAAAGAGTAACAGGACTCTGTCCTTTCCAAGAGTTACAATAAAAGGCCCCTTGCGTAATCCCATTTGCACGACAAATTGTAACTGAAGACAGCTTGGAAACCAAAACAGGTTTTCCAAATGAGATAAGAGATTTTCATATACATTCACTTGACAAACAGATGTTGAACCTCAGCACCTTGCTAAGGTTCAACGGCTGTTAGTTACCAAGCAAAATAAAATTCCATTCGCTGCAGGCAGCCTGGAAAATAAATTAAACCAAAAAAAGAAAAAAGAAAAGAGGGCAAAACTGCCTCAAAAATTAATCAAATAATGAATTACTTCTGAAAGCCAAATTATCAGCATTTGATATGTAGCCTGTGGCTGCTGGTTGGATCATTGCTGGGAGCATGGCTGTGCTGCATTGGCATAAAAAACACAGCAATAAAAAAAAATTGCGGTCCAAGGAGGTACACGGGGGAGTTTGAGCCCCCCAAATTGGTATTTGCTCCCTTCCCCCGAAACTACACACAATTTCAATGAAACTTTACCACAACCTTCCATTTACCACAACCTTCATTACCCATGATGCACCAAACTTTGTTTACGGCATTAAAAACTAGATGGTGTAGCGACCCATGGGTCCCCCAAAGCTCGAGACCAGCAACATAATATCCTTGCCCAAGCCGGTGACGTAACCGGCGGACAAACCGCGGCGCCGAGGTTATAATTGCTTGCACCTGTCGGTCACGTGACCATCAAAGCGTGCCTCGCCTGAGAGGCGTGGCTTTGGTTCTGACGTATGCTTTTTGGTTTGGATTATATGTATGCGAACCCGATAAACGGGTTTTCAGAGTTCCCGAGTTGATTATACAACAAACATCTTCTCGGACGAGTTTGTGTCTTGTCCGTCACTTCGTCCGTCTCAAGCAGGAGCGCTGCTCCTTCACTGGTGACCCCGAGTTTACGACACGTGATGGACACGGCAGTGTCCCTCAAACTGCCCACTTTCTGGGAAGCACATGCCACCGTCTGGTTCGCTCAGGCGGACTCCCAGTTCGCCCTGCGTGGCATTACGGAGGACACCACTAAATACCATTACGTGGTCGCCGCGCTCGTCTCCGTGACCGCCGCCTGCTGCCTGAGCCTCCTCCAGAGCCCGCCCGCTGACGGCAAGTACGACGCCATCAAGGCACTTCTTCTGGGTGCTTTCGCCCTCTCCCCGGCTGAATGCGCACGACGCCTGCTCGACCTTCCTGGGCTCGGCGATACGCGCCCGTCCGAACGTATGGACTACATGCTCGCGTTGCTCGGCGAGCACCCCTCGGATTTCCTTTTCCGAGAGCTTTTTCTCCGCCAGCTCCCGGCCCAGGTTCGGGTCGCCCTGGCAAGCACGACCATCGCAAATCCCCGCGACCTCACCAGGGAGGCCGACAAGATCGATTCGGCAAGCCAGCTCGTCGGGGTGGCTGCCGGGAGCCCAGTCGGCGCCCGCGGCACAGTTTCCCGCCTGACGCCCGCGACGCAGCTTCCTTCCCGGAGTCCGCCGGTCCGGCGCGACTGGCAGCGGCAACGCCAAGTTGCCCGGTCCCGACACGTCGACCGGAGCCCCCGCCAGACCCGGCCTGGTGTTATTTCCACGCCAGGTTCGGGCGGCGGGCCCGATCATGTCAACCCCCGTGCACGTTCGGCAAGTCGGGAAACGGTCGGGCCGGCGCTCACTACCAGCCATGAGCGCCGGCCATTCCGGAAACCTGCTATTCATCGCGGACCAAGCGTCGGGGCGGCGTTTTCTCTGCGACACCGGCACTCAGCTGAGCGTCATTCCCGCTTCGGCGGAGGACAGGCGGGCCGCCATTTGCGGCCCCTCCTTAATCGCGGCCAACGGCTCCGCCATCCGCACCTTCGGCCCACGCACCGTCGCCCTCCGCTTCGGCAGCCAGCTCTTCCGCTGGGAGTTCGTGACGGCGGATGTCCCCATGGCTTTGCTCGGTGCCGATTTCTTTTGCGCCCATGGGCTGCTGGTCGACGTTAAATGTCGGCGTTTCGTCAACGCCGAAACTTTCAGCTCGCTGGCGTGCACATTGAGCCGTTCCGCGCCCACCGAGCTTTCCTGCATCCTCCCGTTGGCAGACGACTTCGCGCGTCTCCTCGCGGAGTTCCCGGCCCTCACGCGACCAACGTTTTCGGCCGCCGCGGTGCGTCACGGCATCGAGCATCATATTCCCACTACGGGCCCGCCGGTGTACGCCCGAGCTCGCCGTCTCGACCCAGCCAAACTCGCCGTCGCCAAGGCCGAGTGCGCCGCGCTGGAGCGCCTTGGCATCGTGCGGCGCTCCGACAGCGCCTGGGCCTCGCCGCTGCACATCGTCCCGAAGCCGGGGGGCAGATGGCGGCCATGCGGCGACTACCACCGCCTCAACGACGCCACTACCCCCGACAGGTACCCCGTCCTGCACATCCAGGATTTTTCCGCCCGGTTGGCGGGGCGGATCATTTTTTCAAAAGTGGACCTGATTCGGGGGTACCACCAGGTGCCCGTCCGCCCAGCCGACATCCCGAAGACGGCCGTTATTACACCTTTCGGCCTCTTCGAATTCCTCCGGATGCCCTTTGGCCTCAAAAACGCGGCACAGGCATTCCAGCGCCTGATGGACGGCGTGCTGCGCGACTTGCCGTTCCTCTTTACCTACCTGGACGACATACTGTTCGCCAGCACGTCCAGAGCCGAGCACCTCCTCCACCTCCGGACGCTGTTCGGCCGCCTCAGCGAGCACGGCTTGATCGTCAACCCGGCAAAATGTCACTTTGGTGCGGCGACGATCGACTTTATGGGCCACCGCATCACCCGGAACGGCGCCGTGCCGCTACCGGCCAAAGTCGAGGCCATCGCCGCTTTCCCGCGCCCCCGCTCCGTCAAGGCGCTGCAGGAGTTCCTCGGGATGGTGAACTTTTATCACCGCTTCGTGCCCTGAGCTGCGCAACTCATGCGGCCCTTGTACACCACCCTCCGCGGCCAGCTGGTGAAGCGCGACGTCGTCTGGTCCACGGACATGGACGCTGCTTTCACCGGCGCGCAACGGGCCCTCACCGATGCCACGCTGCTGGCCCACCCGGTACCCCATGCTCCCATAGCCCTCACCACGGACGCCTCCGACTACACCGTGGGCGCGGTTCATGAACAATGGGTAAACGGGGCCTAGCAGCCGCTCGCGTTCTTCAGCCGGCAACTCCTGCCCAACGAGTTGAAGTACAGCACTTTCGACCGCGAGCTCCTCGGGCTCTACCTGGCCGTCCGCCATTTTCGCCACCTCCTGGAGGGCCGCCCGTTCACGGCCCTTGTCGACCACAAGCCATTGATTTTCGCCATGGCCAAGGTCACGGAGCCGTGGTCGGCCCGCCAGCAGCGCCACCTCTCCGCCGTGTCGGAATACACCACGGACATCCGGCACGTCGCCGGAAAGGACAACGCCGTGGCCGACTGCCTTTCTCGAGCCGGCGCCAACGCCGTCCACCTCGGCGTCGATTTTGCCCTGATGGCGACGGACCAGGCCACCGACGGCACGGTGCAGGCGCTCCGGGTGGCGGACACGGGCCTCCGCTTGGCTGACGTCCCCTTCGTGGACACGGTCCTGCTTTGTGACGTCTCCCAAGGCCGACCTCGCCCCGTTGTGCCGGTCACCTGGCGGCGTCGCATTTTTGCTTCGCTCCACGGCCTCTCTCACCCGGGCCGGAAGGCGTCCCAGAGGCTGGTGTCGGCACATTTCGTCTGGCACGGGTTGCGACGGGACGTCCGCGACTGGGCCAATGCCTGCACACGCTGCCAGCGGGCCAAGGTCCACCGTCACACCCAAGCTCCGCTGGCTCCTTTCACCGTGCCCGAGCGACGTTTCGACCACGTCCACGTGGACCTGGTGGGTCCCCTGCCCCCATCGCAGGGGTTCACCCACCTGCTTACCATGGTGGACAGGACCACCAGGTGGCCGGAGGCCGTGCCCCTTGCCTCCACCACCACCGCCATGGCCCAGGCGTTCATCGCCACCTGGGTCGCGTGTTTCGGCGCACCAGCGGACATCTCGTCGGACCGCGGCCCACAGTTCACGTCCGAACTGTGGGGCGCGGTCGCCCGCACGTTGGGCGTTACCCTGCACCGCACCACGGCCTACCACCCCCAGGCCAACGGGTTGTGCGAGCGGTTCCACTGCTCCATGAAGGCCGCACTCATGGCCGGCCTCCAGGACGACGGCTGGGTCGACCGGCTCCCGTGGGTCCTTTTGGGCCTCCGCACGGCTCCAAAGGAGGACCTCCAGGCGTCCACCGCCGAGCTGGTGTACGGCCAGGCCCTCCGCGTCCCGGGCGAGTTCGTGCCCGATGCCACCAGCCCCTGGTCCGCCGCGCGCCAGCGCATGGACTTCCAGGAGGCCGCCCAACGTTTCGCCCCGGTGCCCACGTCCCGCCACGGCGACCCCCAATCCTATGTCCCCCCAGCACACCGCACGGCGGAGTATGTCTTTGTGCGCCATGACGCGCACCGGGGGCCACTCCGGCCACCATATGACGGACCCTCCCGGGTCCTACGATAGGACAACAAGTCCTTCGTCGTCAGCATCGGCGGCCGGGTGGACCGGATTTCGGTGGACCGCCTCAAGCCGGCCCACATGAACGTCGGCCAGCCGCCAGGGCTGGCTCTCCCACCGCGGCGCGGCCGCCCCCTGTCCACTGCACCCCCCGCCCGGCCACCCGCCACCACACCGGACCCCCCCCCCCCCACGACCAGCCAGGGGTCATTTCGATCGGGTCATCCGGACCCCCCTCAGGTTGACCTTCCTGGACCAAGTCGATTCTGGGGGGGCGTGTGTAGCGACCCATGGGTCCCCCAAAGCTCGAGACCAGCAACATAATCTCCTTGCCCAAGCCGGTGACGTAACCGGCGGACAAACCGCGGCGCCGAGGTTATAATTGCTTGCACTTGTCGGTCACGTGACCACCAAAGCGTGCCTCGTCTGAGAGGCGTGGCTTTGGTTCTGACGTATGCTTTTTGGTTTGGATTATATGTATGCGAACCCGATAAACGGGTTTTCAGAGTTCCCGAGTTGATTATACAATAAACATCTTCTCGGACGAGTTTGTGTCTTGTCCGTCACTTCGTCCGTCTCAAGCAGGAGCGCTGCTCCTTCAATGGTATTCATAAAGTACTTACCCTGTGCAGTCAACTTGTTGCGAACCAATTCTTCTGTTTTGGAACTTTTTTTTCCTTTGATCCAACATGGCTGCCAGACCACGTGAGCGATGACATCATAAATTTATATTATCTCATAAAATTGTTGCATAGATCACGCTCAATACATTTCAAACTGATCAGACTAAGCGTTGTCCCTGTCGAATTATGACGTCATAATTATGGCACCGATGACATCATCATCAACATATCTTATTCCCCAAGGGGAGTACTTGACAATGAGCCACGTTTCAATTTTTTTCCATTGAGCGGTTGGGAGATAGAGGTGTAACGTTTTCCCAAGATGGCATCCGTACCACGTGACCTATGACGTCATAATTATGAATAAAAAAAATTATACAGCCGGAGGTGCTTCTTTGGTAAAAATTTCGTGTCAATCAGACCAACGGTTGCCTAGAAAATGAATTTTTAAAATGCAGACACGTATGGCACATGGCACACGTACGTAACTGAATGCTTAACCACGTTTTCGCTTCGTGAGCGCAGGGTAATAATTCTGGGTCTCCGGGAGTCTGTGGGTGGTTTGAGTAACTGTTGCTCCTGATCCAGGTGAGCTTTAGGACCAGCGGTCCTATTTTTTATTCTTGTGTATTGCCGTTTCAATTGTGGATTGTGTTTGTGTGTTTGTTACCCTCGCCAGAGGAGAGGGTATTGCATTTGAGTCCGTTTGTCCATTTGTTTGTCTGTCTGTTTGTCCGCACAGAATAAATACGATTTTCTCTGCAACCGTTGGTCCGATTGACAGGAAATTTTCACCAAAGGTGCAACTCCACCTGCATAATTTCTTAATGATAATTATGAAGTCATAGGTCACGTGGTACAGGCGCCATCTTGGAATGCTCTTTCTTCTTTGTTTGTGCGTTTGTTTGACTTGTATTTATTCCTAAACTTCTGGATGGAATGAGTTGAAAGCTGATGGTTGCTCTCAGGGTATGCATAAAGGGTTTTCGGTGGTTAAAAAAAACAAACAAAAAAAAAAACATAACCCCCAGAGGTAAGGGTTTGTGGGAAAGAATCCAAATTATCTCCATGTAAATATGCATTGTATAGTACCACCTAGCTTAAGCTAGTATTACAAGTCGTAAATCATAAAGGGATGAGGGAGGAGGGATTAACGCATTCTAACAGAAAGGTTATTTGCTAGTGAGAGCAGTTAATGAAGAACGTGAGGGAAGTGCCGGTGACAATTGGCAGTTAAGTAATCAAGGTCCAGGTAGAGCAACAGTTGGAGCAGAAAAGCTGTGTCCAGCTTTCAGAGTTGGTCCATCTGGCCACTGCGGACACAGAGGCTTGTAGGTCAATGTTGCATAAGGATTTGATCATAAGTAGGTGGTTGTGGTTCAGCGACAACAAAGGAAAAAAAAAAAAGAATTACACCTAAAATTAATAAATGTTCACGATTACCAAGAGCAATGAATCATTTAAGGATTGCTTTACAAGTGGCTGTGGTTGATCATTGTCAGCTCTTCTCCCCAATAACTCTTTCAGGGGCTCACTCCGCTGTGCTCTCCTCCTACCATGCCTGAATGGTCTCGTTGTCTTTGGTGTCACCAGTCACCCCCCATTTGATATTACATATTCCCCTTTATTTATGGATCATTGGTGGTCACATTACATCGGTGTACGGATCGTAGGCATTCCTTTTGACTTCCAAATGATGAATGTGGACGATTTATAATTTTGTCATTTAGTTTTTATTCTTGTATGCTCATAAGAAATTGCATTTGCAATCAAGGTGGTGCGACTTGTTTGCTTTCTTGGTGAACCTAGCCTCTCAAATCATTTGTGTGGAAAATTAAGAAATTTTGCTCAACCCAACTCAACCATGTGAACTCTGAAAAGAGATCTGCTCTCATTGTGTTGTAAACTACTACCAAGAGATGCGCATGACGCCCTATTGAAACGAGGACGACACTCTTCGACGTCATGACGTCGACCGATATGCCTCCGCCCACATTATTACATCATTATAATAATTGTACGAAGTTTGCTTTAAATCCATTCAGCTGTTCTCAAGTTATCACATTTTTACCTGACATGACCTCTGACCTTTGACCTCTTGACCCCAATATTTAATCAGTTAATATTAACATCATTATACCTACCAGCGTGACTCTGTGCGCTCCGCCTGCCTCACCACACGTCGTTTCAGAGGGATAGGCATCTTTGACCATTTCGGTGTCTTTTGGGTCTTCATAGTGTTTTGGGTCTTCAGTGTCTTTTGGGTCTTCAGGGTATTTTGGATCCCTGGGCCTTTCAGGGTATTTTGTGTCTTTGGGGTGTTTTGGGTATTGAGGGTGTTTTGGGTCTTTGGGGTGTTTTGGGTATTCAGGGTGTTTTGGGTCTTCAGGGTGTTTTGGGTCTTCAGGGTGTTTTGGGTCTTCAGGGTGTTTTGGGTCTTCAGGGTGTTTTGGGTCTTCAGGGTGTTTTGGGTCTTCAGGGTGTTTTGGGTCTTCAGGGTGTTTTGGGTCTTCAGGGTGTTGTGGGTCTTCAGGGAGTTTTGGGTCTTCAGGGAGTTTTGGGTCTTCAGGGAGTTTTGGGTCTTCAGGGTGTTTTCGGTCTTCAGGGTGTTTTAGGTCTTTTGGGTTTTCAGGGTATTTTTGAGCCTCATGGCCTTCAAGGGTATTTTGAGGTCTTTGAGGGTATTTTGGGTCTTCAGGGGTCTTGGTGGTATTAAGGGTCTTGGGGAAATTAAAGGTTCGTCAAAGGTCTGAGGGGTCTCAGTAGTCTAAACGTAATTAAGAGGGTTAATTATTTAAGAGGGTGTTAATAAAAAAAATTGAAGAGAAAGAAGAAGACGTTTTGGTCACACACACAACCATATACGTTTGCCCTATTATAATAAGATGTGTACCAAGTTTGAATTGCATCACTTCAGCCGTTCTCAAGTTATAGACCTATTACAGACTTTGGCTTTTTTTTTTTTTTTTTTTTTTTTGTATACTGAATCGAGGCTCGTGAAAGAGCTAACATTTACTTCACAAACAAATCAACCAGACAAACAAAATACCCAAAAAGAGGGAGCGGAAGACAAGATGGGGAGAGAAGGGGAAGCACACAAACACAACATCCGAGAGCAGGGAGATGTGTGGAAGGGAGAGGGCCCGGGGGGAGGAGGCATGGGAAGGGGGGTGGGGGGGAGGGAGAAGTATAAAACACAAGGTAGGCTATGAGCCAGACCCCCCAAATTGACCGGTCGGTACCATACAGATGGAGTAAGGCTCATTGTGATTTTTAGCAAGATATATGTCCCTAGATATGAAAAAAAAGTGATAGCAGTGTATAACTCTCGGCCATCTCTGTGTTATCACCCGAAATATTATTATACGCCTGCTTCGCTTCGCCAAAAAATGTGATATTTGCTAAAATTGGAATAAATATATGTTTTTAAGGACCACAGAGTGCCAATAATTTGCATACTGGATGCCAACTAATATAGTAATAGAAAATAGAACATTTGTGGGGGTTATTTATCAAAATATTGATATAATGACAAAAAATATGTTAAATTTAGTGAAAAAGTGGTCGAAATCGCTTCGAGTTCAGAATTCACATTGTACATTTTTGTCAATATTTCAAAAATGAAAACTCCCAGAGTAACATTTGACCCCTCAAAATCTTCGCAAGGAACCACTGCATTGGAATATATCATTACTTTGTAATATGGTGGTTGTTTGGGGCACATATTTTGGCAAAGTTCAAAATATGTTCAACCATACCCCCTAATTTTGATATTTTGGAACGAAACATAGCTTTTGAACATTTTAGGTTTATTCGTCTACTACTTTTGGTATCTCAGTGTAATTTTTGGTATTAGCTAGTATCCTAAAGTAGGTTTGTAACATCAGCTACATTATATTTCACAATGCATGCAAACTTGCTCCACACTCTAGGTTTATCATGATCTCTCGAACAAATACGCCTTGTTATTATACAGTATTATTACCAATCAATTTTTAACACAATTGACACAGATTACAGGCATTTAAAACACATACTAAATAATGCTTATAAGTTGAACCTATCCTTTTATGCATCGGGCTACTTTAAATTACAATGAACGTCATACATATTATACTTAAATCACTAAACAGAAAATAAATGTCTGAAATGACATCACGAAAGTGTCCGTCCCTTTAGATGCGCAGCATATTTGGCTCAGAATCCGTATTCTTGCTCCTCGTCAGATGGATCATCCTTGTCGAGGCTGTCATCGTCTGGCTCGACAGACAATGGCTGATTGTCGCAGGCGGCAAGTTTACACATGTCTGTACATTTCAGTCCATTGGCAATGCAGACACAACTTGGTAGCTTGCAGCTCCTGGAACAATTACAGGCCAACAAATCCAGAAGAGCCTGAGGTGCTGCCTGTCCACTCATCCAGTCCACAGCCAGAGTTGTTCTATCCTGATCATCCCATTTCCATCCTTTTCCAACTGGACTGGGGGTCATTGGGTGCCTTTGAAGGCTTCGTTTCCAAATTGCTGCCTGGTAATTGGCCCGCTGTACGTGTTTTCGGAAGCGGGTCATTGCATGGAGGCAATTAGTGGCTCTCAATCCCGCCCTTCTTTGCACAGAATAGATGGTATCGAAGGCTATTAAGTTCCTTTGTACCAGACTTGGATGCATATAGGAGGCATGTGAAATTCTCCAGCTTATCCATAAGCTCCTCGGCCACATTCCATTCTTTTCCCAACTGGGCGAACGTTTCTTGGACCTCTTTGCTAGACCTAAGCAGTTTAAGCGCACCGAGTTTGCCTTTGCCGGCAAATGTGCTGACAGTATCGCAACCTGTGTAAGCATGCATCCATATAAGTCCATGACAAACATCTGCGCCCACTGAAGCTGCAATTTTGGTAATGTCAATGATTCGTTTCCGTTCTTTGGTGCCACATTTCTGGAACAATTTTGATGCAATTTGAGTATGAAACGCCAACGCCATGATGAATACGTCAGTGTCCTCGGAGCTGATTACAACTGCTGGATATCCAGTCTGTGCAGCATGAGCAGCGTGAAGGAAGAGTCGACCATCTGCTTCCTCATGTGTACTTTGCAGCTCAAGCACCTCCTGGTGTCCTTCCGTGGTGATTTTGTAACACTTGTCTTCAGTTGTTACAAATAAGACCTTTCCATTCAGATGCTTGGTGTAATCTGGTTTCCTCCATTCGCTCACCAGAAATGAAATGAGGCTAGACTTATTCCCAACATGGGCCAGGAAGCTTCTCCATTGCCTTACAATTTGCGATGCTGTGATGTCCTGAAGCTTAAGTCCAAGTTCCTCTCCTCTCCTCTGGCGAGCCTTTCACAGTTCTTGATGGATGCATCTTGGTAGGTGTCGAAGACGATGTCGATCCTGTCACTAGTGCTGCCATCTTTCAGTGCCATCGACAAAACAAACTGGGCAATTTCCCCAAAGTTGACTTGATCCCCTTTCACCTTCTGGATTATGCTCATTCCATCTATTATGGTTGCAGAATGATCAGGAAGTTGGTCAGCAGGGGCTACATTATTTTGTAGATAACTAGCAAGAGCAGCCTTGTTGGTTTTACGGTGGAGACCTTCTGGGGTTGCGAGTGCCCATGGTAACGGACCAAGAGGATGGGATAGTACATCAGCCATCTGCAGATTTCGTCCCTGTGCCATCACAATGATGCGACCAAACAATGCTCTGTCAGCTTGAAGAATCACGGATCTGCCACTCATTTTGACTTGTTTCTTCTTGCATAAATTACTGAAGGTTTTCAGTTTGTTCATTTTCATTGGATCATGAAAGCGTTTGATTGGTGGGTCCGTCTCGAGTCTCTCAGCTTTGAAGTTTGTGTAGCATTCAACTCCAATGTCTCTGGCATTCTTCAAATCCGAGCAGATATCTCCGGGGGCTTTTTTTGCTGTCGAGATACTGATAAGTTCGCGAGCTTCTTCAAATAGATTTACCCAGCTCTTCACCAGATGTACGATTGTCGAAACAGCATCCTCATCTTTCCTCACACGCGTTTTGTGCAGGTCAGCATGTGGAACATTTGATCCCTGTTCTTGTACCATTTCCCTCATCTGACCAAGAAAAGCACTCCTGTGTTCTGCAGTAATGTAATAGCGCTTGACTGCTCCTGATTTCAGACTAAACCTTGTTGTGCCTCCTGAGTTCAGACTAAACCTCTGGGAGTTTTCATTTTTGAAATATTGACAAAAATGTACAATGTGAATTCTGAACTCGAAGCGATTTCGACCACTTTTTCACTAAATTTAACATATTTTTTGTCATTATATCAAAATTTCATAAATAACCCCCACAAATGTTCTATATTTCTATTACTATATTAGTTGGCATCCAGTATGCAAATTATTGGCACTCTGTGGTCCTTAAAAACATATTTATTCCAATTTTAGCAAATATCACATTTTTTGGCGAAGCGAAGCGGGCGTATAATAATATTTCGGGTGATAACACAGAGATGGCCGAGAGTTATACACTGCTATCACTTTTTTTCATATCTAGGGACATATATCTTGCTAAAAATCACAATGAGCCTTACTCCATCTGTATGGTACCGACCAACCCCCTTGGCTCATAGCCTAAGGATACTGCAAGGACTTCCTGGACAGAAGTTGGTATTTCAAAAAAGTGGAATTGGGGTGAAATTAGCGGGGGTAGAAAAGATCAAGGTTTTGGATGGGGGAAGATAAGAGATGGTGGTGAACAGCTGTTTTAAAGACCTGGAGGGTGGAGTGGGATTGAAGAGAGTGAGGGAGTTTGTTCCAGAGGTGGGAGAAAAGAGGAATGAAGGAGTGAAGGTGAGCAGAGAGTCTTGATTTTGGCAGTTTAACCATAAGAGGGTTGCAGGCAGATCTTGTGCGACCTGTAGGAATATTTGCGGGACAGAGGCCCAGAGAGAGCTGGGGGGGGGGGGCAAGGCCAGAGAGGAGTCGGTAGAAGACGGAAAGACCACCAACCTGCCTGCGGTGAGTGAGTGAGAGGCCCTTGGAGTTAGCTTCATCGCGGGAGATGACGCTAAAGTCCAATGAGTTAATCTTTACATCATTATACATGATGATGCATTGCCTGGCGTTGGCTTAGCGGTTAGGGTGCCGGCTTGGGATCCTCGGATCCTGGGTTCGAATCCCGGTCGATCGCTGAATTAACGCCAGGGGGGTTGACTCAGCCTGTCATCCTTCCGAGGTCGGCAAATTGAGTACCAGCTTGCTGGGATGAATGATCACGGTGTGTACCCCGGTTTAGATTAGGTACACCGTATCCCTGTGCATCGCAGGAGCGTGACCAAGGGTTGGCGTCAGGAAGGGCATCCGGCCATAAAAACATTGCCTCAAACAGGGAACCATGATTGTCATGGGGCCCGCAAGGCTAACCCCCGCTCTAGCGGGGAAAAATGGCCTTAAAACGATAATTCACATTCATTCATTATACATACCTGTACCAAGTTTGACGAAGATCCCTTCAGCCATTCTCAAGTTATCGCGGTAACGAAAACCTATCATGGACGGACAGCTGGAAGGACAACCTGAAAACATAACGCCTCTGGCGACGAAAAAAAGATGTTGATAAACAGTATGGACCATCTGTACCGGGAGCTTTGTGAGGCTTATGTTTCTCCAGCTTCTTGCGATGGTAGATGGATGGATGAAGTTTATGTTTTCACACTGTCTGTCTGTTTGTGAACATGCGAATGGTTCGGTGGATGTGTGGAGTATCGTTGAGAGAGAGGAAGATAAATGATGAATTGCGAAAGATGATGGGAATAGAGCCTGTCATGGATGCTGTGAAGAGAAACAATTGTTTTATTTGTTTTTGTTGTTGTATACAGGATCGAGGCTCGTGAAAGAGCGAACATTTATCACACAAAAAATCAAAACAGACACACACGGTATATAATAAGGGGAGCTGTATAATAAGGGGAGCGGCAGACAAGATGGGGAGAAAAGGGGGAGCACACAAACACAACATTTGAGAGCAGGGACATCTGGAGGTCTGTGGGAGGGCGAGGGCTTGGGGGGAGGAGGCGTGGGAAGGGGGTGGGGGTGGGAGAAGTATAAAACACAAGGATACTGCAAGGACTTCCAGGAAAAAAGTTGGTATTTCAAAAATGTGGAATTGGGGTGAAATTAGCGGGGGTAGAAAAGATCAAGGTTTTGGATGGGGGAAGATAAGAGATGGTGGTGAACAGCTGTTTTAAAGACCTGGAGGGAGAAGTGGGATTGAAGAGAGTGAGGGAGTTTGTTCCAGATGCGGGAGAAAAGAGGAATGAAGGAGTGAAGGTGAGCAGAGAGTCTTGATTTTGGCAGTTTAACCATAAGAGGGTTGCAGGTGGATCTTGTGCGACCTGTAGGAATATTTGGGGGACAGAGCCCAGAGAGAGCTGGGGGAGCAAGGCCGGAAAGGAGTCGATAGAAGACAGAAAGACCACCAACCTGCCTGCTGTGAGTAAGTGAAAGGCCCTCGCAATCAGCTTCATCGCGGGAGATTCCAATGATTCTGAAAGCTTTGGTTTCAACAGCGTGAAGCCGAGCTCGGTGTGAGGCAGGAGCACTGGCCCAGAGGGGAGAACATTATTCCATTGAGCTGCCGGTGAAAGCCTTGTATGTGGTGAGGAGCTCAGGTGTGCCAAGGAAGGACGTCGCACGACGGAGGATGCCCAGTCGGCGACTGGCTTTGGAGGCCAGATTTGAAATGTGGTTTTCCCAGGAAAGATCATGGCAGATAGTGAGACCCAAAAGCTTGAGTGACAGAACTTCTTGGAGAGGATTGTTCAGAAAGTAGATGGGAGGGTTGTCCAGTCGGTCTTTTCGGAGAGACATAGTAAGAGTGTGAGATTTGTCAGGATTGAAAGACATGTTCCACTTGTTTGACCAGTCTTTGATTTTGTCCAGGTCTGCAGAGAGTGAGGAGGCTGCAGACTGCCGATCTGAGGGATGAGGAATGAGGAATGGAGCGGCAGAGAGTGGAGTCATCAGCAAAGAGATAGAGAGGATTTTCAAGAGGGTCAGAGAGATCATTGATTAAGACCAGAAAAAGCACAGGGCCCAGAACACTGCCTTGGGGAACTCCAGCCTGAACAGGAAGGGGAGATGAGAGAAACCCATTCAGGGCCACACGTTGACGATGACTAGAGAGGAAGTCCGCAAGCCATGCGTGGAGATGTCCATGGATACCATAGGAGGAGAGTTTGGTGAGCAGAGCGGGGTGCCAGACGGTATCGAAGGCACGTGATATGTTAAGGGAGACAGCTCTAATTTCCTGTTTGGCATTGAGGACATCCATCCATTGTTGAGACAGCAGAAGCAGCATGTCCAGAGTAGAGTGACCTGGTCTGAAACCAAATTGATGATCGGAGATCAAGCCATTGGAGAAGAGGAAAGATTTGATATCCGAAGCAATGATGGTTGAGATGGTTAGTCATGGTTGATATGGTCAAGTCATGTGTTGAGGAAGGATGAAAGTGACTGGTTGAGAAGAATGATGGAAATGAATGTATAACGAAGCAGAGGACAGGGAAGACCGAAAAAGACTTGGCTAAAGATGGTGGAAGAAGAATTGCGGGCAAGGGGGTTAACAAGGGGAGATGCAGAAAATAGGGCAAAATGGAGCAGATTGTCATGGGGCCCGCAAGGCTAACCCCCGCTCTGGCAGGGAAAATGGCCTTAAAATGCCTGTTGTTGTTGTTTTGTTGTCTGTTTGTGAACAGGATATCTCAAAAAGGTTGTGGATGTATGTCAGACGAAATTTGGTGGAGAGATTGGGTATAAGACAAAGTCGAAATTATTAGATTTTGGTGATGATCCGCATCCGCATCTGGGAATTTTTAAAGTGATTCTTCACTGTTCTGTTTATTTGGCTGTAGAGTGCATGTCTCAACGACTCGGTTTCTTCTTTCATATGTAGCACAGGACTGCAGGTAGCATCATTGGTTGAGGGAGTTGTTGTGCTGTGCTGACGCAGTGCCCCTATTACTAATCAGCTGGTACTCATTTTGCGGACCTCGGAAGGACGGCAGGCTGAGTCAACCACACCTGTTGTTGATTCAATCGCCGAGTGAGATTCAAACTCAGGAGCCGCCCTAACCGTTAAGCCAACACCAGGCTTACTACTCAGTTTCAGAGTACACGACACGCAAAGCCGCTAGCTGAAGCTGGTATTTTCCGACCAACGTCTCACTCTCCGTTCATTGAGTGGATGGAGATGCAAGACGTGAACTCTCATTCCCGTGGACTCATCACGACCCGAGTCCACGTTATCCTGAGCTGTCGCAACCCAGACCTGCAGAATACATGATGTTCATGATGCACACGTACACCTGTAGCTCTCAAAACATGCGCAACTATAACGGCACTCAGTAGAGAGCATAGCTCCGCCTGGTTGGCCATATCACTCAATAGTGAAGAATCACTTAAAATTTTATACGAGCCTGATCCAGATCTTCACCAAAATTGAATAGATTCTTCCTTGTCACACACACAACCTGTCCAAGATGTTTCGTCCAAATCCATCCACAACTTTTTGAGATATCCTGATATGTATCGTTTTTGGCCCTAACTCCCAATAGTGAAGCATCACTTGTTATTTTTTTTTTGTTTGTTTGTTTGCTTTTTGTATACAGTATCGAGGCTCGTGTAAGAGCTAACATTGATCACAAAACGACAAACTGACACATAAAACATAAAACATATGATAAAGGGAGCGGGAGACAATATGGAGAGCAGGGACATCGGGAGATCTGTGGGAGGCGGAGGGCTTGGGGAGGGGGAGGCGTGGGAAGGGAGAGGTATAAAACACATGGACACTGCTAGGACTTCCAGGAAAGAGGTCGGTATTTTAAAACAGTGGATCTGGGGTGAATTAACAGGGGGTAGAAAAGATCAAGGTTTTGGATGGGGGAAGATAAGAGATGGTGGTGAACAGCTGTTTTAAAGACCTGGAGGGAGTGGGATTGAAGAGAGTGAGGGAGTTTGTTCCAGAGGCGGGAGAAAAGAAGAATGAAAGAGTGAAGGTGAATAGAGAGTCTTGATTTTGGCAATTTAATCATAAGAGGGTGGCTGGCAGATCTTTTGCGACCTGTAGGAATATTTGGGGGACAGAGCACAGAGAGAGCTGGGGGAGCAAGGCCAGAGAGGAGTCGGGAGAAGACAGAAAGACCACTAACCTGCCTGCGGTGAGTGAGTGAAAGTCCCTCAGAGTGAGCTTCATCGCAGGAGATTCCAATGATTCTGAAAGCTTTGGTTTCAACAGCGTGAAGCCGAACTAGGTGTGAGGCAGGAGCACCGGAGCACCGAACCCAGAGGGGAGAACAGTATTCCATTGAGCTGTGGATGAAAGCCTTGCATGAGGTGAGGAGCTCAGGTGTGCCAAGGAAGGACTTCACACGACAGAGGATGCCCAGTCGGCGACTGGCTTTGGAAGCCAGCTTGGAAATGTGGTTTTCCCAGGAAAGATCATGGCAGATAGTGAGACCCAAAAGCTTGAGTGACAGAACTTCTTGGAGAGGATTGTTGAGAAAGTAGATGGGAGGGTTTTCCAGTCGGTCTTTTCGGAGAGACATAGTAAGAGTGTGAGATTTGTCAGGATTGGAAGACAAGTTCCACTTGTTTGACCAGTCTGTGATTTTGTCCAGGTCTGTAGAGAGTGAGGAGGCTGCAGACTGCCGAACTGAGGGATGAGGAATGGAGCGGCAGAGAGTGGAGTCATCAGCAAAGAGATAGAGGATTTTTGAAGGGGAGGGGTGAGGGGGGAGTTTTGAAGGGGAGGGGTGAGGGGGGAGTTTTGAAGGGGAGGGGCGAGTGGGGAGTTTTGGAGGGGAGGGGTGAGGTGGAGTTTAGAAAGTGGATGATTAATGAAAAACGAACATTTATTACAAACTGGGTTTATTGTGATTTTCAAGTTAGAGATCCGTTTGAAAATGATAGAGGAGGGGTGGAATGAAGGTGAATTTAGAGAAGGTAGAAAGGAATGACTATGAGAATGATTTTTTTTTTTTTGAAATGGAATGATTTCATGAGGAAATTGAAAAAGGCCTTTTAAGTAAGAAGAAAAACAGCGTGTTGTAATAAACCACTGAATAAAACACTGCAGGGGAAAGGTCCAACATACTGTATTTAAACAAAACCGTGAAAGAGACTCAATTTGCCGACCTCAGAAGGATGGCAGGCTGAGTCAACCCCCCTGGCGTTAATTCAGTGATCGACCGGGATACGAATCCAGGATCTTGGGATCTGAAGCTGGCACCCTAACCACTAAGCTAACAACAGACTTAAAAAATTCTTTTTATCGTATCCGAATTCATAGTCAGATCTTCACCAAAATCGAATATATTTGTCCTTGTCACACACCCAACCTGCCCACCAAGTTTCGTCCAAATCCATCCACAACTTTTTGAGATATTCTGCTGTGCATCGTTTTTGGCCCTAATTCCCAATGGTGAAGAATCACTTTAAAAATTTCTAGTAGCCGGATCCGAATCTGGATCTTCACCAAAATCTAATCATTTCGTCCTTGTGACATGCGCTACATCTCTGTCAAATTTCGTCCGAATCCGTCCTCAACTTTTTGAGATATTTTGTTCACAACCGGGCAAACAGGGGTGAAAACATAACCTCCATCCACCTTTGGTGGCAGAGGTAACAAAACCCACAAGCTCCACTCCCAAAGAGTGTGTGAAAGCTGGAAGGGGTCGAGTGTTTTTATCCACGACTCAGTCCAACTTCAGGTGTGTTTGAGGTAAGCTACACAGATACAGGTGAACATGGAGCACTCACAAATTATATTGAAGCAAATCAACAGCGACGTCTGACCTGTATGTCTCCACAAGGTAAACAAGTGAAAATTTAAAGGCTGTGTGTCTTCAACCATTTACCTCAAAAAATCACCATTTACCTCGACAAATCATAATTTACCTCGACAAATCAGCATTTACCTCGACAAATCACCATTTACCTCGACAAATCAGCATTTACCTCGATAAATCACCATTTACCTCGACAAATCACCATTTACCTCGACAAATCACCATTTACCTCGACAAATCACCATTTACCTCGATAAATCACCATTTACCTCTACAAATCAGCATTTACCTCGACAAATCACCATTTACCTCGACAAATCAGCATTTACCTCGACAAATCACCATTTACCTCGACAAATCACCATTTACCTCGACAAATCACCATTTACCTCGACAAATCACCATTTACCTCGACAAATCACCATTTACCTCGACAAATCACCATTTACCTCGACAAATCACCATTTGCCTCGACAAATCACCATTTACCTCGACAAATCACCATTTACCTCGACAAATCACCATTTACCTCGACAAATCACCATTTACCTCGACAAATCACCATTTACCTCGACAAATCACCATTTACCTCGACAAAACACCATTTACCTCGACAAATCACCATTTACCTCGACAAATCACCATTTACCTCGACAAATCACCATTTACCTCGACAAATCACCATTTACCTCGACAAATCACCATTTACCTCGACAAATCACCATTTACCTCGACAAATCACCATTTACCTCGACAAATCACCATTTACCTCGACAAATCACCATTTACCTCGACAAATCACCATTTACCTCGACAAATCACCATTTACCTCGACAAAACACCATTTACCTCGACAAATCACCATTTACCTCGACAAATCAGCATTTACCTCGATAAATCACCATTTACCTCGACAAATCACCATTTACCTCGACAAATCACCATTTACCTCGACAAATCACCATTTACCTCGATAAATCACCATTTACCTCGACAAATCAGCATTTACCTCGACAAATCACCATTTACCTCGACAAATCACCATTTACCTCGACAAATCACCATTTACCTCGACAAATCACCATTTACCTCGACAAATCACCATTTACCTCGACAAATCACCATTTACCTCGACAAATCACCATTTACCTCGACAAATCACCATTTACCTCGACAAATCACAACTGTCGAGTTTATCCACGACTTGATACCTAATTAGTATTTATAAACAACCAATGTAACCTCAAACTTCTCATAAACTGTTGTAATGATGCGTTTCTTATCACAAAATCATTTGGAGGACAAACAAACACAGCAAGAGTTTTGCAGAACAAACAGTGAAAAAGAGAAGGAACGTAGTTCCGCGGGCGGCTATAGAGTATAGGAAATGATAACAAAACCTGCGGTAAACTATACCAATGGGAATAGCTCATTGGATGACCATAACATAGCTAAATGTCGAAACGACTGTTTCTACTCACCCACCTTCAATAAAAATTCCCGGAGTTAAAAAAATGAAGGTCGCAGAATGAAACCACGCAACGCAGATGGCGATTTTATGCCTGCGATATGGGTGCAGTGTATGGAATGTGCTTGTGAAGAAGATTCTACCCCGGCTAGTGGAAAGGGTTCAGTATTACACTTGGGTCCATTTTTTGTTTGTTTGTTCGGCTGTTAATTGTCCGCACAGAACATATGACTAGTAATTAAATCCTGTTGAAATTCTAATGGTACGAATGATAAATCATTTCATGGTACATGTCAATTGACAATCTATCTACATGATATAAATAAATCGGCTAATGCTGCCTGTCTGTGTGTTTGCCCCACGCTGACACATGGAAACGCTCATTGGAGAGAAAAATTATTAATTAAAAGTTCCTTAAAATGAATTAAAACCTATTTTTTTCATTAAAATTTTATTTCTTTCAATTGGACAAAAAAAAATTACTGGCCGGTGTATAAAGCAACAACATTGCCTCGATCGCTCCCGAATTTTTGTACACCGCACCTTTCCTATGCCATCTCCAGGCATTGCAAATCGTCATTGCTGGGCACCGAAGGGGGCTCGGCAGTGACGCACGCTGAAAGGGAGTACTCAGTTTTCACTCTGTTTGTTTGTTTTCTTTCTTGTTTTCTTGTTGTACACCGCACCTTTCCTATGCCATCTCCAGGCATTGCAAATCGTCATTGCTGGGCACCGAAGGGGGCTCGGCAGTGACGCACGCTGAAAGGGAGTACTCAGTTTTCACTCTTGTTGTTTGTTTGTCTTCTTGCTTTCTTGCATTCTTTCTTTCTTTCTTTCTTGTTTGTTTGTCCGGGCGATATCTCAGCCATCCTTTGAGCTAGGAAGCTGAAATTTCGGCACAATAGTGAGCAAGTCCTTTCTCAAAAAGAGTATTTTTTGTTTTTTGATTAATCAATTAATTGAGGAGTTATTTAATTATTAGCGATTAATTAAGTACTTATTTAATTAATTGTACACCGCACCTTTCCTATGCCATCTCCAGGCATTGCAAATCGTCATTGCTGAGCACCGAAGGGGGCTCGGCAGTGACTCACGCTGAAACGGAGTACTCAGTTTTCACTCTGGTTGTTTGTTTGTTTTCTTTCTTTCTTGTTTGTTTGTTTGTTTGTTTGTCCGGGCGATATCTCAGCCATCCTTTGAGCTAGGAAGCTGAAATTTTGGCACAAAAGTGAGCAAGTCCTTTGTCAAAAACTGTATTTTTTGTTTTTTGATTCATCAATTAATTGAGGAGTTATTTAATTATTAGCGATTAATTAAGTACTTATTTAATTAATTAAATTTCATTTCTCTTCTGACCATTAACTCAGGCACCTTTTGAGTTAGGAAGCTGATATTTGGACATGCCAATGACCAGGTGATTTGGCGGCAAAGGCTATTTTTGATTTATTAATTAATCAATTAATCGATTAATTATTTAATTATTTGAATAATGACAAAAACAATTTTTTTTTTCAGTTACAGATTCTGATGAAATGGTGGTGGTTTATGTGTTCTCTGACCGAATTGATTAATAATTTAAATTTTTAAAGATTATTATTTATTTATTTTCATTATTAATCATTTATTTATCTTCTTTCTCATTTGGCCAATATCTCAGGCACCTTTTGAGCTCAGAAGCTAATATTTGGACATGAGTGACCAAGTGATGTGGCTATCAATGATATTTTTGATTTATTGACTAATCAATTAATCAATTAATCGATTAATTATTTAATTATTCGATTAATTACTACTAAAAAAAAAAAATCAGTTACGGATTCTGATGAAATGGTGGTGGTTTATGTGTTCTGTGACCGAATTGATTGATAATTTAATTTTTTAATGATTGTTATTTATTTATTTTCATTATTAATCATTTATTTATTTTCTTTCTCATTTGGCCAATATCTCAGGCACCTTTTGAGCTGGGAAGCTAATATTTGGACATGACAGTGACCAAGTGATGTGGCTATCAAGGATATTTTTGATTTATTGATTAATCATTTATTTTTGATTTATTGATTAATCATTTAATCGATTCATTATTTATTGATTAATCAATGAATTATTTATTGATTAATCAATTAATTATTTAATTTTTTATTAATGACTTATTTGATTAAATTTCTAAAAGATACATCTTCGGATGAAGCACGAGTGGTTTTGTTATGGTATTAGCCAATTGATTAAGAAAATATTTTGTGATAATCTTTTATTGATTTTAATTATACAATTAATCAATCAATTAGTGTACACCTCTCCCTCCCAATGCAGCCTCTATGAGCTGCACTGCGGTATTGCCGGGCGCCAGAGGCGCCCTGGCAATGCCGCGCTGTAGGATATTTAATTATTTGGCATGGGGGCGGTGTACTTTGAATGTATCTGTACTTGTCAAATTTCCTTTCTCTAGTGACCATTAACTCAGGCACCTTTTGAGTTAGGAAGCTGATATTTGGACATGCCAATGACCAGGTGATTTGGCTGCAAAGGCTATTTTTGATTTATTAATTAATCAATTAATCGATTAATTATTGAATTATTTGATTAATGACAAATGTTTTTTTTTTTTTTAAAGTTACAGATTCTGATGAAATGGCGGTGTCGACCGGGAGCCCAGGGGGGTCAGCCTAGCTGGAAAGTTAACCAATTTTCATGTATATAGCAATGGTCCATGTGCATGTCCATATAAGGAAATGGACGTCTGCCGGACACATTGTGGTGGGTGTGGTCAAAAGGGCCATTAGAAAGGGACCCCAAAATTGAGCTAGATCAGCTCTGTGAGTTAACCTGGTGAAACCTACTGGAAAATGTTCGGCATAGTCCCAGATATCATGAATGACCACTGCCAGACAGTTTCAGTCGTGGGTTGTGCCTACCAGACTTACATAACCGGTACCCCAAAATTGAGCTAGATCAGCTCGTGAGTTAACCCGGTGAAACTTACTGGAAAATGTTCGGCATAGTCCCAGATATCATGAATGACCAATGCCAGACAGTTTCAGTGTTGGGTTTTGCCTGCCAGACACCCCCAAATGACTCCACCCCCAAAATTGAGCTAGATCAGCTAGTAAGTTAACCCGGTGAAACCTACATTAAATAGTTCGGCATAGTCCCAGATATCATGAATGGCCACTGCCAGACATTTTCAATGGTGGGGTGCGCCCGCCAGACTTACATAACTGGTACTCCAAAATTGAGCGACATCAGCTCGTGAGTTAACCCGGTGAAACTTACTGGAAAATGTTCGGCATAGTCCCAGATATCATGAATGACCACTGCCAGACAGTTTCAGTCGTGGGTTATGCCCGCCAGACACCCCCGAATGCCACCACCCCAAAATTAAGCTAGACGGCTAGATTGAGCTGAGAAAAAGCCCAATTTATCTCTTGATTCTGTGGCTTTGTAATTTACTCACAATTATCAATATAGCATGTATTTGACCAAGCCTGAACCTGGACAACAAGGTGCCAGGCGTGTTACTTTACATGTATTACTTTTTGTGACACTTTTAACTGGTATATGTGTGGGAAATAGTCAGTTTAAAATAGGAATCAAGTAGTCAAGTTCTCTTTTCACTGCAACCCAACTCATTTTATTAATGATCAGTCATCAACACATCCAAGAAGATATTAGAAGCAGAACGAGAGGTAAGTTTTGTTACTTAAATTGCTCCCCATAGATATCATGCTGCCACCTATTATCTCATTAATCAAGCTTTAAAACTTAAAGATTTAAGAGAAGTCTCTCCTTTGTAACTATACTCAAAATCAGTGTGTTTATGATGATGCAAAGCGGTACATGTACATCTACATCCCTTTGAATCCATCAGGAACGTGTATGTTACCAGTATAGCGCTGAGGCCTAATCACAAAATGCAAAGAATTCACCTAACCCTCACCCTCCTGCTGATGCTGTCCATCCATCATATGGAGGGCCGCTTGTCCATTAATTAGGCCTACCTTATCCACTGATATAGACATGTCAATGAACCTTATGCAGCCAAGGTTACTCACACTATATACTACAAGTGGAGCCTAAATGCTTAGCTGTACAGTCATTAACTTTAAAGCTAAACAATGTGAATTTATGCTCTTTTCTTGATTGAGGGAACAACAACAACATGCATTTTAAAGGCCATTTTCCCTATTAGAGCGGGGTTAGCCTTGCGGTCCCCATGACAATCTTTTCCATTTTCCCCTATTTTCTGCATCTCCCCTTGTTACCCCCCTTGCCCGCATTTCTTCTTCGACCATCTTTAGCCAAATCTTTCTCGGTCTTCCCCATCCTCTACTTCCTTCTACATTCATTTCCATCACTCTTCTCAACCAGTCACTTTCATCCTTCCTCAACACGTGACCAAACCATCTCAACCGGTTTCTATTCACAGCATCAATCACAGGCTCTATTCCCATCATCTTTCGCAATTCATCATTTGTCTTCCTCTCTCTCAACGATACTCCGCACATCCGTCAAACCATTCGCATTTCCACCTTTTCCAGCCTCCGTTGCTGCTCTACATTCATTACCCAAGTCTTCCTCCCATAAATCATAACACTTCTCACACATGCACCAGACACATTTCCCTTCAGCTTCAATGACACTCCCCTCCTCGTCACCATGCCACTCAGTTCACGAAACTTCTTCCATGCACATCTCACTCGAGCAACCGTTGCCGAGTCTGATCCACCTTCTCCATTCAGCATGTCTCCTAGGTAACAAAATGTTTTCACACCTTCCAGCTTCACGCCGTCTCCAAGATCCAACTCAACATTTCCTCCATCTGCAGCTCCCTCTGTGCACACCTTACACTTGAATGTAGCTGCCACACTGGTTAATCACCCTCTCAAACCACTACATTTTTGATGAACCCACTCAGCACACATTGTACATTGAATGGAATTCACTCCAACACCCTTCTTGCACACAGCACACGGCCACTTCCCAGTTCTTTCCACCTCACCACATGCTTTACCTCTTGCCATCACCTTCGTTTTTCCGATATTCACCTTCAGACCTTTTGTCTCCATACATTCCTTCCACTTGTTCCTGTTCTCCTTCAGTCTATTCATACGTTCTGCAATCAACACCAGATCATCTGCATACAACAACTCCCACGGTAAACCCTCCTTTACGTTCCGAGCCAGCACCTCCATCACAGCTACAAATAGTAGTGGACTTAGTACCGACCCCTGATGCACTCCCACCTTCACCTCAAACTCACCACTGTTCCCGTCCTTCGTCCTTACAGCTGTGCGCGCTCTTTTGTACATTGCCATCACTACTCTGATCAACCATTCCTCCACTCCTAACTTCCTCAATGCCCTTGTCACTACTTCGCGTGGAACCATATCAAATGCTTTCTCCAGATCAACAAACCCAAGAAACAACTTCTTCCTCTTCTACATGTACTTCTCCTGCAACTGCCTCACAATAAAAAGCACGTCTGTCGTTCCTCTTCCTGGCATAAATCCAAACTGCATTTCGTCAATCTTCACTTTCTTCCTTATCCTCCTCTCCAACACCCTTTCCAATACCTTCATTCCATGCTCCAATAACTTTTTCGCTCGATACGAGCCACAGTCCAGAGGGTCACCTTTCCCCTTGTATAGAGGGATGAGGGTACTCAATTCCCAATCCACTGGAATGCGGCCTTCTTTCACCGCCAGATTACAGATCACTGTGATTCTCTTCACACCCCAACTTCCTGCTACCTTCAACATATCTCCCACAACTCCCGTCGGCCTTCCCGCTTTTCTGCTCTTCATTGCTTTTATCGCCTCCTCAACTTCCTTCTCGGTTATCTTCTCTGCCGGTCCTAAAACTGGGTTACTCTCTATGTTGCCATCCCATTCATTCTCTGCATTCAACAGTATTTCCATATATCTCTTCCATCTTCCTTTAATTCCATTTGGGTCCACAACGATTTGACCCACTTCATCCTTCAAGCAACTCACCCCCATCACATCACACCTCTCTTTCGCTATCTGCTTTGCAATCCTGAATACCGCTCTCTGACCCTCTTCCATATCCAAGCGTTCTCCGAACATTTTCCTACATGCCTCCTGCGCCTTTGCTACCTCTTTCCTTGCAGCCTTCTTGGCTGCCTTATAACTTTCATGCCCTGCCTTTTCTGCCCCCATACTCTTCGCCTTCTGCCACTCCTTGAACATCTTCCTCTTCTCGTCAATCTTCTTTCCAACCTCATCATCCCACCACCATGTTTCCGAGTGCCTCGGTGGTCCTTTTGTCCATCCACATACCTCACCAATGGCTCCCAACAGACTATCTTTCATTGACATCCAACCACTTTCAAGCTCAACCACATCATCCTGTACCATACTCAGCCTCTCTTTTAATGCCTCCCTCACTGTCACCTCTTTCAACCTCCACACCTTCATTCTCGGTTGGTACTTCACCCGCCGAGCTGTCCTCGCACCTTTCACACTTATGTCGCAGACAACCAAGTGGTGGTGTGAAACAGCCTCCTCCCCCGGTATCGCCTTTGTGTTCCGGGGGTGCCCCCTATCTCGTCTACACACCAGCAGGTAGTCAACGGTTGTCGTCGACCCACCTGACGTGTATGTAACAAGCTTATAATCCTCTTTCTGGAATTGAGTATTACAAATCAACAAATCAGCTCCATCAGCAAATTCCAAAATCCGTTCACCTTCTCCATTTCTCACACCATATCCGAACCCCCATGAACTCCCTCAAAACCGTCCATACTCCTTCCCACATGTCCATTTAGGTCTCCTCCTACCACAACAACTTCCTCATCTTTCACGTTTTCCATCAGCTTCTCTATCGCACACCAGAACTTGTCCTTCTCTTCATCGCTCCGACCAACCTGCGGAGCATATCCCGAGATGACGTTCACCAAGAGCTTTCCAATCATCATTTTCACCATCATCAACCTTTCACTCACTCTAGTCACACTCACCACACTGTCTACAAACTCCTCAGAAAACAGGACACCAACAACAAAAAGCTATTAAAGAGATTTAAAGGGTTAGTTGGGGTCTAACAGTCGACCAGACCAGCAGAGACGTTTGGGATATATCAAAACTGTTCAAAGGTTGGGCGGAACAATTTTGAAATGGTTACTAACGGCTTTAAGTGCCATCATAGGCTTTTTATTTTAATTTCTGTCATGAAGCTTCTTTTATCTGTGTGTGTGGCGAAGCTTTCTCCAAAAAAATCCTCCAAAAAGAGACCCAGAAAAACCGATGGTGTTGTCTGCTGCACGAGATCAAGATGCCTCCTCGCACTCCTCTGGCTCTGATTATGACTCATCCCTGCACCCCCCCCCCCTCAGCCCCTTTGTATGTTCCTCCCCTTCTTCCCCATCCATTGACTGATGGATTGGATTGTGATGTTTACAAAATCCCCTATGGATGCAGGAATAGGATGTTCCTGATTTTCCTTATTTGTTTCTACAAGCTCTTAGCTCGTGTCTGATTCTCGACGACTTTCCTTCGGGTCTGACTCCCGAAGAATTGCTGTCACCACATGGAGCCATTGGATTTCCTCTATTATATGCTATAACAGCGCAAGCACAGCTGGAGAACGAACCGTTGGAGAAGGCATCACTGCAAAATGGCGCCGATCATGCAAGTGTCATTTCAGTCAACAGTGAGGGTACCGCCACTAGATTAAGCATTGCGGGTGTAGCTTTGTCTCGGTTTTCCATAATCTTACGTTTTCAGTCATACGATTGGAGTTGACGATGGCAAGACGCCTACGCTGGGGAAAGGGTGAGCTGGAAGCTGCTCTGGGCACTAAAGGGCGTAAGAAGATGCACTGCCGAGGACGAAGAGGCTCCTGTAATTCTACTCGTATCAAATTGTTTCTGCGACATGGTTCTTTAGAAACAAAGGGACAAATGTGGAGACCAAGGGTCTATTCAACGGTAAAAATGATACTTAATTGAGAAATTTAATATATAGGAACATGAATTGTTTGCTTTGCACAAACTCGAAGACTGCTGACTCAAGCTAATGTGAGTCGCGTGCTTCCAATCCCTTGAGATTGCAGCATCCGTCGCAAGAGATATCCTGGGTATTGTTCTATACCAACTGCTTGATTGTATCACCTCACTCTGTGTTGACATACAAAGATGAACAGCGATTTCGTAGACTTTAGGAATGCTTTGCTTTGAATTTAATTATGACTAGGGCATGCCCGTACTATATATATATCTAAAATTATATCCCCCCCCCTCTATTTACATGAAATGGTTTGGTCCATTCGCAAAGCCAAAGCGAACGGCTTGCGAGTACGGTGACAATCCCCCCCCCTCTATTTACATGAAATGGTTTGGTCCAAAGCGAACGGCTTGCGGAGTTTGGTAAAGAAATCGCCATAGCTCGGTAACTACTTGTCCGATTAATATGAAACCTTGAAAAGGCACATCCTCGGGTCCCCAGCAATATACCTGGCAAGTTTCAAGTATATCGGACCCGTGGTTGTCGAGAAACAGCGGTCACAGACAAACACACAAACACACAAACACACAAACACACAGACACACAGACACACAGAGATTACTGGAATTATAGATAGATAATGATCACGGGTCGAACTATACTGAAAGAAGACCTGTCCGTAGTATAATTCAGACCGTTTTGAAGGTGCCTCGACTCTGGCGACCATCTTAACGTGTCTCCACAGCTGTGCTCGGCTCTTCAATAAACTTGTTACTTCTTCAAAAACTGGACTCGAGGCTCGATCTACATCGGAGGACGAGGACCGGGGTCGGTTTCCCACGTGTGTGTGTGTGTGTGTGTGTGTGTGTGAAAAAAAAGTGAAATCGGGGTTGTATCAAAGCGGGGTTGCATCAAAGCATGTCTAATGAAAGTGGGGTGTATCCAAGCGGGGTTGCATCAAAGCGGGGTTGCATCAAAGCGGGGTTGTATCAAAGCGGGGTTGTATCAAAGCGGGGTTGTATCAAAGCATGTCCAATGGAAGTGGGGTTGTATCAAAGCATGTCTAATGAAAGCGGGGTTGTATCAAAGCGGGGTTGCATCAAAGCAGGGTTGTATCAAAGCGGGGTTGTATCAAAGCATGTCCAATGGAAGTGAGGTTGTATCAAAGCATGTCTAATGAAAGTGAGGTTGTATCCAAGCGGGGTTGTATCCAAACGGGGTTGTATCAAAAGCGGGGTTATATGAAAGCGGGAAGGTGGAGGAAACCGGTAATCAATGCCAGCAGTTGTAAAGTGGCAGTTCTTGTTTATTTTCTTTCTCATCTGGGCAATATCTCAGGCACATTTTCAGCTAGGAAGCTAATATTTGGACACGACAGTGACCAAGTGATGTGGCTACAAAGGATATTTTTGATTTATTGATATATCAATTAATCGATTAACTATTTATTGATTAATCAATAAAAAACAAAATTCCCCGATTAATGCCTTATTTAATTAATTTTCAAAAAGTTACAGCTTCGGGTGAAGCACTGGTGGTTTAGGTATGCTATTAGCCAATTAAGAAAATATTTTATGATCATTATTTCTCGATTTTAATTATGCAATTAATCAAGCAATTATTGTACACCTCTCCCTCACAATACCGTCTATATGAGCCGCCAAAGGTGCCCTGGCAATGCCGCGCTGTAGGATATTTATTTATTTGGCATAGGGCGGTGTACTTTGAATGTATCTGTACTTGTTTTTCTTTCCTTTTCTTGTCTGCTTCTTTCTCTTGTTTGTCCTGCGTTTTCCTTTGTTTTTTCCTTCCTGCATTTCCCCGGACTTCCACCTATCTGTGTCTGGCAGGCCTCAACCACCAACCAAGTGAGGATTGCCTCGCACTCCCCTTTGCTGCCTCCTCCCCATCCCTCTTCACCCTTCATCCCTTGCGTGTCCCCACCCTCCCGAGAACCCCGGTGTGGGGGTATGGCAAGCCGATCCCATAATTGTGTCCGGTTTCGAATTGTAAAGGAGGGAGATATTCCAGCCAGCGAGACCTTCTGCCGTGAGGTTTTGTTGTGCGCTCTGGAATTCAAGGCTGCCGACTTTTTCTGCATCATCTCCTTTGCCCGAGATTTTGATGTGTCCTTCCAGACTGCTTGAGGACTTGCTGAGTTCTGGGTGCGATGGGCTACTGCTCTGTCAGCTGGGTCCCTGGCTGATTGGGTGGTCGAGGCTCTCTCTGAAGCTCAGGAGAGGGTTGCGACGATCCGCCTATACAATGAGAGCATAAGCGATTTTGATGTAAAATTGTGGTTGTCTCCTTTGTTTATGTCAAAACTGCAAGGTTTATCCAGAATGGTTTGAGTATTTGGACCGGAGCTCGGCATTACTGCGTCAAGCTTCGGGTAAAGGAAGATGACACGGTAAATCAACATCCCTCATGGCATCGTAATAGCGATGGACTGTGGGCAGGTGTTTTATGCTGGGCAGCCAAAACTATGCTGCAGGTGCAGTTAACTGGGTCACCTTGTTACTGGGTGCAAAGAATAGTTTTGCTCCCAGTTGTTAAAGGTTCAAGAAGTCAGAAATAAACGTATATGTTTATTCAAACAACACGATGACCAAACATGCGGGCCCTAGGCTGCAAGCCAACACCGAGCACTCTAACTCGTGGACATGGAAATGGGTACACAATACGTCCATCATGCGACATACCAAGGAGTTTTTCAGTATCCAACGCCAATGTGGCCAGTTGGGGGCATTTGAGGGAGCGCTGCAATGCCCAGGTGCAGTGCAACCTCTTTGGTGCACTGACGCACACCTTTCATGCCTGCAAAGTTTTGCCAGTAAGATGTGTGCATCTGTGGGCAGGAGTGGTGGTGTTGCCACAGGGATGCGTACAGTTCCAATGGACGCCGTTGTTGTCTCCGTCCTCCTACCCCTACGGGCAAAGGAGGATGCGAAGTAGATAGAGAGAGGCAGAAGGGAGAATGGAGGGTGACGAGGAGGAGGAGAAAGAGGAAGCCAAGGAGGTGGAGAAATCTTTCCAACTGCTGACAGCAAAGAGAACCTGGATGTGGTTGCACCGGGTGTCAGGCCCACTGAGGTGGGAGGGTAGCAACCGTCTGAGGTGGCTCTGGCAGCCGGGCCAGTGGACGGACCTGTCATGGAAGAAGCTCCATTCCCTGAGGAGTTGATTGTGAGCCCCTCCTCTGGCACTGAAGACAATGAACCATGGGCAATGGTTAAAAAGCACCAGAGGAGGAGTTGGGAAAGATGAAAGGCTCCCCTGGACAATGCCCCATAGGACAATAACAAGGCAGCAACAAAAGCGCCTGTAGGGCCCAGTGTCCCCCAGTCACCCATCCAGGTCATCCAGGTGTAACTCCTGCTTGGGAGAGGGGTCGGGATCAAACAGGGACGGCCACAGCTAGTCGCCAGAAGACCTTTCCCCACCCCCCTGATCTTCCCATTCCTCCTCTCCCGCCCCCCCCCCCGATCTTCCAGTTCCCCAACCCATAGCCCTGGCCTGCAGATCCAGGGCAAGGCTGCGGCCCTGGCCTTTGGAGACGTGCTGGAGAGCTCTCCTCCTCTGGTGGCGAGGATTTGTGAAGGGAGGCTTCCTCTATCTGGGCAGATAAGTGAACAATCATTCAAATGGTGATACGAGCAACAAAACTGGCATGAATAGTCAGCCTCCCTGGTTGCTTATTAAGGAAAACACGTTGCCCACTTGAAAATCCCAGATGGCCGCCATTTCTTCAAGATAGAACCAATGATATAAATAATTCATATTTTCCTCATATAAATTGATACACTTGTCTGATTTTAAAGGTCCAAGTGTGACGATGTTTTTCAGTGTGTTGACACTGATTTTGCAAATGCTTTTTCTACGATATCTCATTCAATTAATTTGGATAGCTTTCATGAAAACATGTCATGATATTTCAGTTGTTTTATCTCAAGGGCACTAGAGAAGTGAAACATTCCATAATACGGTAATGCAATAATTACCAACATCTTTTTTGCGGGGTACACGGGATAAACAAGATGGACAATACAAGGACTTTCAGGAAAGAAAACGGAATTTGAAGGAGGTGGATTTAGCGTGGATTAACGGGGGTAGAAAATATCAAAGTTTTGGATGGGGAAAGATCAGAGATGGTGGTGAACAGCTGTTTTGATGACTTTGAGGTCTTGCAGCTGAGACCAAAGCTATAGCACTTGCATCTTCCCTGACATTCAATCTTGCATCCACATTTCATCAGTTCGTTGCAACTTTTCGCAATAGGTGAAAGTGTAGTCCAACACATCAACCATTTTTCTTCCTCTTGCACCCATCCCCAGTCTGCAGGACTATGAATTTCTGACTGACTCCAAATAGCAGCTATACTGCAGCAATTGTACCATAGACAAATCAGTTTTTGATACACCACATGTTAGCTGTGATTTAATGTCTGCTCCATGTTCAATCATGCACACAAACTGAAGAAGTGCTGGCCTGGACTGGCTTCTTCAACACATCCTTCGTCCAAGTTTCCATCATATTTGGACTTGTGGTCAAGCATGTATGTAGTAGGGCAGATATGTGACAAAACTTATATGTGTTTTGTCATACAAGCATGAAACTTGGCAAAGTTATGGAGTATAACCCCAAAAATATTTTCAGAAGTGGAGCCACCCAGAAAAAGTCAGCCGTGGCGGCTGTTTTTAAAATGCATTTTCAACTTTAGGAATTGTTCCTCGTATTGCAATTAAATTAACTTCGAGGTGTCCATTTATCATAATATCAGCCATCCCAGATTGATAGCATGTTGCATGTATGATGTAACCTGGAAACTGGATTGGTCCACTAATAGGCAACATAAGTGCAGAGTCAGAAAAGTGAAATATGTTCACCATTGTTGTCACAATTTTATGCCTCCGACGACGAATTATGTTTTCTGGTTGTCCGTCCGGCTGTCTGTCCGTCTGTCCATGATAGGTTTTTGTTACCTCGATAACTTGAGAACGGCTGAAGGGATCCAAGTCAAACTTGGTGCAAATATGTACAATGAGGTAAAGATGAACTGATTAGGTTTTGGGGTCATGGTGTCAAGGGTCAGAGGTAATGTTAGGTAAACATCCTGTTACCGTGATAACTTGTGAACCAGTGATGCGATTTTGACCAAACTTGATAGAAGTATATATCATGGTGCAAAGATGAAATGATTAGATTTCGGAATCAAAGGTCAGAGGTAATGTCAGGTAAAAATTTGATACTTGAGAACAGCTGAAGAGATTTAAATCAAACTTGGTACAAGTATGTATAATGATGTAATAATGTGGGTGGAGGCATGTCGGTTGACGTCACGATGGCATATGATGAAGTTACTCCATTTTTTCTTGCTCTGTCCACGGGCCTAGCAGAAAACACCAACGAGGACATGGAGGGATTGGAGGTGCTGGAACAATTCACCATACTACTATATGACCGTACAAGCAGTATGCTGAACATAGACGAAGCTCGGCAAAAGTTGCTCACGAAAAAAGGACGAGCCAAGGATGCAATTCCCCAAACCAAATCAGCCTTGGTGAAACATATAAAGAGGGCTGAGTACTAGTGGCCCAAAGATGTGGTAATCCGAAGGGGCAAGGTCTGGCGAGTATGGTGGATGAGGAAGACACTCAAAATGCAGGTCTTGTTGCAGCTGTAGCGTGGGAGGTATGGGGCCGAGCATTGTCATGCTGCACAAAACACCGGTAGTGAGTAGTCCATGACGTTTTGATCTGATTGCTGGTTTCAGATGATTTTAGGAGGTCACAGTATGATGCACTGGTGACTGTGGCCCCCCTGGGCATGTAACGCTCTACAAGTGGGCCTCTGCTATCCCAGAAGGGCGTCAGCAACACTTTCCCAGCGGACGGCTAAGTGCGGAATTTTTTGGGTTTGGTGAAGTTGAATGGCGCCACTCTTTGCTTGCCCTCTTCTTTTTTGGCTGAAAGTAGTGGACCCAGCTTTCATCCCCAGTCACTACACACTGTAAAAAAGCATCGCCTTCTGTTTCGTAACGTCGCAGAAGTTCTTCACATGCATCCACTCGCCGTTTTTTCAGTTCTGGTGTGAGTTGTCTGGGCACCCACATTGCAGACACGTTGCTGAACCCCAGCACGTTGTGAATGATATGGTGTGCTAAACCATGGCTAATGTTCAATTGGGAGACCACTTCATCCAGCGTAATGCGACGGTTTTCCCTTAGTAAGCACTCAACTTCTGCAACCATTTCTGTTGTGCCGGCTGTGTGAAGCTGGCCCGAGCAAGCAGAATCTGCCACACTGGACACTCCACTTTTAAACTTCCTGTCCCAGTCGTACACCTGCTGCAGCAATAAACATGCGTCACCATATTGCATCTTAATTCTGCGATGGATTTCACTGGGATTGACACCCTCACTTCCCAATAAACGGATGACAGAACGTTGCTCCTCCCTGGTGCATGCTTCTAAGGGAGCCCCTATCTTGGAACTGCTCTACTGATGTCATACGCTCAATGTTGCCAGATCGAAAACAGGCAAACCATGACTCTTACCCATAGATATAACATATGTCGTCTACAATTACATACATTACATTCTCGAATTTATAATCGCCATTTTAAGGTTACTTATTGACTGGTGCTCGTACTTCCCGTCCTTTTTGGTGAGCTTCTAGTTCAGGCATTTGTGCCAAAAGCTGGTGCGTTAGCCTCGTTGAGTTGACAAGTGGTGATTCTACTCCCAGTTGTTCATGTCACTGTTTGTACAGTTTGACCAGATCCACAAGTTTGAATCAGGTGTGCCTATCTAACCGAATGGAGAGGATTAGATAGCATTTGGGACACGAAGTAATTGCTAAATATCGAGTACAAGTTAATTATCTGACACTGAACCCAATGCTGGGTTACACAGCAGTGATGTTACCAGTGTGCCCTGGTAGTGCATTAACATTCACTCTTTTTCATCATTGACCTCTTGCCACAACTCCTGGTTTGTTGACTTTATTAAACTTTTAAGCATTGCTAAATGAAAACCATATAATTCTGATGACTGTATACTAATGATTTGCATGAAGAAAATACTTTTCATTTCTGTAAGTATAAACTGTAAATTTCTGATCAGTGATGACACATACTTTCATCTAAACAACCAGAAATCATGGAAAAGTGTTTTATAGGATTATAATTTGCAAAATCAGTGTCTACATACTTAAAAACATGTACATCCACACTTAGATATTTAAAATAGGATAACAGTATTAATTTCAATGAGGAAAACAATAATTCATTGGATCATTGGTGGCCATCTGAAAAAATAGTGGCAATCTTGGATTTTCAAATGGGTTTCGAGTGATCTATACACGGCAGACGCAATATATCATGACAACTGCAGGAAGACTTTCATGTCTCCATGTTCTGTCTCTGCAGCATCCCGGTCGATGACCGCTGAGGATCTCGATACATCCAGAATTATTTGCGCTGATCTATGAAAACACGCGATTCTATTTTCTGCTTCTTCTGTGCAAGTCCCAAGTTCCTGCACCAACTGTATGGTGTTGCTCAATATAGGATCTGCATCACATGCTTATTGGATATAAACTTCAAAGAGTAAGCAGCACAATGGGAGTATAGAGCTAGGGGAAATAATTGTTTGGTAGCCATTGTACTTTCCATGCATGTTTGCAGCTCTGGCGTATGTTTGCCCATATAGTAAGTTGATGTTAAAGCCAAGCCGAGGTTTGTTCAGCGCTGAAGCTACAGCTTCATATCAGCATCATTTTCAGTCTGTAGGTTGCACAGTTTGCCAAACCTTGTCCAAGCAAAAACCTTATAGATTTGACAATTATTCTCATCAGGTACATTGTATTTTTGTTTTGCTGGTTCTTATGTGCAGAGACATGTTCGTCTGATACGTTTAACTGCCCCCTATTTTGTCGATCCAATTTAAATACTGCATGTTTGTGGCAAGCTGATTCTTGATGTATCGTGAATTTCTCAATTGCTTTCTTCCAGTTGCTAAAACCAGTAGTTGCAGGAGTCTTTCAGCATCAGCTGTGGCACACTGAAAACACACAATTCCTTTTATTTGTGATGAATAATGGAGCCAAGGAAACCACTCGTACCAATGTTGTTGAAAATGCAGGGTTCTGAATTTTTCTGTCCAAGGTGGTATGCTTTGTGCAGGCTCGTGGTTAGAATGGTTGCATCCATCAATAAGTTGAACAGCTGTAAGTGGTGCAACTATTCCCGGAGACGTGGTGGTACTTTTGGCAATTTCCATGCAAGAAGTTTCAGGCCGAGGTGTCACACACGTACAAACGTCAGTTTCTCCCTCAATGGTACAGGACTGAAGCAGTGGCTCCCTTATCTACTCGTGGCTGAAAAGTAATAAAATAAAATAAATCAAACAATTCAACATTGCACACATATTGAAATTTTTTTTCCCCTCTATACTGAACAACAACAAAAAAAAACACACAGGAGTGCATTTCTAGGGGTACTGGTGCTGGCCTATTTAATAATCAACTTTCAATCAATAATAATCAATTTTAGCTCTTTCACGAGCCTCGATTCAGTATACAAAAAAAATAAAAATATCCAGCTGCTGTGTATTGTCGTGTGTCTTTCCTGTAGTGAAGACCTCAGGGTGACAGATGGCCAAATGAGCTTTAACTCCAAGGCGTATAACCAACTATGGCGGTACCTTTTGCATGCGCGGAGGGGTGGGGGTGGGGGTAGCAAGTGCTTACCGGCACGGCCGGATGCGATCCGCGAACCCCCAAACAAATAAACCTACAAGACAAGGAATTAAAAATGTAACAAATAATGGGTTTAATGAAAATAATGGCAGGATAACAAAAATGAATGTACAGTGAACCAATTCCTAATTGAGGCTCCTCCACCAGGACTCGTTTACAACACCAGGGAAAGTTAAATGAAAATAAATAATGTTCCTGCCTGCCGGCACTGAACTTTGGTCTGGATGGCACGAATCGCCACACGGCACATTGAGCCGTGAAGCGGGAGCAAAACTCCTTCCTCCTCCGCTCGTTCTACGCTCCACAAAGCGCCGCTGTTTCTCAAGCGTACACAGCACAAAGCACAGCCGTCACAAAGCCAGCACTGAGAGAGGGAGAGAACGAGACGGACTCTTCCTCTTTACAATTGCACGCAAGCCAGGAATATGACTAGTTAGGCAGCTTAGCAATTTTTGGGGGAACGACTTTACAAAAGGACCATTTTTATTTTAGCGGTTCATTGGACCATATCCAATAGAATTAGGACCGGAGGCAAGACATATACAGTGTTTGACTTTTGCACAAATACGACTCGCACAGCATAATATCGAGCAATGCATTTATGCAAATAAATCATCAGCTATTGGAGTTAGTCTAAAATCGTAAATACATAAATTGCTGGACAAATTACCTTGAACAACATGTTGTCTGTTCTAAAGCTATATTGTCATTACATCCTTGTAGTTGCGTACATGTTAAATATATGAGAGGTGCGCGAGTCACAAGTATAACACATTTGTATAAACACTCGGTATTATATTACTAATTATTATTACATGGAAGCGTAAGATTTATTATGCAGGCATGCATAAGTTTTACAAATAACACTGCATGTAATGAAATAAAAGTTAGCCTCCTTGTTGAAAATATATACATAATTGGTTTTTGTCCTTGGTTTTTGTCCAATAAAAAGGTGAAGAACACTGTATATTTCTTGCCTCCGGTCCTAAATCTATTGGATATGGTCTAATGGACCACCAAAATTAAAATGGCGCTTTTGTCAAGCCGTTCCCCATTTTCGATAAATATGCTGCTAAGCTGCCTGACTAGACCGCCCAGGACAGAAAGAGAATATGCGACTGCTCGCGACGAAACCCAACACAGAGAGAGGGAAATGCGTCCGCCTGCGACCAAAGCCAGGACCGAGATAGGGAAATGCGTATGCGAATGCGACCGCTGTGTGAATAACAGAGAGCAGGAATTGTGACTGCTGTGCGAAGAGCCCGGGCCAAGAGAGAGAACACAAATGCGACTGTTCGTGATCAAGCCCAGAACAAGAGAGAGAAAATGGCGGGACGTGTCCCTTTTTGCTCCGACGCTAGAATGTTCTCTCCGACGTCACCCGCACTCCAATCAACGAGCGCCATCGAATCGTCCCAACTAATCGCCTTTCAGGGTCTGGCCTCATGGCCAGACCTGGCACCCATCGAGAAGATTTGAGCTGGGTGGTGTAGTGGTGTCTGGTATCGTCGGCGATTATGTTATTTTACAATTACGTGCCGATCGCATGGCTGGCCGAGTGTGCTTTATAATAACGAAGGGAAAAATACAGAGGTGATTACACACTGGGAATTTTATCCATATGCCCTAACTAATTAGCATAGCTCCACCCCCCACATGGAGACACATAACGCTTACCCGGACATCCGACCATGACTTGTATACAGGAAGGTGGCTACACGGCATACGGCATGCACTAATCTATAGGATCCTATATGGACTAAGGTATTTCATTGCCTACTCTCATACATGTAAATGTATTCTACCTGACAAAACCAGAGCAATTCGACTGCATCGCCAATATGCCTCCGAGTAGTCCCTGCCCATGACAACAGGTAGATACCCTCATTGGCTGTCCTAAGAATAAACAAGTTTGATTTAAATCCCTTCAGCTGTTCTCAAGTATCAAATTTTTACCAGACATGACATGTTTCACATCGATTGGTGAAGCAGTTTCGGAGAAGGGTTTTTACGGCGTAGCTCATAGGTCAAAGCCATCTAGAATAGTGTTTGTCTGTCCGTATGTATGTATGTATGTATGTGTGTATGTCCCTCACAAACGTACACCAATCAGAGCTGATGATCTGGTCACATGGCAGGGGTGATGTGAGGTGATTAACATCTGTGATGTCGTTACGTCGTATGTCGACTGACTCCACACACCGTCATTTTGATTTATATGCCATTCAGGCCGAACATGTTGTCGAACCTGTCATATATCACAATCGCCATGCTTTACCTTTACGTTTTCCATTCAATGTGAAACACAAACAAACCGATTGTTAAATTGACAATCATTGAAAGGTGTATTGAAAGCATAGGTGTTATGGGTGTTCCAATGACAGTACGTTTAGAACTTAGGCTTCATGTCTTCATGCCTCACATTCAGGCCACTTCGAACAAATTAGCCTAGGTTTCCTAATACAGTAGTATCGTTTTCGTAATAATAATGTTACGTTTGTGGGGGTAGATGAAGGAATCCCATAGTAAAGGTAGGACTGTATAATTATAGCGTGGACGTGTAGGAGAAATCTCGATGTACTTAAGTAGGGAGATTGTAGCTTAAGATTGTTCATGTTTCTTAATACGAGGGGTGAAGCAGTGATAATTAGTTAGGTATGAAGGTTGGTTTTCCCCAATATGTGATTTTCCCTCTGTAATTTTCCCTTTACGTTTTGCTGACAAAGCCAGCCATGAAAACCTCCATTAAACAACAATAATCGTCCACTGCAAGCCAGGCAGGTTCCAGGACACTAAGCCCCGCCTTAATGGACCTCATAAGCAGGCCCTGCCCAGTCGAGGCGGAGAAACAGTGGGCGGTCAAAAAAGGACATGAGACCACGCTCCAAAGTTCATGATTGGCTGAGAGGACCATGGAGTTTCGCCAATTTGATTTCCATTTTGCCACAATAATCGCCATTTTCGGCTGCTCGCCTCGGGAGGAAAAACTGTTTCGGCCATCCCTCATCAGGCGGTCTTAAACGCTGATGACAGGACAATAATAATAACGTTAATAATACATTAAATATAATCGTAACACTTCGATCCCTTTGTCATGACTGAAAAGTTGCTGGATTGAAGTGGTGTATGGTTAGTTCATTGTTGACTCAACATGTAGAATAAACCAGTGTCTCAATGCAATCTCTTCATGTCCATGGTGACATACAGCTTAGAGACTTACAGTATTTCAAAAAATTTAATACTTCCATTATTTGCTAATACTGCTATTCCCACCCAGGTCATACTATCCTCTTCAATTACAGTATCAAACAAGCCCAACTATGCCGCTGTTCGACTTTCGGTCTTGTTTATAAATATCGGCTTTCAAGCAAATTTGACTGCCACACCATATGACATGTGACATAGAAATGTACACTATGCATAATGCATATGCATGGGTAGGGGATCACGTTTGTAAAGTTTCGTGTTGATCGGATAAGATTAGTTTTTCTATCCAAGATGGCTGCCAAACCATGTGACCTACGTCATCATTTTCAAACTATATGCAGCAAGTGTTAGATGACATTTGTAAAGTTTCGTGTCGATAGGGTAAGTGGTTTCTGAGATATAATTATTTAATATTTTCCTTCAATCCAATCTGGCTGCCAAATCATGTGACCTTATGATGTCATAAATTTAATATTTCAATACAAATGGGTCATATATCACATGCATGCAATTTCAGATTTTTAGGATAAGGTATTCGATTAAAACATTTATGGCTGGTATTCCACTTCACCAATGACGTCATCATTATCATACTTTTGTTCCCCATTGGGAGTACTTAACAATGTGCCCAGTTTCAAATTTTTCCATTTAGCAGTTTCTGAGAAATAATTTTTTCTGTGTGTGTGTTTAAACGAAGATGGTTGCCATACCACGTCACCTGTGATGTCACAATTATCATAAAAACATTCTGCATGGGTGTCACTCCTACCCTGAAAGTTTCGTCTCAATTGGACATGTGGTTGCTGAGAAAAACGAGGTTTAGATCGTACGGACGGACGGACGACCCGAAAACATAATGCCTCCGCCCACTTTCGGGAGGGCATTGTGTGAGGGAGGAAGAAGAAGAAGAGCCACCTTTAGAGGCCATTTTTCCCTGCAGAGCTGGGGTTGGCCTTTTCCGGGCACCGTGGTCCCCTTTTTGAAGCAATGTTTTATGGCCAGATGCTCTTCCTGCCGCCAACCCTGTTAGTGCCTCTTGCGACACACAGGGAATTACCAGTGAACTGGTACTCAACTGGAACTGTGTGAGGGAGGGAGGTATAAAAACGTTAAATAGAACAAAGAGAGAAACTTACTCGCTTCGACACTGATATCCATGTTGCTAATGTCATTCAGATAACACTGGTCTTCTGGGGTCCAACGAATTACCCAAACTAGCAACGGTACCCGCCCTAAGGGCGTTCAATTGGGAAGCCGAAATGAAAAGGCAAAATATCAGAAATTTAAGGCAGAATTTTTTTTTTGTAAACGATTTATATAAACATCCGTCAAATCATATCACACGTAAATCATCAAAATCAAAACAGTATCTTTAGAATTTCAATAAAAGCCACATCACTGTTCATATCGGTAAATATTATTACATCGTGTTTCAAATTGTGATATAAACTTTTCTTTAGGGAAAAGAATTGAATGATTTTGTACCTCTTCTTCAGCTTAGAACTTCAGGATAGACGACATTGCTGATAAAAGTTCCTTTTCTCTCTTTGAAGTTCTTGGCAAACATTTTTATATTGTCACTGCTGCCAATGCGACTCATGGCGACATAAAGCTGTCCATGGCTGAAGAAATCTGTCTTTTGGTAGATGCCTACCTTTTGTAATGTCTGACCTTGAACCTTGTTACTGGTCATTGCAAAGCAGAGTCGGACAGGGAATTGTTTTCGCTGCATCTGGAAGGGGAACAGGTTTTCAGATGGAATGATTGGAATCCTCGGTATGAAGATCTTGTTTCCAGCATGAGGCCCAGTAGCTAGTGTCGCATCGATGAGATTCGGCATCAGGTGTCCACAATGTAACGACTCCCATTGCAGTGGCCATTTTTAGGGTCAATGTTTCGCAGCAGCATGATCGGAGCTCCCTTCTTGAGGCAGAAGAGCATACCGAGGATTCCAATCATTCCATCCAAAAACCTGTTCCCCTTCCAGATGCAGCGAAAACAATTCCCTGTCCGACTCTGCTTTGCAATGACCAGTACCTAACAAGGCTCAATCAAAGTCAGACATTAAAAAAGGTAGGCATCTACCTAAAGACAGATTTCTTCAGCCATGGACAGCTTTACGTCGCCATGAGTCGTGTTGGCAGCAGTGACAATATAAAAATTGTTTGCCAAGAACTTCAAAGAGAGAAAAGAAACTTTTATCAGCAATGTCGCCTATCCTGAAGTTCTAAGCTGAAGAAGAGGTACAAAATCATTCAATTCTTTTCCCTAAAGAAAAGTTGATATCACGATTTGAAACACGATGTACCGGTAATAATAGCCGGCGAAGCCGGTGAACGACAGTCACACATTGCTGTTGAAACGGCGCTATCGTCTGATCTGTCGGCACTGATCTTACTGCAAGCTAACTTCTTCTGGTGGAGGAAGCCGCAGTGCCTGGAGAGAACCAGTCCTGAAAGCGACTGAAGTTAGAGGACTACACACATACTGTGAAAACATATATTAAGCCCAGTTAAAATTTCTTAAAATAGGCCCGAAGCTAGCACATCGTATCGTTACTTCCTTAAGCTTCTTGTGACATTTATTGTATGTAGGTATTGGGGAGGACTGTCTGCTCTTCTCTTTTACCAAGTCTTACCAGGTACGGTACCTACTACACCTACCTACTACCAACTACCTAACCCACTGATGCCATCGTGATGGGTAAAATAGTGGCAAGAGGCTTTGGCTTCACCAGTTCATTGCGGCTTTGCAGTCGGGTACTAGTAGCCGGCGAAGCCGGTGTTGTCAATAAACGCGTACGTATTATGTCGAAAACCTGATTATGCTGTATCCCTTGGCTTGAGAATTCCGAAGCGCAATGGAGGCCGCCATCTTGCGGATGCGGAAGTATGCATAACAAATTGAAAAACGTTCAATAGGAGTTTCTTTCACCCGTCGTTGTTTGATTCACAATCTTATGCACCTCTAATTTATAATTAAAATACTTTAAGACCAACCTCGGCCCGCACGGGCCTGGTTATCTTCAACGAAAGGCGTCACCAAACACCGGAACCAATGAGATTCGAGCATTTGAAAAAATATTTCTAAAACCAAATCACGCAATGTAGGCCGCCATTGACCGGATGCGGAAGTTTGCATAAAACAATTGCGAAAAAGTTCAATAGGAGTTTGTTTCACCCGTCGTTGTTTGATTCACAATCTAATGCACCTCTAATGTGTAATTAAAATACGTTAAGACCAACCTCGTTATCTTCAACGAAAATCGTCACCAAACACCGGAAGCAATGAGATTCGAGCATTTGAAAAATATATTTTTAAAGCTTATTACGCGTTTCGGACGCTGAAAACGGCGTCAAATATTCTAAAATAGACGAAGAATTATTTTTTAGAAATCTCGCAGCTGTAGGGGATAGTTTTTCACGGCCGGAAATATCCGAAGTTGAGATGGAATTCACCGAATTAATCAAGAAGTAAATTTTATCAATTTTGATCTCATCCAGAATGCAAATGGTACCTACTACACCTACTACACCTACTACACCGACGGTACCTACTACACCTACCTACTACCAACTACGTAACCTACTGATGCCATAGTGATGGGTAAAATAGCGGCAAGAGGCTTTGGCTTCGCCGGCTCATTGCGGCTTTGCAGTCGGGTACTAGTAGCCGGCGAAGCCGGTGTTGTGAATGAACGCGTACGTATTATGTTGAAAAGCCAGATTTTGCTGGATCCCTTGAGAATTTCGAAGCTTTGACGCACCAAATCGCTCAATGGAGGCCGCCATCTTCCGGATGCGGAAGTATGCATAACAAATTGAAAAAGTTCAATAGGAGTTTGTTTCACCCATCTTTTTTTGATTCACCATCTTATGCACCTCTAATTTGTAATTAAAATACTTTAAGACCAACCTCGGCCCGCACGGGCCTGGTTATCTTCAACGAAAATCGTCACCAAACACCGGAACCAATGAGATTCGAGCATTTGAAAAAATATTTCAAAAACCAAATCACTCCATGGGGGCCGCCATCTTCCGGATGCGGAAGTATGCATAAAAAAATTGCGAAAAAGTTCAATAGGAGTTTGTTTCACCCGTCTTTTTTTGATTCACAATCTTATGCACCTCTAATTTGTAATTAAAATACTTTAAGACCAACCTCGTTCCCCGGGCCCGCACGGGCCCTGGTTATATTCAACGAAAATTGTCACTAATTACCGGAACCAATGAGATTCGAGCATTTGAAAAAATATTTCAAAAAAGCTTTTTACCGCGTTTCGGACGCTGAAAACAGCGTCAAATATTCTAAAATTGACGAAGAATTATTTTTTAGAAATCTCGCGGCCGTAGGGCATAGTTTTTCAAGGCCAGAAATATCCGAAGTTGAGACGGAAATCACCGAATTAATCAAGAAGGAAATTTTATAAATTTTAATCTCATCCAGAATGCAAATGGTGTCATTTTGAACTAGGTACGGTACCTACTACACCTACCTACTACCAACTACTTAACCTACTGATGCCATAGTGATGGATAAAATAGCGGCAAGAGGCTTTGGCTTCGCCGGCTCATTGCGGCTTTGTAGTCGGGTACTAGTACTTACCGATATGAACAGTGATGTGGCTTTTATTGAAATTCTGAAGATACTGTTTTGATTTTGATGATTTACATGTGATATGATTTGACGGATGTTTATATGAATTGTTTAAAAGAAAAAATTTCTGCCTTCAATTTCTGATATTTTGCCTTTTCATTTCGGCTTCCTAATTGAAGCCCCGCCCTTAGGGCGGGTACCGTTGCTCGTTTGGGTAAATTCACTTAAATTTGGGTACATTTGGGTAATTCGTCTGACCGATAAACAAACAATCAAAGGGTTCTCACCGTGTATGTCGCCTATTTATTTCCTTTGTAGTCATTTTAAATGTGGTAACTTTGTGGCCATTTAATTGGGGAAATCTACAGAGAGAGAAAAAAATTGCTTGTGTCGTGTTTGGTAATACGTACTGCGTAGTGCGTAGTGACGTGTAGGGGCGTGGCTTCGGTGGTTGATGGCGGCTCGTCATGATGGTCGTGTGGTCTGTGAGAGCTTGGTATTGTCTTTAATAAACCACTTGATTGAAGGAGATTCCTGAACTTACTACAGCTAGGGCGTCCGCAATCCGCATAGCTTTGTACTCTAACTTTCCACACCTTAATCATCATCCTCTTCTTCCTCATCTTCTTTTTCTGTTTCTTTATTCCTCTTCCTCTTCGTATTTTTCTTCATCGTCCGTCCTTTTCTTCTTCTTCTGCTCCTTCCATTTACCTCCTCTTCTTCTTACGGTTTCTAAACATGACGAAAACAGTTTTTTTATTTGATTTTTTAACGAAATTCAAATTGATTAATTAGTGTTCTCCATTTTCTCATAATAAAGGTTTGTTAAAAATTTGATGACAAAAGCTCAAATGGTAAAGTAGAAAGTATCTCAAAATGCAAGTGGACAAAATAAATAAATAACACGGAATTGACGGAACACGGAAGTGATGTTAAAAACGCGGGAGTTTTGCTCATTGCTCTGTGCGGCGGACAATCTATAACTATAAGTATAAATAAGGCACATTTGTACTTACTGTGAAGGCAAAAATATAACTGTTGATAGCGTTATGAAATGGCGCTGGAACCCCACCTCTGTAACTCTCTGTAACGTTTGGACATGCATCCTCAAACCTCAAACGTTACGTATTTTTGGATGTCCCCACACCCATACCATACAAACACCACACAAAATATATTTATCCTGGTGACAGTCTGCAATCTCTGATTGCTCTTTCTAGTTCTCTTGGCAATTTAGTGCGACATTCGTCCAAGGACGCAGTAAGATCCCATTGAAATTTCGTGGTACATTTGCTTTCGGGTGTATAGCTGTGATTTATCGAGTGAAGCTGGTTCCAGTTTTTTTCCACTTGTTATTTTGTTCATCCCTTTGAAGTGAAATTTATATAGGACGATATATCTGTTTCACAAAATAATTATACACAAAATATACAAGAATATAATAAAATTCTGACAAATGTCAGTCAACGGAGTCGCGCCAGAACGGAACACGTGATGTCATCTGTACTTGTTGTTGTTTTTTATGGGATGCGGGTTAGTGTGGCAGATTGTTGAGGTGATCCTTACCTTTTCTGCTTTTCACCGCACATCAGCAAAAATAACTTCCACCATGGCAGCACCAGGAAGAGTGAATGGAGACGACAGAAATTATGAAGAGGAACAAAGGCGTCGAGAGATTCGGCAACAATACCGTACTCTCATGGACCAAATCAAAGGTAATCACCAGAGACGAGGGACAGTCCCAACGCTATACTAGAGAGTGTAAAGCAAGGCGACATTGCTCATGTGTACAAATCTTTCTGAAGACAGACGTGAAAGCATTCGTTAATGTCCTTGCGTTAATCGTTGTCGTTTATCGTTAATTGTCGTTATCGTTAATGTCGTTATCGTTAATGATGTCGTTTATCGTTAATGTTAATTAATCTAATGTGGAAATAAAATGTACAGTTGCATTAATACTTGAACCCGGTTCCCATCAAGTTTTTTTTTTTGTTTTTTTGTTTTTTATATACTCAATCGAGGCTCGTGAAAGAGCTGACAACCGCGAGGGAAAGACAGCACAGGACAACCGCGAGGGAAAGACAGCACAGGACAACCGCGAGGGAAAGACAGCACAGGACGACCGCGAGGGAAAGACAGCACAGGGGGACCGCGAGGGAAAGACAGCACAGGGGGACCGCGAGGGAAAGACAGCACAGGGGGACCGCAAGGGACAGACAGCACTGGGGGACCGCGAGGGAAAGACAGCACAGGGGGACCGCGAGGGAAAGACAGCACTGGGGGACCGCGAGGGAAAGACAGCACAGGGGGACCGCGAGGGACAGACAGCACTGGGGGACCGCGAGGGAAGACAGCACAGGGGGACCGCGAGGGAAAGACAGCACTGGGGGACCGCGAGGGAAAGACAGCACAGGGGGACCGCGAGGGAAAGAGCACAGGGGGACCGCGAGGGAAAGACAGCACAGGGGGACCGTGAGGGAAAGACAGCACAGGGGGACCGTGAGGGAAAGACAGCACAGGGGGACCGTGAGGGAAAGACAGCACAGGGGGACCGTGAGGGAAAGACAGCACAGGGGGACCGCGAGGGAAAGACAGCACAGGGGGACCACGAGGGAAAGAAAGCACAGGGGGACCACGAGGGAAAGACAGCACAGGGGGACCACGAGGGAAAGACAGCACAGGGGGACCGTGAGGGAAAGACAGCACAGGGGGACCGCGAGGGAAAGATAGCACAGGGGGACCACGAGGGAAAGACAGCACAGGGGGACCGTGAGGGAATGTCTTGATGTATATGTACGAACCACTGATCTCTATATTAACTGGAAAGGAGAGGATGCTCATTTTTGAAGCCATTGTCCACCATGTTTGTTCATTTGTTGGTGTATGCACGCAATATCGGAGGTAGCTAACACGCACGTCTCACAGACAGACGCGCGTGAACGCAGACAGACGCACACACACACACAGACGAGCGCAGACAGACGCACACACACAGACACACATATACATACATGCGGGCAGACATACTCATTCACACACATACGCACGCACACAGGCAGGTGCACGCAGATAGACACGCTCAAGCGCAGACAGACACACGGACACACACACACACACACACACACACACACACACACACACACACACACACAGGCAGACACACTCATGCACACACACAGACGCACACACACAGGCAGGTACATGCAGATAGATGCTCGCGAGTGCAGACAGACAAGCACACACACACACACACACACACACACACACACACACACACACACACACACACACACACACACACACACACACACGCGCGCGCATACGCGCACACACAGATAGGTACATGCAGATAGACGCACGCGAACACAGACAGACGCACGCTGGAAGACTCGCTCACACACACATACGAGTGCAGACAGACGCATGCACACAGGCAGGTGCACACAGATAGACACGCGTGGGCACAGACAGATGCGCACACACATACACCCACACGCAGGCAGACACACTCATGCACACAGATGAACGCACAGACACACACACACACACACACACACGCAGACTCGCTCACACACACCGACGAGTACAGACAGACACACGCACACACAGACGCACGCACACAGGCGGGTACACACAGATAGATGCACGTGAGTGCAGACAGACAAGCGCGCGTGCGCGCACACACACACACACACACACACACACACACACACACACACACACACACAGAGTTTATCTATGAATGATATGTGCTTGTTGGGATTGGGTAACTATCAACAAGATGTTGATTTAAAAAAAACCCAAAAGAATGGAGTGAGAGAGAAAAGAGCGACAGATCAAATAGAAAGCAAACGTGCTCACATTAAGGATTAATATTTCACAAGAAAACACAAATAAAACCCTTTTGTTCCATTGTTAGTGGCTCACAAACTTAATTAAAATGCCCAGGCAACTAATCAACTGGAAATCAAGACACAAAGTTATCCTGCGTTAATGGCTCGGAGTAAACAATCAAATCCTGATTTTGATAAGAATTACAAATGTCAATAGGAATGTTTCATATCCCAGCAAGTTTGTGAAAGTCCATAACACTGGCATATAATACACGCAGTCACTGATCATTCCGAACCACAATCAAATTTGGCATCTGTTTTGCAACACGTGTCCCAATAAGAGCTTCTGTAGCTCGTTTGCAAAGACGGAGCAGTTTAATCGTGGTGTAGCAGGATGATGCCGTCTTCACCAGTATGTCATCGTCAGCTACCATTTATTGTCATCAACATCTGTACCTGATCGTCATCTACTGTTGTGTCCAACAATGTGTGAAGAATGGCAGTCGTCTTTCAGCAGGTAACTGCCGGTGCCATTCTTCACATTGCGTCTCATCAGGCGATGCTTATACGCACCTTGAAACTAACGAGCAGTCGTGTTGTTATTAAAGTTCCTCACATGCTCTCGGGTCAGGAAAAAAAAAAAACACAGTTCCAAATGGTCCTGACTCAGCTTGTATATGAGATAGTAGTTCATAGGGGCATTTCGGGGCATCTACTAGTGTCGTGAAAATGGTGGTCACGCTTCTGATACAAGCAACAAATCACAGAAATCCTGTTTTCGGAAATCCTTCTTATAGCTTCGGCCCTTTTAGAGAAAGGACAGGAAAGAATAAGTAACTCTTATACCTCTATATGGTTAGACAGGATGCATATTGTTGCGGTTTTGGGAAACCACTAAAAAGTAATGGCAACCACCATACAGGTCCCTTAGAATAGTTATTTCATAGCAGACCATTAACTTAGTCCTTTTCCCTTATTTCGGGTTATTATGTCTTTATGCGTTGGGGAAAGGAAGGACAGGTCCTCCACTCATAAGGGATAATTTGCCAGTCAACGCACCTGGCTCAAAGGCACACCATGGTGTCCAGGCTCAGAAACCCACCAATCAGGTCCTGAATCATTTTGGGGGAACTTGTGGGGTGGAGTAATGAGCTCCACCAATAGGGAGCAAGGACACCTACAAGATTCCCCCCTCCCTCGACGAGGGTGAACAAAGGGATTGAACACGTTTTTGCACTCTCTTGGGCGTGGACTTTGTGACTCAGCACACGTGCATTCGCTCGCTCTGGCCATTCTCCCTCGGCCCACTCACCACGTGTCTGCAAGATTATTCGACTCTGGGCATGTCTCTCTCTGCCGGGTTCACTCAGCCTTTGCACGTGATTGCTCTCTTGGCCGGACTCTCCCTGCTCCCTCTCGCTGCACGTGGACACGGCAAAGAGGCCTTGAACTTGCTCGTTTTGCACGTGTTCATTGTTCTCCACTGGCTGCCGGACTGTCTTTTGGTGCACGTGTGCACGACCTTACCTGCCCAAATCCGTGATGATGATCGACCTCACTCTGCCGTGCTGGGAGGTATCCAGAGCATTGTAGCCTTTGTGCTATCAGGTTTCCTACGTTTGTTTGTTCATTCCCCTTCCCTTCCCCCGTGAAAGTGTGCTGGGCCCATGTGGTGTTTATTTGTAGTAATCGTAATAAGGCGTAGAATAAGCTAAGTTCCTGCTTCTCGCCCCTTTTTCTTTCCTATTTAAATAATTACATTGTAAATATCTGTAAATAAATCAAATTGTTAAAACGTTTTCCTTTTCTCTCTGTCCGTGAATGTCTTTTCCTCCATTGATCCGCCATTGTTCGTACCCAGAGTAAAGATTGGCCGTAACGACATTACCATCACTCTGGTGGTTACCAACGGTTTTCGCTCGGCCATCTAAATTGGTGTACCGCCGGAGGGTTCGGTGTTCAGTAGCGGGATTCCTGTCCGAGCACCGTAACGTGTTGGTACCGGGAATGGGATTTCGCTCCGTCCACCGCAACAATATTATTAGTAGCACATATAAAAAGAGCCGTGTCTTTTTATTATATTAGCACATATTAGCACATATGCATATTAGCACATATATTTAGCACATATTATAAAAAGAGCCGTGTCTGTCTGTTTGTCTGTTTGTTGTGTTATAACTTGAGAACAGATTTCAATAAATCCAACTACGGTTGATTTGGTTACTCCCCGGAATGTTTGTGATCCCCAAAAATTGTTGAATTTTTTTATTTTTATGGCTACATGGACACGAGTGTCAAAACTGCGAATGCCAACATTCGACGTTGGTTATCCCTGCACGGAGAGCAGGATCTCCCAAGAATCCTATTTTTTTTCTTCTCCCATATATTAGCCATCGCAGCAACGATTGGTATTTCTGTCAGCAAAGCGACAGGTCTTATATTCTAGTCTATATTATAAAAGGTAGCCGTGTTTGTCTGTCTGTCTGTCATGTTATAACCTGAGAACGGATTAACAGATTTCAATAAATCCAACTACCGTGGATTCGGGTAACTCCCAGGAATGTTTTTCATTCAAAAAATATACAGTATATATATTTTTTTATCTCCACGATCCAAAGTTGGTTATCTCTGCACGGAGAGAAGAGTCGCCCAAGAATCCTTTGTTAACTTGAGATTGGATTTCAATGAAACCACTCTCAGGAAGTAAACATAACCACGTATCCCTCTCCCTACAAAGATGTTTTATCCACCACGTTGATTCCAAATCCACGAAGCCAAATCATACTCATTTACATTATTTTTCTCCAAAATACAAATACATTTCCCAATACAAATTTATTTTTCTCCATTAACAAAATCTGTTTTTTTTTCACAATTACACAAAGATTGGTATTCCCATCAGCGAAGCGATAGGTCTTATATTCCAGTGTATACAAAATTCTAGTGTATATTTCTAGTGTATATTTTTCTAGTGTATAACGCCAGGGGGGTTGACTCAGCCTGTCATCCTTCCGAGGTCGGCAAATTGAGTACCAGTTCGCTGGTAATTCCCTGTTTGTCGTAAAAAGGTGACAAAAAGGTTGGCGGCAGGAAGGGCATCCTGCCGTAAAACATTGCTTCAAAAAGGGGACCAAAAAACAACAACAACCACGGTCCCCGAAAAAGGCCAACCCCCGCTTGCGGGGAAAAATGGCCTCTAAAGGTGGTTTTATACAAAATGCAAAGGTAACCCCAAAACGAACTAGAGTGAAGTCGATGATGCGCCATCACAAATTCCCACGCCTCCCACCTAATGATAATCATGATTTTGAAGGTGATTGGTTACCCCCGAGCTAACTTACAATTGCTATTATAAGGGGGTTGGCACTTATCAAACCAAGATATTATAGTTTTGTATTTCTAAATAATTTTCTGAAATTTGTACAATTAGTTTTTCACTTGCAAGTTGCGGGATACGATGTGCAAATAAAGGTGGGAAAGGTCTGATTTAATGCAATTTAATTCCAGGCTAGAATCCTTTGTTAACTGAATCCAAATCAGACAACAAAAGGTGAAAATTTTGAAAGGGGGTGTGGACTTTCTATAGGCACTTTATGTATGTGTATATATATGTATGTAACTTTATTTATATATATATATATATATATATATATATACAGTATATATATATATATATATATATATATATATATATATATATATATATATATATATATATATATATATATATATATATATATATATATATATATTGTTACATGGTCCCCTCGGTGACTACCTGGTCTCGGTGACCCCCGGACCGTGAGAGGAACTTCGCCAGAAAGTGGTATTATATATGCGCTTTCGCAACGCAATCCCTATGAATTCCACCCAAGAGAAAACTGATTTTCAATGATATATTTCAATGGTAATGATACCATACAATTTCAATGATACAATCAAGGATATATTCCCCGAGCAATCCACCATCCACAATTCACACTCAACAATCAATCCCCTAGATGATTAAGATGGCCATCTTACATACGTGTGTCCCCTTTTGTACTCACGACCCCCTTTGGTCTCTGTCCCTCACAATGTCTCTGGGCCCCTCCTGACCAAGATGATGGTCGGCTTCGCCGCACTCGGGCGGTTGAACGAACCCCGGGTGGACGTTTTTCCACCGGGCAGGTATCGTACCGGGAACCACGGCTGCAGCCCCCTCCTGGCCACGCGAAGCGGGTACTGTAAAGCAGGCAAAAGCCACACGCCACTTGCCACGCGTGTTAGGCCCCAACGTGCGACCCGTACGCGTCTTTGTAGACGGTGCCGCGAACGGTGCCAGACGCTGGGTCGGTGCACGGCCCCACGGCAGCTTGACGTGTCCACCGGGTAGGTACCCGTCCCGGTAACTCCTCTCGCCAGACGGGATTGGGAACGCCGCTTTTCCACACGGCTCAATATCGATCCCACCTCTCGTCGGAGCGGGGCGAGGAAGAAGAATCCTCGTCGCTTCTCTCGACCTCGTGTCTTTCTTCTTCCGTTTCCGGTCTCTTTTTCCAGAAGGGCTCCTGACCCTCCAACCACAACAACCCTTAATCGACTACACATTGATAAGCAAAGACCTGAATAGTAATTCACATACATTCCCATAAATATGTAACAAAATATATATATATATATATATATATATATATATATATATATATATATATCTGGAGGCAGAGTGCCGGGAGAAGGGTTGGCACGTTTCGTGTCAGCCATTTGAGGTGGGGTGTAGAGGGTATATTGGCAATTCCTTTTCTGCATTTCTTGCTGGGCTGGGAGTGTGTGGGACAGAAAGAAGGAGGATGTGTGACGAGGTGGCCCAGGTTGCCTTGAAAGGCTCATTTTGGATATGGAGGAAGTTTATGGAGGCACGTCGAACGGTGTAGGTTGGTTGTGTGTATTTTTTTTATTTTTTTTATTTTATTTTTTTTGTTACCATTATTACTTCTTATTTTGTGTATATGAGTGAGTGGGTGAGGGTGTGTGTTTTTGCATGAATTAATTTTTGCATGAGTGTGTTTTTGTGTGTTGAGTGGTGTATGATGTAAGTGTAGGTGGTTGTTTGGTTGGTGTTCTGTATGTATGTGTGTGTATGGGTGTGTATGTATGTGTATGAATGATCTGGTGTGTTTTGTTGGTGAGTGGTGAAGGGTGTAAAGGTGGGTGTTTGAGTGTTCCACCATGTTTGTTTGGTGCTGTGGATTCTGGATGTGGAGGTGTTGTTGTTGTTGTTGTTGTTCGCACTGGCTGGGGGTGGGGGTATGTACGCATCCAGATGCAGTTGCTGCATGTGGATGTGTACGTGCCCCTGCTGGCCCACCTTAGCTGACCGTATCGAGGTTGAAGGGCCGAAACGGGATGATGCTGAGGACCTCGACTGAGGACCCGGTCAGTGCGGCACACTTGTGACCAGGTGTGTTTTGAACTTATATATATATATATATATATATATATATATATATATATATATATATATATATATATATATATATATATATATATATATATATATTATATATATATATATATATATATATATATATATATATATATATATATATGCTTATAGACTCGTATATGTTAGTAATAACAACGCTTACAATGTCAAACTGAAGTGCTTCCTTCGGTCACAGGTGCGAATTGTTTTTTGTTTTTCTAATACCCTGATTCCATGCAATATTTAGACATTGACATTTCAAGAAAATGATTTGCTTAAAAACTTTGCTAACCAATTTAATATTGTTACTACCGTGGTTTTAGACAATCCTGAAGAAATTATGAGAGCAGAAAACAATGTCCTCGCATCTACTCTGGAACAAGCTGAGGACCTCATTGAAAAAGGTTTGTAGAACACCGACTCACCAGACAGACTTCCATCGGCATCCGAATCAAGAAGTTTTTATTAGGTTTCCTCCACATACAATGTAAAGAAATACCTATTGTTATTACTATAGTTTATTCCCCCACTCTCCCCCGCCTCCTATTTCCAGGTCCAAAAACTTTAAAATAAATGTTCTCTGCAACCGTTGGTCCGATTGGCACACATATTTCACCAATTGATTAGCTAGACCTGTATAATTTTTTACTGCTAATTATGACATAGGTGTTACGTGCTCCTCCAGCCTGGTGTTGGCTTAGCGGCTAGGGTGCCAGCTTAGGATCCTAGGATCCTGGGTTCGAATCCCGGTCGATCGCTGAATTAATGCCAGGGGGGTTGATTCAGCCTGTCATCTTTCCGAGGTCGGCTAATTGAGTACCAGTTCACTGGTAATTCCCTGTGTGTCGTAAAAGGCGACAAACAGGGTTGGCGGTAGGAAGGGCATCCGGCCGTAAAACATTGCTTCAAAAAGGGGACCAACAAAAACGACAACAACCACGGTGCCCGAAAAAGGCCAACCCCCGCTTTGCGGGGGAAATGGCCTCTAAAGGTGGTTTTTGTTTTTGTTTTGTTTTTTTGTTACGTGCTCCTCCCCGACCCCCTGGTCACGGTGTACCTCCGAGCCTCGAGAGAAGTCACGGCAGAAAAATGTGTTATTCTGTGTGTCAAAGATCAATGGAGAAGCCACCCCAATTGTTACTCACAAACAAATATTGTATTAAGATCACACAAGAATAACAGTACAACAACAATAGTATTCAAAAGTACAATCAATATGTCCTATGATGGTACCATCAGTTTTGTAATATATAACTCACTGTGCTCCAAGTGAGTGTAACAAGAACATTCCCCAATGTCTCTTATTCCCGGCTTCAAGACGAAGTTGATTTGCTCCAGCGATCGCGAGAACGCTGTCCAATCGAGACCAGAATCCCATGCGGATGGCAAGGGCAGTCACACAGCCGAAGCTGTACAAAGGCGCCCTCAAGGTGACTGGGAAATCCAAAGGCGCCCTACAGGCGACTGAGAGATCACACCCTCGGGTATGGACGAATTAGCCTTCAAAAAGCCACGTCACACACACGCCCCAGATCGACGTCTGAATGCGGTGAGAATTGTCGAAAGGAAACGAAACCGCGAGCGAAGCACAAGTCCTGCACGAGTCAAAATGGCCGACGGCCTGGTCTCATGGCGCAACAGCACTGCGATGATTCTCTCCTGAATCAATAGCAAAACCTGACACGCAGGTTAATCCGTCACAGTGCTAACCACGCTGTCATAGGGATCCCTTTCATGGGAACCCTGAAAGTTCGCTAGTGACTGTTGTTCGCCAACATTCGCTCAGGACGAAGAAACGACTTGCTTCTTCTCCGACTTCACTCGTTCCACCCTTTTTCTTTCCCCTTCCGCTTCGTCGTCGTCCAGTTCCGGTTTCATTTAAAACATTAACCTTTTTACCTTTTGACAACAATAACCGTCATTTCCCTCAAACCACAATAATAATAATGATACATGGAACCAGAAATGTTTCAAGTGGATGAAAACCACAACAACGGAAGTGATGAATCCGTAACACTTCCTCCCCCACCCCCTTCAAGAAAGAAAGTTTGAACATGGTGAAAACTTTCTTTGAAGGCAAAACTCTCCCAACAAACAAAAGTAAACTCACCCCCAAATCATCAATTCCCGTGAGCAACAATAATCAATATTTCCCAAAAGTAAAGCAGCAAAACTTCAAACAACCTACAGATATTTCCAACGTTAGCTCACTCTGGACAAAGCATCAGCAACGACATTGTCCCTGTCCTTTACATTCTCAATTTCCAAGTTGAACTCCTGCAAAGCCAAACTCCATCTCATCAACCTCTAATTTTATTTTTCATTTTTTGAATGAAGGTTAAGGGGGTGTGATCAAAAATCCAAAGTCAAGCAAATCTATAGCACTTTTTTAGGGAGGCCGAGCTGAGAGCCAGGTTTCATGGTGGTTGGGTGGTGAGGCCTGGAAGTATTCACTACATGGACGCCTTTAGGAACGTGGAGTTCACAGTTAATCCGTGTAGGAAAGTTCACTACATGGACGCCTTTAGGAACGTGGAGTTCACGGTTAATCCGTGTGGGAATCTTGGCTCGGCTGCTCCGCAGCATTCAGTGCTTCAACTCTTCCTAACTTTCATAATAATCATGGTTGGAACGCTTGTCGCTGTAGTCACGTGAATAGCGGTCTCCTTCTCGTCCACTACCCTGATAATCATCCCTTCGGGAGCTGCCGTAACTCTGGGAGCCTCCATATTAATATCGACTGTGGCCACCACCAAAACTACTACTCCCACCCCGGGAGCCATAGCCACCCCTGAAACTACCTCCACGTTTTCCTCCTCTGTAGCCCCCTCGACGCCCATGGCCTGCCTTCTCTACTGTTATGGTCCGACCATGCAAATCCTTGCCATTCAAATCCTTTTCTGCATCTTTGGCATCCTTTGGGTTTTCAAACGTGACAAAGCCAAACCCTCTTGACTTTTGCGTCTCCCTGTCTTTTATTAGCAGCACTTCCAAGAGCGGTCCATATTTGCCAAAGACAGAGTCCAGAACATCTTCCCTTGTTTTGAAGTTCAGTCCACCTACAAAGAGCTTGCCAACATTGCCTCCATTCATGACTCGTGTGTGCTGACACTTATTTTCAGGGTACTTGACAAGACGCGTCTGTGCCAAGCGTGACGTCAGTACCTTCCTCTTCTCTTCATAGCGCTTCCTTCCCATAGCACGAGTCGCGGTACAGGATGGAAAGATACCCGGAATCTCCTGCTCTAACTGCGCGGCGTTATTTTTAGGCTTTTTAACAAACATCGGGTTACCAGAAACTTGACCACCGGCCAAATCATTCCCGATAACAAAAGATACTCCCTCTACACGAAGAGTGGCTTGTAAACCTACGGTGACAGGTCCTGACACCAAATCAGACTGCAAATGGATGACATGAAGTGGGGCTTTAACATAGCCACCAACCCCCTGTAAACGAACACTAACACCAGTTAACTTGTTACGACTTTTACTTCCTCTAGACAGTCAAGTTCGCTCATCTTTTCGGCGCACCGGCACGAGCCGAGAACGGCCCGTGCAGGGGCTGATCCGAGGATCTCACCAAACCGTCCGATCGGTAGTAGCGACGGGCGGTGTGTACAAAGGGCAGGGACTTAATCAACGCGAGCTGATGACTCGCGCTTACTGGGAATTCCTCGTTCGTGGGACACTGTCTCAAGCCCCAGTCCCCATCACGGACGGGGCTCATCAGCCGGCGTTAGTTAGTGTTCTGGTGTTAGTGTTCTGGTGTTACTGGTGTAAACGAACACTAACACTAACACCAGAACACTAACACCAAATGGATGACATGAAGTGGGGCTTTAACATAGCCACCAACCCCCTGTAAACGAACACTAACACCAGTTGCCGTCTTCTCTGACAATGGCAAAATGCCCTCAAGCATCAAAGATTGATGTGCTCCTGTGTCCCTCAATACCCTAACAGGTCTTTGGTTAGTCAGGTTTCCATCCAGTGACACAAACCCGTCTGAAATAAAAGGTTTGTAACCCTCTTGAACAAGGTCGTTCTGTGATGCCGTAACTTTGGCATGGGAACCTTCACAAGGCACTGTCCTCCAAGGACGATTTCTCGCATTTGCCAATGCATTCGGAGTTGTACTAGTCTGACTCAACTCCTGATTTTTCCTTTTCAGGGCGTAACATTGGGACATCAAATGCCCAGGTTTCTTGCAAAAAGCGCAAGTAGGCCCGGAGGAAAAACTCGTGGTCTGCCTCGAGCCCCCCGGAAGATAAGTCTGTCTTGGAACTGTAGTCTTCTGATCCCTAAAAGTCGTGGTATCAGATGTGTCCTCATGGTCATCTCTGGGCCGCCCCCATGAATCTTCGTTCTCCGCACCAGATGTACCATAACTCCCCTGGCGAACTCTAGGCGGGAAGTTAGGTTTGTGGAACTCCAACCTGTGTGTCAAGGCATAGTCATCTGCCACGGTTGCTGCCTCATACAACTCTGGTACCTTCTTTTCCTCCAGATGTACTTTAATGTCCTCGTGGACACACTGTTTGAATTCCTCCACCAAGATCAATTGTCGCAACAGTTCGAAGTCTTTCCCAATCCCCTTCGAGTCACACCACCGATCAAACATGGTTTCCTTCATTCTGGCAAACTCCACATGGGTCTCACTCTCTCTCTTCCTGGCATTCTGGAATTTTTGCTGGTAAGCTTCAGGGACCAATTCATAGGCTTTGAGAATGGCTTTCTTCACTTCCTCATAATCTGTACATTTGTCAATCGGTAAAGCCGAATAGATATCTTGAGCTTTACCCACCAGAACACTTTGCACTAACATTGTCCAGGACCCCACAGACCATTTTAGCATTTGAGCCACTTTCTCAAAGTGTAAAAAAAACTTGGCTACCTCTTTTTCATTGAAGGGTGGAACCAGCCTCACATGCCTACCAACATCCCAGGCGTTCTGACTGGTTGTCGAACTAGCCGGCATGGATGCTACCTCTCACCGTTCTCTCATTCATTCCAACTCCTTGAGTTTAAGTTCCCTCTGATAATCCAACAACTCGAACGTCGCATCGTTTAGGAGTTATGACGCTTTGAAGTATAAACTTTAAAACCTATCTCCTTCATTATTTTGGAAGATATCAAAGGGAAACTTCAGACTTAAGTTGCCCATGTCTGGAAGTTAAAACTTTATTTGGGAAGTAGCGATAAGTCACATGGTTTGGCCACAATGAATAATTGAACAACAATCTTAAAAACCTTATATCTCTTGAACCGCTGCATTGATTAACATGAAACCTTAATGTTATGTAGCTGTCATAAAGGTGAATAAGTTTTTAAAATTTCAACATGATTGGTTGCACAGTCTGGAAGTTATTATTGTGTGAAGAAGAAACTCTCAATTTTTTATTTTCAGGCCATGTGAATGATTGTGCCGCTGCCATTTTTCGGATTTATTTCCTTTAAAAATCATTTTCTCTGCAGTTGTTGGACCGATTGACAGGAAATTTTCACCATACGAGCACCTCAGCCTGTAGAATCCTTTAATTGTAATTATGATATAGGTGACATGGTATGGGTGCCATCGTGTGGTGTGAAATAGTGTGGAATCTGTGTCCTTGTGGGTCGTGAGAGAAGATTGGGAATAAAAGAAAGGGGTCATTGGATTATGGCGCGATATGCAAATGAGGCGGTTCATCCTCCTCCAGCACTCGCAGAACCAAGCCTCCTATTAAATGAACACAGGGTGCGCTATTATTACCCACAATGAAAAGAGGAAGAACCTTCTCTACCCTTGCTCCAACGCATTATGACGTACTAACCCACTAGATAAGTTGAAGGGACTATTGTAATCTTGTCCTATGAAATAACTCCTTTAAGGGACCTACAGTGCATTCAGAAAGTATTCAGACCCCTGCACTTTTTCACATTTTGTTATGTTGCAGCCTTATGCTGAAATCGTTTAAATTCATTTTTTCCCTCATCAATCTCCACTCAATACCCCATAATGACAAAGAGAAAACGGGATTTTAGAACGTTTTGCAAATTTATTAAAAAGAAAAACTGAAATATCACATTGACATAAGTATTCAGACCCTTTGCGATGACACTTGAAATTTAGCTCAGGTGCCTCCCATTTCTCTTGATCATCTTTGAGATGTTTCTACACCTTGATTGGAGTCAACCTGTGGTAAATTCAATTGATTGGACATGATTTGGAAAGGCACACACCTGTCTATATAAGGTCTCACAGCTGACAATGCATATCGGAGCAAAAACCAAGCCATGAGGTCGAAGGAACTGCCTGCGGAGCTCAGAGACAGGATTGTGTCGAGGCACAGATTTGGGGAAGCCTACAAAAAAATTTCTGCTGCATTGAAGGTTCCCAAGAGCACAGTGGCCTCCATAATTCTTAAATGGAAGAAGTTTGGAACAACCAGGACTCTTCCTAGAGCCCACAGAGTCTTATTTCTCACAGTCTGAGAGTCCTTGAGGTGCCTTTTTGCAAACTCCAAGCGGGCATTCATGTGTCTTTCACTGAGGAGAGGCTTCCGTCTAGCCACTCTGCCATAAAGCCCAGATCGGTGGAGTGTTGTGGTGAAGGTTGTCCTTCTGGAAGTTTCTCCCATCTCCACACAGGATCTCTGGAGCTCAGCCAGAATGACCTTCGGGTTCTTGGTCACCTCTCTTACCAAGGCCCTTCTCCCCTGATTGCTCAGTTTGGCCGGGCGGCCAGCTCGAGGAAGGGTCCTGGTTGTTCCAAACTTCTTCCATTTAAGAATTATGGAGGCCACTGTGCTCTTGGGAACCTCCAATTCAGCAGAATTTTTTTTGTAGGCTTCCCCAAATCTGTGCCTCGACACAATCCTGTCTCTGAGCTCTGCAGGCAGTTCCTTTGACATCATGACTTGGTTTTTGCTCCGATATGCATTGTCAGCTGTGAGACCATATATAGACAGGTGTGTACCTTTCCAAATCATGTCCAATCAATTGAATTTACCACAGGTGGACTCCAATGAAGGTCTAGAAACATCTCAAAGATGATCAAGAGAAATGGGAGGCACCTGAGCTAAATTTCAAGTGTCATAGCAACGGGTGTGAATATTTATGTAAATGTGATGTTTCAGTTTTTTCTTTTTAATAAATTTGCAAAACTTTCTAAAATCCTGTTTTCTCTTTGTCATTATGGGGTATTGAGTGTAGATTGATGAGGGAAAAAATTAATTTAAACGATTTCAGCATAAGGCTGCAACATAACAAAATGTGAAAAAAGTGCAGGAGTCTGAATACTTTCTGAATGCACTGTATATGGTGGTTGCCATTGAACCTGAGCGGTTTCCCAAAACCGCAACAATACTTCTACCAAGTTGGGCAAAATCCCATCACTGGTTTGTTCACAAGTTATCATGGCAACAGGATTTTTACCGAACATGACCTTTGACCTTGTAACGCAAAAATATAATCAGTTCATGTTTAAATCATTATACATACCTGTACCAAGTTTGATTTAAATCCCTTTAGCTGTTCTCAAGTGATCACATTTTTACCTAACATGACCTCTGACCTTTGATCTGTTGATGCCATAATCCAATCAGTTCATCTTTGCATCATATATACTTATACCAAGTTTGTTCAAAATCACATCACTTGTTCACAAGTTTACACGGCAACATAATTGTTACTTAACATGACCTCTGACCTTTGGCCTTTGACCTCGTGACACCAAAATCTAATCAGTTCATCTTTACCTCATTATACATACCTGCACCAGGTTTGACTAAGATCCCTTCAGCTGTTAAATTATCGTGGTCACAAAATAATTGTAACTTAGCATGCAAACTTAGCAAAACCACCTCTGATCTTTGATCTTTGACCTGTTAACCCCAAAATCGAATCGGTTTATCTTTGCATCATAAAACTCGGTGTACAAAACATAAGGAACACCTGCTCTTTTCATGAAATAGACTGAGCAAGTGAATCCAGGTGAAAGCTATGATCCCTTATTGATTGCACCTGTTAAATCCACTTCAATCAGTGTCGATGAAGGGAAGGAGACCGGTTAAAGAAGGATTTTTAAGCCTTGAGACAATTGAGACATGGATTGTGTATGTGTACCATTCAGAGGGTGAATGCCGAATGGGCAAGACAAAAGATTTCAGTACCTTTGAACAGGTTATGGTAGTAGGTGCCATGACAATTGCCAAAAAGTGAACCATGACAATTACAATTACATATGGGCAGGGTACAGCCCGAAGTGGAGATCGGTTTCTGAGGTTTGAGACATGGAATGTAGGGACAATGACAGGGAGATCAGGAGAAGTGGTGGAAGTATTGGTCAGAAGAAGAGTGGACATGTGTTGTGTGCAAGAGACGAGATGGAAGGGAAGTGGTGTGAGAATGGTGAAGGGTAGGCAGGGACAGAAATACAAGTTTGTGTGGCAAGGATGCCCGGAGGGCGTGAATGGTGTTGGTGTCCTGTTTTCTGAGGAGTTTGTAGACAGTGTGGTGAGTGTGACGAGAGTGAGTGACTGGTTGATGATGGTGAAAATGATGATTGGAAAGCTCTTGGTGAACGTCATCTCAGGATATGCTCCGCAGGTTGGTCGGAGCGATGAAGAGGACAAGTTCTGGTGTGCGATAGAGAAGCTGATGGAAAACGTGAAAGATGAGGAAGTTGTTGTGGTAGGAGGAGACCTAAATGGACATGTGGGAAAGAGTATGGATGGTTTTGAGGGAGTTCATGGGGGTTATGGACATGGTGTGAGAAATGGAGAAGGTGAAAGGATTTTGGAGTTTACTGATGGAGCTGATTTGTTGATTTGTAATACTCAGTTCCAGGAAGAGGATAATAAGCTTGTTGCATACATGTCAGGTGGGTCGACGACAACCGTTGACTACCTGATGGTGCATAGGTGAGATAGGGGGCACCTCCGGGACACAAAGGTGATCCCAGGGGAGGAGGCTGTTTCACAGCACCACTTGGTTGTCTGCGACATAAGGGTGAAAGGTGCGAGGAGAGCTCGACGGGTGAAGTACCAACCGAGAATGAATGTGTGGAGGTTGAAAGAGGTGACAGTAAGGGAGGCATTAAAAGAGAGGCTGAGTAGGGTAGAGGATGATGTGGTTGAGCTTGAAAGTGGTTGGATGTCAATGAAAGATAGTCTGTTGGGAGCCGTTGGTGAGGTATGTGGATGGACAAAAGGACCACCGAGGCACTCGGAAACATGGTGGTGGGATGATGAAGTTGGAAAGAGGATTGACGAGAAGAAGAAGAAGTTCAAGGAGTGGCAGAAGACGAAGGGTACGGGAGCAGAAAAAGCAGAGCATGAAAGTTATAAGGCAGCCAAGAAGGCTGCAAAGAAAGAGGTAGGAAAATGTTCGGAGAACGCTTGGATTCGGAAGAGGGTCAGAGAGCGGTATTCAGGATTGCAAAGCAGATAGCGAAAGAGAGGTGTGATGTGATGGGGGCGAGTTGCTTGAAGGATGAAGTGGGACAAATCGTTGTGGACCCAGATGGAATTAAAGGAAGCTTGACGAGATATATGGAAATACTGTTGAATGCAGAGAATGAATGGGATGGCAACATAGAGAGTAACCCAGTTTTAGGACCGGCAGAGAAGATAACTGAGAAGGAAGTTGAGGAAGCGATAAAAGCAATAAAAACCACCTTTAGAGGCCATTTTTCCCCGCAAGCGGGGGTTGGCCTTTTTCGGGAACCGTGGTTGTTGTTGTTTTTTTGGTCCCCTTTTTGAAGCAATGTTTTACGGCCGGATGCCCTTCCTGACGCCAACCCTTTTTGCCGCCTTTAGCGACAAACAGGGAATTACCAGTGAACTGGTACTCAAATTAGCCGACCTCGGAAGGATGACAGGCTGAGTCAACCCCCCTGGCGTTAATTCAGCGATCGACCGGGATTCAAACCCAGGATCCTAGGATCCTAAGCCGGCACCCTAGCCGCTAGCCCAACACCAGGGTTAATGAAGGGGGAGGGCCTCCGAGCGGGAGGGTTAATAAAAGCAATGAAGAGTAGAAAAGCGGGAGGGCCGACGGGAGATGTGGGAGATATGTTGAAGGCAGCAGGAAGTTGGGTTGTGAAGAGAATGACAGAGATCTGTAATCTGGTGGTGAAAGAAGGCCGCATTGCAGTGGATTGGGAACTGAGTACCCTCGTCCCTCTATACAAGGGGAAAGGTGACCCTCTGGAGTGTGGCTCGTACCGAGCGATAAAGTTATTGGAGCATGGAATGAAGGTATTGGAAAGGGTGTTGGAGAGGAGGATTAGGAAGAAGGTGAAGATCGACGAAATGCAGTTTGGATTTATGCCAGGAAGAGGAACGACAGATGCGCTCTTTATTGTGAGGCAGTTGCAGGAGAAGTACATGGAGAAGAGGAAGAAGTTGTGTCTTGGGTTTGTTATTGATCTGGAGAAAGCATTCGACAGGGTTCCACTCGAAGTATTGACATGGGCATTGAGGAGGTTAGGAGTGGAGGAATTGTTGATCAGAGTAGTGATGGCAATGTACAAAAGAGCACGCACAGCTGTATAGACGAAGGACGGGAACAGTGGTGAGTTTGAGGTGAAGGTGGGAGTGCATCAGGGGTCGGTACTAAGTCCACTACTATTTGTAGCTGTGATGGAGGTGCTGGCTCGGAACGTAAAGGAGGGTTTACCGTGGTTGTATGCAGATGATCTGGTGTTGATTGCAGAAAGTATGGATGGACTGAAGGAGAAGATGAACAAGTGGAAGGAATGTATGGAGACAAAAGGTCTGAAGGTGAATATCAGAAAGACGAAGGTGATGGCAAGTGGTAAAGCATGTGGTGAGGTGGAAATAACTGGGAAGTGGCCATGTGCTGTGTGCAGGAAGGGTGTCGAAGTGAACTCCATTCAATGTACAATGTGCGCTGAGTGGGTTCATCAAAAATGTAGTGGTCTGAGAGGGTCATTAACCAATGTGGGAGCTACATTCAAATGTAAGGTGTGCACAGAGGGAGCTGCAGATGGAGGAAATGTTAAGTTGGATCTTGGAGACGGCGTGAAGCTGGAAGGTGTGAAAACGTTTTGCTACCTCGAAGACATGCTGAATGGAGAAGGTGGATCAGACTCGGCAACGGTTGCTGGAGTGAAATGTGCATGGAAGAAGTTTCGGGAACTGAGTGGCGTGCTGATGAGGAGGGGAGTGTCATTGAAGCTGAAGGGAAAGGTGTATGCTGCATGTGTGAGGGGTGTTATGATTCATGGGAGCGAGACACGGGTAATGAACATAGAGCAATAACGAAGGCTGGAAAGGGTGTAAATGCGAATGGTTCGGTGGATGTGCGGAGTATCGTTGAGAGAGAAGAAGACAAATGATGATTTGCAAAAGATGATGGGAATAGAGCCTGTGATTGCTGTGAAGAGGAACAGGTTGAGATGGTTTGGTCATGTGTTGAGGAAGGATGAAAGTGACTGGTTGAGAAGAGTGATGGAAATGAATGTAGAAGGAAGTAGAGGACGGGGAAGACTGAGAAAGACTTGGCTAAAGATGGTGGAAGAAGAAATGCGGGCAAGGGGGTTAACAAGGAGAGATGCAGAAAATAGGGCAAAATGGAGAAGATTGTCATGGGGACCGCAAGGCTAACCCCCGCTCTTGCAGGGAAAATGGCCTTAAAATGCATGTTATTGTTGTTGTTGTATGGTAGTAGGTGCCAGGCGCACTGATTTGAGTGTGTCAAGAACTGCAACACTGCTAGTGTTTTCACACTCGACAGTTTCCCAGTGAATCAAGAATGGTCCACCACCCAAAGGACATCCAGCCAACTGCAAGCCAATGGTCGAAAACGGCTCATGAACAATGCCAAAGGAGGCTGACATGAATTGTGCATCGCAACAGACGGGCTACAGTTAGTCAACTGACAGTCCAGTACAACATTGGTGCCGAAAGACCCCAAAAAAGACCACACAACTCATTGTACCTTGACACGAATAGGGTATTATAGCGCTGTGCAGCGTTCCACTTCTTTCAGCAAAAAAGAAGAACCTGCGGTTGCAGTGGGCTAAGGAACGAAAACACAGAACACTGGAGGATTGGAAAAACATTGCCGGTCTGATGAATCCCGGTTCCTGCTGTTTCACGCTGATGGGAGGAGTAGGGTATGAAGAAAACCACACGAGTACATGCCTCCATCATTCTGTGTGTCATCCATCACGATGTACATGCCGTGTGTCATCATTTCAGGCTGGTGGTGGTGTGATGGTGTGGGGGGTTTGTTTTCATGGCACACATAGGGCCCCTTGATAAAAGTAGAACAGCATTTGAATGCCACAGGATATCTCAACATCATTGCCAATCAGGTGCATCCCTGCATGGCAGCAGTGTATCCATCTGCGAATGGATTTCTTCGGCAGGATAATGCCCATGACACAAGGCTAGGATTGTCCAGGAATGGTTCCACGAATATGACAGTGAATTCACCTTACTGCAGTGGCCTGGCCAGTCAACGGATCTCAATCCAATTGAGCATCTGTGGAATGAGATGGAACAAGCTATTCGGAGTCGAGATCCACGACCAGCCAACTTGACACAACTGTGGGAAGTATTGGAGTCAACATGGGCCAAAATCCTTGTGGGAACGCCTTCGACACCTTGTAGAGTCTGTGGGGGATTTCATTGAATTCCCTATCCTGATGGTGGCAGCAGCGACACACTGTGACATATTTTCATTGGCGTCTGCCTGACTAGCGTATAAACTGTTGACCATATCCCATGTTTGGCCTTGGCAAAACATTGTCTCAGAATGAGGCTTATTGTCAACTTGGAGCGTTGTTATGAGTTATTCTGATCCTGGGGGAAATTATAAGAAGCCCAATACGGGTTGTGGCTCGCTGAGATGTTGGTGCTGGTTGTGCTAAGAACCGTGATGTCATCCGAGGTGGTGTTACTGACCTAAACGCTACGTCTCCCATGCATGTATCCTTATCTATTAATAAATCTCTTGTACACTGTCCGAGTTGAGACAAGGTGCCCACGCACGACAAGTCCATCCCCTGATGAATTGAGGCTGTTCTGAAGGCAAAAGGAGGTGCAACTCAATATTAGGAAGGTCTTCCTAATGTTTTGTACACCGAGTGTATATAATTTATACCATGTTTGGTGGAAATCCCATGACTGGTTCATAAGATAGCTCGGTAACAGAATTTTTACCTGACTGGACGTCTGACATTTGACTGACCTTTGCCCTCATAACCCAAAATCTAATCAGTTAATCTTTACATCATTATATATACCTGTATGAAGTTTTAATTTGATCCCTTCAGCCGTTCTCAAGATTTTGCGTTAATGAAAACCTATCTGACGGACGGACAACCTGAAAACATAATGCCTCCGGCGACTTAGTCGGTGGAGGCATAAAAAACAATCTGTACCATACTCTTTACAGCGCATTGGTGCTGCCGAAGCAGCTTATTGGCAAGGCTTATACTGGGTGGTTTGCCATTGCCTTCCCAGCGTTTTGTCTGTATTATATCTATTTAAATACTAAGAATCAGAAACGACGCTGATTGTATTACTGTATTTTCCTCCTCATTTTCTCATATTGTATGTAAAGACTCCCAACACATGTGAAGACCTCGGTGTTTGTATCACTAATCTCTATACTAACAAGATAGGTTGTCCAACGTTAACTGGTTCATGGTCTTGAAGCCACCGAAAGCGTGCCTACCGCCATATTCATTCACCCACAGCACAGGAGATTTCGGTTGCGCCAAGATACATACTTGCTTCACGCTGCATGTCAGTCGAAAATTCCATCTTCCTACTCTATTTTATTCCATTCCCGGTTTGAAAAAAAAAAGCATTCATTTAATATTTATCAAATGCCATAGTGTGCTGCTTATGGTTATACAAACCACGACTGATGTTGCTAGTCCCGTTAAACTGGATCTCCTGGGAGGAAGATCCAGGAGGTGCAGTGATAAACACAATGAGGGGGCGTAGCCTCTCTTGACTCACTGGTAGAGCTGCCTGATGGGGGAAGGGGGGGGGGAGGGCTCACTGGCCTCCCCCACTAGTGACCTCACTTGCACATGGTGTGCGAGTCCTTCTCTCGGTGTACTCTGCCCTCTTCGTGCTTCCCCCACCCATCTTTGTTTTCTGGTCTGCTCAGGGACTGGTGCAAATCCAGTGCAGGGATGCCTTTATGCCAAATACCTTTCGACCATTTCAGACGTTTCATTTGCAATCAATGAGCTTTCATTTAGTACATCCTTCCATTTATTTGCCACACAAAACACACCACACAAAACTAGTCCTGGCAACGGTCTGCAATCTCTGATTGCTCCTTCTGGTTTATATACTGTATATTTATATCATTGTGGTTATCCGGTTGGCCGGTTTAAAATCCGGAGAGTTGTCTTAATATGACTGCAATGGTCGATTGCTTTGAGGTCTTCCCCCTATTTACATTACATTCCCTATTTACATTGCCACGATACCGAGCAGATTGGAAGTCTGAATCAACCCAGTGTTGTGCCGATGAGGTGTCGCAAGTCGTATGCAAATGATGCCGAACGTGCCTGATGTGCAACGCAATCTGGGGGTGCGGTGTTGACTCACCGTGGCCAATTAATCTCTCAACAGACTTTGCTTTAATCACCAAAGACACCCATCACTATCAGGATTCACCCAAGACCAAGTCAGTTTTAATAATGGAAGGAAACAAACGGAAGCAAGAACAATAACAGTGAAAAGCTCAACCCTAAAAAAAGTCCTTAACCCACTACTGATAATTATACACACCCACAAAACCAACAATGAAATGGAACATCCTCAAAATAACTGTTCTTTTGGCCTCACACATGCCACGGTAGAAGGACAAAGCAGGTAATGACAGGACAAAGAATTATGGGCTGATATAGGAAAATATATGCACCGTGATGAAAAAACCACTTTCAAAAAGTTTAATTTCTTCGTGTAATACAGGACTTTCGGGACTTTCAAAATGACGTATGAATGCTAACGAGGCCTTTTGCACATGCGTTGTATATGTGTTTTAGTGACTCGCTCATGCTAGCACTTTTAACTTGACGTTGCTAGTGTGAAATCCAAATCAAATAGTCTTTCAAACATTATTTTCAGCATTTAAATGAATGAGTGGCAATTTCAATATGGTAAACCATAATTATTGTTTCTGGATGCAAATCGGACTCTGGATGCAAATCGAAATATAGAAAATGTGAGAAATATCTGTGGATGAGAGGTGTCGAGTTCCTCTCATTTCCTGTTAATACAGCAGTTGCTAGCGTACACACACACACACACACACACACACACACACACACACACACACACACACACACACACACACACACACACACACACACACTAGCAATAGATGCAGAAATGTAATATAGATTTGTGTGTGCCCACAGAACCAAACAAACCATTTATTTACAACAGACCTCACAGTTCCCCCACCCACTGCCCCATCATCCTCCACCCCCACCCTCTCCAAAAATGATGTTGGTTTGTGTATAGCCTGTGGCTGCTGGTTGCATAATTTTCTGGGGACGTAGCTGCCGCTGATGCCTCTCTTTAACCAGTCATCTGGTACTCATTTTGCTGACCTCCGAAGGATGACAGGCTGAGTCAACCCACCTGGTGTTAATCCAACGGTATTACGGGGCCTCGGACTCAGGACCCTAAGATCTTAGGCCAGCCACCTTAACCATTAAGCCAGCACGAGGCTTCCCAACATGATTAATAGTAAACATAATTATTTTAAACTTACCTCGTTCATTCACAAGCCCAAGATACAACCCGGTGTGTGCATCAGAAGCACCCAAACCAGATACGGTGTGTGCCTCGTACATCTCACTCCCACAAAAATGTAGTTGGCATAGGCTTTGTGGATTTTCACATCATTAAGATATTCTTTGTCGAAGAGTTATTAGCCATTACTTTGTTGGTTATGATGCATGGCATTGTCTTTCCAATTGAAGACGTTAATTAAATAAATTGCCAAGGTTGCCATGTTCACAGGCAGCACTCCCGGAAGGTTCAAAGTCCACTCATTGGCAGCGATGGTCTGGTTTTGGGTAGAATTTACCCATCCACAATTTAGGCCTTGCACCAGCCCATGTCATCCGGATTTTATAGTATGGGCAGTTATAAGATCTCAGCCCTTTGGGCGAGCTGAAAAGGTTCTCCAACGTTTTCGTCATGCAGAGGCACATACTCTTCTCTCAGGTACTTTTCCAATATTGTCGGCCTCTGTTTGAACCTTTGTGAGCCATTTTAGCTAACGATCCTTATCTCGCATGTACAATATACATTAACTTGCCCCATAGACTGCTGTTCACAGGGGTTTCTGTGCACGTGTGCCGAGCATTCCAGGACAGATTGCATCATCCTGAACGTCCCCTATTACCCCGTTACCAATAAATCAATTTTGTCTGATGACCGGTTTGTTGTGTTCTCGTCAATTTGCTGTCATGTTTGCTATCATTGATGACAAGCTGTGGTTATCTAACCTGCATCCCCTCTCCCCCCCCCCCCCCCCCCCAAACACCAATGTTACAGTTAATCAACCACGCGAGGCTGTTCTTGATTCGCAGCTGATTGTCTTGGTTGCATCACTTGGGAATGATTCGGCATCTAAATTGCAAACAGGAGGAGTCACTTTTGATTCGTCGTTATTCGCTGCAAACACGGTAATTTTTGGGGGGGGGGGGTATTTGTGTACTTTATGTGTAACAAGTATGAAAATACCAAAGTAATTGCTTTATATTATTGATTTTCTTTGATCACATGCTTAATATTGAATATTATTGTTATTATTATTTTACTGATGTGTGAAATTTATTGACCATTATGTCTTCCTCCCAGCTTAAATTTTTGGGTTACAGGGATTCAGGATTAGGTCTTTGGAATAAAAACGTTCATGATTTGTCAAGGCCCAGTGGGTCAAGAACTGCCAGTCCTGATTCTTTAGAAGAAGCACAGTTGAATGATTCAATTGGAGAGGTGGAGCTTTTTCCACGAGATGCATGGTGCCAACTGGGGCGAGAAGCATCGAAATACATCCAATCATCTCCTACATTTCATGTGATGTGAGAGCAATGAATATTTTGTTTTCTTGAGTTTTTGCCTTCAGTGATTTCAAGAGTGCAATTTTTTTATGATTTCATTTTATTGATTCTAAGGGTCATGGAGGAGCTGCAGCATAAATTCACACAAGCATGTGTAAACAAACGCATGAGACCACACTGGAATTTACTTTAGACAACTGCAGCCACTGAAATTGGGAAACGTGATTTGATTTCCCAGAGCACTATTAGTTACAGCGACACTAATGTATTTGGTATGACCCGGCTAGGGTCAGAATCGAATTACCTACCTCTTACACACAGAGTGGAAGCTCAAACTATTATGCCACCGGGTAGGCTAAATGAAAACAAATATGCAAATGAGAGCATTTGGATGAAAAACAAGACCGAAAGTCTAACAGCGGCATAGCCAGCCTTGTTTCATACTTTAGTTGAAAAGGATAGTATGACCTGGATGGTGATACCAGTTAGCAAATAATGTAAGTATTAAATCATTTTGAAGTATTTTATGTCTCTAAGCTGTCTGTCACCATGGAAGTGAAGAGATTGCATTGAGACTCTAGTTTATTCTTTATGTTGGTCAGTTAGTCAACACTATCAAAGTAACCGCAGCATCATCCCGACATGCACCACTGTGTGTGTTAAAGAATGAGGTGTTTTATGGCGGCCGTAGTGCAAATCCTGCCACCAACCTCCTTGAGAGAGGACGCAGTGAGTTGGTACTCATTTTGCAGAACTCGGAAGGATGACAGGCTGAGTCAACCCGACCTGACCCAATTCAACAGCTGACTGGGATTCAAACTCAGGACCCTAGAATCCCAAGCCCCCCACCCAAACCATTAAGACAACAACAGGCTCAGGGTGGTTGGAGGCAGTCATAAGAAATGCTTCAATGTTTGAAGAGCCCTTAATCAAAGTTTTAATTATATATGATCTGGGGGCATGCACCCCCTCCACCCCCACCCCATCCCCTTGTCATATATCATCACCCTGTTATCATAATTTCAGTTCCCCCCAATCATCAAGTTTGATAATTTGCCCCAACCAGGTATATGACATTATATATGAACGTTCCCTAAAGGGTGTTCAAAGAAACATAACTGGCAAAGACAAATGGCATTACATTCTACCTTTCAGAAGCGTAATTGTCGGTTATTAAACTCACCCAATATGTCGGATAAATATGTAACGGACATACATACACACATACGGAGAGACAAACACTGTAAACACAGGAACCAAACATCTACGCCGTAAAAAATCGTTTGTTTAATCACGAATTTGCCAGTTCTAAAAGCCTCTTTGCGAGTTTGAAAAAGAGGTAGAAGCGCTAATGTATGGTTTATTCACGCAGCAGTTTGAACGGAAACATGTATTTTTCTACGACAGGAGAAACCCATTAGATTTTTAGAAGAACACTGAACAAGCATACAAAATTATATTTTCAGTGGTGATATTTTGTGAAGCAATAGAAAAATATATACAACGACATAGAAGGGGCCCACGAACAACAACAACCACCACACCCATGACAACAATCGAGTGTTATAAAAGATCCTCATTTTCACGTGTTTTACTTCATGTGTTTCAACGTGTTTGTGTTACACACTGAAAGAAAAACGAAAAAGGTAGAGCATGCAGATTGCAAATACATGACAGGTTCCTTTTTTCTTTTCTTTTTTTCTTTTTGTATACAAGATTGAGGCTCGTGCAAGAGCTAACATTAACCACGAAAAAAACAACGGACACATAAAACATAATAACGGGGTCGGGAGACAAGATGGGGAGAGAGAGGAAAGCGCACAAGTACAACAGTAGAGAACAGGGACATCGGGAGATCTGTGAGAGGGAGAGGGCTTGGGGGAGGAGGCATGGGAAGGGGGGGGGGGGGGGGGGAGGGGGATGGGAGAGGTATAAAACACATGGACACTGCTAAGACTTCCAGGAAAGAAGTCGGTATTTCAAGAAAGTGCATCTGGGGTGAATTAACGGGGGTAGAAAAGATCAAGGTTTAGGATGGGGGAAGAGACGAGATGGTGGTGAATAGCTGTTTTGAAGACCTGGAGGGAGGAGTGGGATTGAAGAGAGTGAGGGAGTTTGTTCCAGAGGCGGGAGAAAAGAGGAATGAGAAAGTGAAGGTGGGCAGAGAGTCTTGATTTTGGCAGTGTCATCAGAAAAGGGGGGGGGGGGGGGCGGGCAGACATTACCGCTTTACACAAAAAGGTGTAAAAACAGATCCTTGCAACGACAGACCAATCAGCCTGCTCCCAATTATCAGCAAAGTCATGGAATCCATCATTGCTTCGGATATCAAATCCTTCCTCTTCTCCAATGGCTTGATCTCCGAACATCAATTTGGATTCAGACCAGGTCATTCTACTCTGGACATGTTGCTTCTGCTGTCTCAACAATGGATGGAGATCCTAAATGCCAAACAGGAAATCAGAGCTGTCTCCCTTGACATATCACGTGCCTTTGATACGGTCTGGCACCCAGCTCTGCTTACCAAACTCTCCTCCTATGATAGCCATGGAAATCTCCACGCTTGGCTTGCGGACTTCCTCTCTGGTCGTAGTCAACGTGTGGCCCTGAATGGATTTCTGTTCTGGCTGGAGTTCCCCAAGGTAGTGTTCTGGGCCCTGTGATTTTTCTGGTCTTCATCAATGATCTCTCCGACTCTCTGGAAAATCCTCTCTATCTGTTTGCTGATGACTCCACTCTCTGCCGCTCCATTCCTCATCCCTCAGCTCGGCAGTCTGCAGCCTCCTCACTCTCTGCAGACCTGGACAAAATCACAGACTGGTCAAACAAGTGGAACATGTCTTTCAATCCTGACAAATCTCACACTCTTACTATGTCTCTCTGAAAAGACTGACTCGAAAACCCTCCCATCTACTTTCTCAACAATCCTCTCCAAGAAGTTCTGTCGTTCAAGCTTTTGGGTCTCACTATCTGCCATGATCTTTCTTGGGAAAACCATATTTCCAAGCTGGCCTCCAAAGCCAGTTGCCGAGTGGGCATCCTCCGTCGTGCGAAGTCCTTCCTTGGCACACCTGAGCTCCTCACCACATACAAGGCTTTCATCCGCAGCTCAATGGAATACTGTTCCCACCTCTGGGCCTGTGCTCCTGCCTCACACCTAGCTCGACTTCACGCTGTTGAAACCAAAGCTTTCAGAATCATTGGAATCTCCTGCGATGAAGCTAACTCCGAGGGCCTTTCAGTCACTCACCGCAGGCAGGTTGGTGGTCTTTCTGTCTTCTACCGACTCCTCTCTGGCCAAGCTACCCCAGCTCTGTATGTGCTGTGTCCCCCAAATATTCCTACAGGTCGCACAAGATCTGCCAGCAACCCTCTTATGGTTAAACTGCCAAAATCTAGGCTCTCTGCTCATCTTCACTCTTTTATTCCCCTTTTTCCCCACCTCTGGAACAAACTCCCCCACTCCCTTCAATCCCACTCCTCCCTCCAGGTCTTTAAAACACCTGTTCACCACCATCTCTTATCTTCCCCCATCCAAAACCTTGATCTTTTCTACCCCCGCTAATTCACCCCAGATACACTTTTTCGAAATTCCAACTTCTTTCCTGGAAGTCTTTGCAGTGTCCATATGTTTTATACCTCTCCCACCTCCCCCAAACCCTCTCCCTCCCACAGTTCTCTCGATGTCCCTGCTCTCAAATGTTGTGTTTGTGTCCTTCGCCTTCTCTCCCCATCTTGTCTCCCGCTCCCCTTATTTTGTGTTTTATGTGTTGGTTTGTGTCGGTTTGACTTTTTGTGTGATTAATGTTTGCTCTTTCACGAGCCTCGATCTTGTATACAAAAAAAAAACAACAAAAAAAAAACCTGATTCGAGTCCACCTGCGGCCAATTCAATTGATTGGACATGATTTAGAAAGAAACACACCTTTTTATATAAGGTCCCACAGTTGACAGTGCATGTCAGAGCAGAAACCTTACCAATGGGGTCGAAGGAACTGTCCGTAGAACTCCAAGATATTGTCACGCGAATCCCTCGGTTAACACCGGAGGACCGCGGATGACCGAACGGCTTTACTTGAGGCGACGATCAGTGGCGCATTTGACTAACAAGCACGGGAGGAAGAAGGAAGAAGAAGAAGAAGCGACAAGCGCGTGCTTGTAGAGGGAATGAACTCAAACGGGAATCCAGGGTAAAATGTACAAAAATAAACACGTTTATTGAACGGAACCCGAGAACAAGGAAACGTGACGATAAAACCTAATTCTAAATTGGGACGTCCCCACACAGACTTCAAATATGACACAAAGGAAATGATTTAATAAAATAAAACGTTCGTCGTGTATTTGTGTGAGATGTGGTGCGTCTTTAACTGTCTGCAGTGGTGCGTCCGTCATCCAACGCGGCCCCATCCGGCCTTGATGCCGACGCAAAGAAGCCTCCGTCCGCCTAGTTTGTGCGCTCCACCAGGCCCCCAGCGACCCACTCAGCGGCACGCCTCGCTCCAAGCTCCTCGTCGGTCGCACACAAGGTCCGTCCGCTCACAGCACCAAAAGCACCGAGCGCCAAGAAGGACCAACAGCACCAAAAGTATCACGAAGATTCAGGGAAGATGCCAACGACCACGCAGGGAAGAAGAACCAACAGATCTCCAGGAGTCCAGCGCAGAGAGAGCTTCAAGCACGAAAGGTCCAGCGCAGAGCCACACAAGCACGAAGGGGCGATCTCCAGCACGAAGGGTCCAGTGTGAAGGGGCGAAATGCCCGCGATCCAGACGTTTTGTCACGCGCGGTGTGATGTCAGTTCTGGCACGTTACCAATCAGAGCCTCGATTCTTCATGGTGTTTCCCGCCTTCCGGCGTCAGCGGCGCTCTTCCTCCAATTAGCGACCCCCTTCTAAATGGACGTTTGGCGCCTTCCGCGCTGATTGGCTGAAGGTTCGCGCCTTCCGCACCAACCAATCACACGTTCCCTGGGCGTGGCGATAGCCTGCCTTGCACAATGTTTGACGCCCACGCCGGCGTTGTACGCGGCCGCTTCCTGCTTGTCTTTCTGGTGCATCTTTTTGTAAGGGAGGGGATTTAATTAATGTGTGCACTAAGGGACCTATCTAAGTGTCTAAATGAGTGCGTTGCCATAATGGACACTGGATTGGCGACAGAAGGAACGACAAACAAAGCAATTTTATCCATAATCCCTGTACTAATTAGCATACCCCGCCCCCCTCGCGGTGGGGTTCACAGATACGACTTATACCGATATCCGGTCTAAACATAGAACTTATTACAGGTAGATTCCCTATCACGACAGTCGAGTACCTACCTTTGCAGATCTATCTGGCTCTAGATATTCCTCTACCCAAATTCATAACAATATAATTGTGAAGAGGCATAGATCTGGGAAATGGTATAAAACTATTTCTAGAGTGTTGAAAGCTCCTAATAGCACAGTAAACTCCATCATTAGGAAATACAAAGAATAGGGAACTACCCAGACTCTTCCTAGAGCTGGCCATCTGACCAAACTGAGCAACTGGGCAAGAAGTACCTTGGTCATGGAAGTGACCAATAGCCCAATGACCACTCTGACAGAACTAGAGTTCCTTGGCTGAGATGGGAGAACCTGCTGGATGGACAACAGACTCTGCAGCACTTCACAAATCTAGGCTTTATGGGAGAGTGGCCAAACAGAAGCCACTCGTGAGAAAAAGGCACATAGCACGCCTGGATTTTCCAAAAAGGCACATGAAAGACTGAGAGCATGAGGCAAAATATTCTGTGGTCTGATGAGACGAAAATTGAACTCTTTGGCCTGAATGCAAAGCCCTACGTCTGGCGGAAACCAAGCACAGCATGGAGCATGGTGGTGGCAACATCATGTCATGGGGATGCTTTTCAGTGGCAGGGACTGGTAGACTTGTATGGATAGAGGGAACAATGAATATAGCTTGATTCAGAAAAATCATTGAGGAGAACCTGCTTAAGAGTGCAAAAGCAGCAAATATTTACATTCCAACAGGACAATAGCCCCAAGCATACAGCCAAATCAACACTGGAATGGCTTCAGAACAAGAACGTGAAAGGCCTTGAGATGCCCAGCCAAAGCCCAGACTTGAATCCCATTGAGAATCTGTGGAAAGACTTAGAGATTGCTGTTCACCGATGCTCCCCATCCAACTTGACAAAACCTGAGAAAATCTGCAAGGAAGAATGTGAGAAACTCTCCCAAATCTAGATGTGCAAAGCTGATACAGACATACTCAAGAAGACTCGAATTTGTAATTGCTGCCAAAGGCACTTCCTTGAGGTATTGACTCAAGGGGTTGAATACTTATGATAATTAGATGTTTCTGTATTAAATTTTCAATTATTTTGGTAAATTATCAAAAATTTCAAAAATAATAAGAAAAAAGGTCCACTGGTGAACCGTACCAGTGCTCTGCCATCTGAACTATCTGGGTGACCCTGACCAAGGATGGAATTTTCCCCACACATAATTGCCACTCTCTGTCCCTGCTTCTAGGGCACTCGCTTCCAACCATAGGAGCACCAACGGCCTGCTCACGAGAGGGTCTTCCTCCACTGGGAGGACAAATCCATGTCCACTATTACTAAGACCACTGGGAGCGTAGAAACACAATTAAATAAATGAACAGGATTATAACGAATTAATTGACATATGTGGGAAAATTACATGCCCAGACCAGGAATCGAACCCCAGGTCCTCTGGTGAACCGTACCAGTGCTCTGCCATCTGAGCTATTTCTACTCAGGCCAGCAGTTGTTATTGTTTGAAGAAGAAGAAACGTACTATATTATCTTCTCCAGCCATGTGAGTTTTCAATATATCTATTAATTATGTACTGTTTGAAGTCAGTTGCATAATGTCTATTAATTACGTACATCCATTAACCACCATAGGACCCTGATGACCCAAAAGACTCCGAGGATGCAAAAGACCCCGGGGACTCAAAAGACCGTGAGGACAGCCTCATTTTAAAATATATATTTAAAATACAATATTGAATTCAGTTTTATAAAGAGGACGTCATGTATCACGCATGTCTGAGGAAAGTGGGGTTGTACAAAATAATGAAAGAATGTACAAAAACACTCCACAAAATACACCTCACAAAACAAGTCCTGGTGAGGGTCTGCAATCTCTCATTGCTCTTTCTTGTTAGCTCACCTGGAACGAAGTTCAGGGGAGCTTATGCGATGGCGCATCATCAGTCCGTAAACATTTGCAACTTCTTCTCCGAAACCGCTGAAGGGATTGTGACCAAACTTGGCACAAATGATATTTGTTGTGTTGTGACTAAAGTTTGTTCAAGGTTTGTTCAAGGGGGTCTACCGGGGATCAAAGTGGATCCAGGTTTGACCCCCCCAAAATAGGAATTTGCTTTCTTCTCTGAAACTACACACACAATTTCGATGAAACTTGACCACAACCTATCACCACCCGTGCTGTACCAAAGTTTGTTCACGGCATTAACAAAATCTGCCCCTTTGGGGCTCTACGGGGGTTTGCCCACCAAAATAGGTATTTGCTTTCTTCTCAAACTACACACGCAATTTAGATGAAACTTCACCACAATCTTCGTCACCCGTGATGTACCTAATGTTTGTTCACGGCATTAAAAAATGTGCCCCTTTGGGGGAATACGGGGGGGGGGGGGGGAGGGGTTTGTCCCCCGTCGCACCGCGGAGCGAAAGGGGGACTATGGTTTTACACTCCGTCCGTGTTGCGTCCGTGCGTGTTTCCGTCTGTCCGTGAGTGCGTACTCTTGTGAGCGGAATATCTTGAAAAATAAATGAACGACTACCTTCTAATCTGGGGTGTGGGTGTATCTACGCATAAGGAAGAACGCTATTGAAAATTGGGTCGCCACCTCAAAATCCAAGATGGCCGCCGCCATGTATGTCTGAACCTTGTGAGATGAATATCTTGAACAATAAGCGAATTACCAACTTCTAATCTGGTGTGTGGGTGTATTTACGCATAAGGAAGAACGCTATTGAAAATTGGGTCGCCACGTCAAAATCCAAGATGGCCGCCGCCATGTATGTCTGAACCTTGTGAGCGGACTATCTTGAACAATAAGCGAAGTACCAACTTCTAATCTGGTGTGTGGGTGTATCTCGGCATAAGGAAGAACGCTATTGAAAATTGGGTTGCCACGTCAAAATCCAAGATGGCCACCACCATATATGTCTGAACCTTGTGAGTGGAATATCTTGAAAAATAAACTAACTACTCTCTTCTAATCTGGTGCGCGACTATCTAGGCATAAGGAAACACGCTATTGAAAATTGGGTCGCCACATCAAAATCCAAGATGGCCGCCACCATATATGTCTGAACCTTGTGAGCGGAATATCTTAAAAAATAAACGAACTACTAACTTCTAATCTGGTGTGTGGGTGTGTCTCCAACCCACTCGCAAATATTATCGACTCTTCCATGTTTTCTGCGTCTTCCACTTTGTCAACTCGCATCACTTCACCGATGGGGGACCTCGGCGTAACGCTTGTCTTCTTTGTTTAAAGTCTTATGATTATGTTAGTATGATTCCACATGCTGCGCTGTCTTCTAGCAACCATTGAAATTGGTTTAAAATACCCCTAGTCAGTGTATTATACTGTTTATTCTACCAGGTGAGCACCAGGGGTATTGCCACTAGTTTTTTTTTTTGTTTTTTTTTTAAGTTGTTGACTGTAGCATAGTAGCAAAGAAAGTATTTATTCAAATTGAAAGTGCAGGAGTTATGATCAAGTTTGATTTATTTGATTTTATGAATATGGTTTCCCCATCCTCTCCATTTATTATGTAATCCCTGTTACTCATATGTACCACCTTGGCGAGAACATGCATATACAATAATCCAATGGATTCATGAATAACATTTGGTCTCTCAGGCTCGGCTCTTTCACATCCGGCCCCGTTATGCCTGCTCCTCCACTGGAGCGAATTCATCGTGTGAAACAGAAGGCAGAGCCAAGCAGCATGCCGACACGGGTATGAAAATGCTGTTTTATGAAGTCGATATATATAAAATGAGCCGTGTGTGGCAGTTCCATCGTTTAGTTGGATAGTTTAAATGTCTCCACCTGCAATTTCTACACTATGGCCGCCAATTTAGGACTCTTCTTAGTATTTCTCCTTTAGAATCCTTTTTTTTGTTTGTTTTTGTATACAAGATCGAGGCATCAATCACAAAAAAAACAATCGGACAAACAAAACATACAATAAAGGGAGTGGGAGACTAGATGGGGAGAGAGACGGAAGCACACAAGTACAACAGTGACATCGAAAGATCTGTGAGAAGGGCAGGGCTTGGGGGGAGGAGGCATGGGAAGGCGGGGTGGGGGGGGGGGAAGGTATAAAACACATGGACACTGCTCGAACTTCCAGGAACGAAGACGGTATTTCAAGAAAGTGGATCTGGGGTGAATTAACGGGGGTAGAAAATATCAAGGTTTTGGATGGGGGAAGATAAGGGATGGTGGTGAACAGCTGTTTTAAAGACCTGGAGGGAGGAGTGGGATTGAAGAGAGTGGTGAGGGAGTTTGTTCCAGAGGCGGGAGTAAAGAGGAATGAAAGAGTGAAGGTGAGCAGAGAGTCTTGATTTTGGCAATTTCACAAGAAGAGGGTTGCTGGCAGATCTTGTGCGACCTGTCGGAATATTTGGGGACAGAGCACAGATAGAGCTTGGAGAGCTAGGCCGGATATGAGTCGGTAAAAGACAGAAAGACCAGAAAATTTTTTGAAGAAAGAGATTTTTTTTGTACAAAGAAAGATTTTTGAATGAAATACCAATATTTGGGGCAGAACCCCTCTTTTATAATTCTCTTTATGAGCGGCGCTTATGGATGGAGAGCACAACACCATGAGACCTTGCTGTCTCGATGCATCAAACAAAATTTGATCCATATCGGTCAGGTAGTTTGTGAGGAGACCCTTTGTGACTGTCACTGGAGTCCCCTTTGGCTGCCTAGGCCAATGGTTTGCTTTCACCACAAAAGTCACACGGAATTGGTCATGCTCGATGAATATTTACCTTAATAATTGTTCTTTTTTTTTTTTTTCTTTTAACCGGCCCAAACTCATTTTGAAAAGGTCCAGTTTGGCCGGTGGCTGCTCAGTGATGAAATCGCAGATGTCATGGATAGATAAGAACTACACCTGGCACCTTCCAAACTAGGCATATATAAGTGTAGCAGTTGTACCAAAGCAAAGCACGAGCAGTGTGACTCTTCAAGTCCCAACCCAAATGATTTGAATTCTGTTATCCCATTGCTGTTTTTCTACCCCTTCCCCTCTCCCGTCTCCCCTGAAATATATCCAATGTTGTTATACAACAAACAACCATGCATTTTAAGGCCATTTTCCCTGCAAGAGTGGGGGTTAGCCTTGCGGTCCCCATGACAATCTTCTCCATTTTGCCCTATTTTCTGCATCTCCCCTTGTTAACCCCCTTGCCCGCATTTCTTCTTCGACCATCTTTCGCCAAGTCTTTCTCGGTCTTCCCCGTCCTCCACTTCTTTCTACATTCATTTCCATCACTCTTCTCAACCAGTCAGTTTCATCCTTCCTCAACACATGACCAAACCATCTCAAACTGTTTCTCTTCACAGCATTCATCACAGGCTCTATTCCCATCATCTTTCGCAATTCATCATTTGTCTTCCTCTCTCTCAACGATACTCCACACATCCACCGAACCATTCGCCTTTCCACCCTTTCCAGCCTTCGTTGCTGCTCTATGTTCATTACCCATGTCTCGCTCCCATAAATCATAACACTTCTCACACATGCAGCATACATCTTTCCCTTCAGCTTGAATGACACTCCCCTCCTCGTCAGCACGCCACTCAGTTCCCGAAACTTCTTCCATGCACATCTCACTCGAGCAACCGTTGCCGAGTCTGTTCCACCTTCTCCATTCAGCATGTCTCCTAGGTAACAAAATGTTTTCACACCTTCCAGCTTCACGCCGTCTCCAAGATCCAACTCAACATTTCCTCCTTCTGCAGCTCCCTCTGTGCACACCTTACATTTAAATGTAGCTGCCACACTGGTTAATGACCCTCTCCAACCACTACATTTTTGATGAACCCACTCAGCGCACTTTGTACATTGAATGGAATTCACTCCGACACCCTTCCTGCACACAGCACACGGCCACTTCCCAGTTCTTTCCACCTCACCACATGCTTTACCACTTGCCATCACCTTCGTTTTTCCGATATTCACCTTCAGACCTTTTGTCTCCATACATTCCTTACACTTGTTCATCTTCTCCTTCAGTCCATCCATACTTTCTGCAATCAACACCAGATCATCTGCATGCAACAACTCCCACGGTAAACCCTCCTTTACGTTCTGAGCCAGCACCTCCATCACAGCTACAAATAGTAGTGGACTTAGTACCGACCCCTGATGCACTCCCACCTTCACCTTAAACTCACCACTGTTCCCGTCCTTCGTCCTTACAGCTGTGCACGCTCTTTTATACATTGCCATCACTACTCTGATCAACCATTCCTCCACTCCACTGTTGTTATACTGTCCAAAATTAAAATGGAGAAAGCACTCTATATTTAAAGGACTAGGGCATTGCCCGTACGTGGGTGCCCGTTCCTTGCCAAAAAAAAAAAAAAACGCTACCCGTACGCTCTACCCCGCCCGTACGCCCGTAAACAAAAAAAACAACGCTCTTCGCTTCCGCCCTTCGCTCTGACTGAATTGGGAGAAATAATGCGCATAAGAAATCGAATTACGTACCGTAATGGCGGTCAGCTCGTAACGCGCTCAGCTCCGCTCGTCTCACATCGGCCACGCCTACGCAACAAAGCGTTCTGTGATTGGCTGCCGGAAGTGAAGTCTTCACTGTCCGGAAGTTCGCAAATCGCAGTTACGATGAATCGTTTTAATTTAATCGCAGTTTGAATTCGTTTTAAAACATAGTTTAACGGCAACATAGTTTTCCAACGTGAAATAAATGAATACGCTGTCAAATGTGCCGTCCGAGGCAGAGTCTGATCGCCACGTTCGGCACACGTGATAGCTCGCTGCTCTCTGATTGGTTGAAGCGTTTTTTGGACATAGCTCGGTAAGTACTTGTCCGATTAATTTCAAACCTTGAAAAGGCACATCCTCGGGTCCCCAGCAATATACCTGGCAAGTTTCAAGTATATCGGACCCGTGGTTGTCGAGAAACAGCGGTCACAGACACACAGACACACAGACACACAGACACACAGACACACAGAGATTGCTGGAATTATAGATAGATTATTGCAGATGTTTCTAAATAAATATAAAGTAAACCTATACCATGGTGCTTTTATCTGTATTCAAATGAATGAAGGTGTCCAGATTAACAATATACTGTTGGAAAAGTCATAAAAAATATTGGAATGTTTTTTGTAGGTTCCTCAAGTTGAACATAACCGTGACAAGGCAACAGAAAAAGAAATAAAGCGTGTGTTGGATATTTTATCAGCATATGTGAAGAAAGATGGTGAGTTCTCCTTTTATCAATACTAAAATATAAGACCCGTCGCTTCGCTGACAGAAATACCAATTTTTGCTGTGATGGCTAATCTATGGGGAAGAAGAAAAACGGATTTTTGGGAGATCCTGCTTTCCGGGCAGGGACAACCAATGTCACGTGTTGGCATTTGCAGTTTTGACACGCGTGTCCATGTACCCATAAAAAAATGTTTTTGATCACAAACACTCCCATGAGTTACCCAAATCTACCATCGTTGGATTTATTGAAATCTGTTAATCCGTTTTCAAGTTATAACACGACAAACAGACAGACAGACACGGCTCCTTTTATAATGTAGATCTTTGTTGTTGTCCTCCCACCGCATGACGCCCGAACCACAGCTTTCCACCCTTTCCGACCTTGGGCTACATGTTGTGCTTCCTCCATAGTGATTCCTGTTTCCATTAGATCATTCTCCACTGTTTGCTTCCATCTGGTTATTGGGCAACCGACAGGCCATGTGGATGATAGATATCAAAATCATTAACTATGTTATTATCTTCATCTTTACCTTTTTTGAGCTGTTCCTCTTTTTCACAAAGTGGGTTTAGACTGGTTTTTTTTTTTGGTTTTTTTTGTTGGTGTACAGAGTCGAGGCTCGTGAAAGAGCTAACATTTATCAAACAAACAAATCAAACAAACAAGCAAACAAAGTATATAAAAATGGGAGCGGTCGACAAGAAGGGGAGGAAGCACACAAACACAACATTTGAGAGCAGGGACATCAGGAGATGTTTTTGGAGGGAGAGGGCCTGGGGGGAGGCAGGATAGGTATAAAACGCAAGGACACCAAGGACTTCCAGGAAAGAAGTCAAAAGTCACTTCAAAAAAGTGGATTTGGGGTGAAATTAGCGGGGGTAGAAAAGATCAAGGTTTTGGATTGGTGAAGATAAGAGATGGTGGTGAACAGCCGTTTTAAAGACCTGGAGGGAGGAGTGGGATTGAAGAGAGTGAGGGAGTTTGTTCCAGAGGCGGGAGAAAAGAGGAATGAAGGAGTGAAGGTGAGCAGAGAGTCTTGATTTTGGCAGTTTAACCATAAGAGGGTTGCAGGCAGATCTTGTGCGTCCTGCAGGAATATTTGGGGGACAGAGCTCAGAGAGAGCTGGGGGAGCAAGGCCGGAGAGGAGTCGGTAGAAGACGGAAAGACCACCAACCTGCCTGCGGTGATTAAGTGAAAGGCCCTCGTAGATAGCGTCATCGCGGGAGATTCCAATGATTCTGAACGCTTTGGTTTCAACAGCATGAAGACAAGCTAGGTGTGAGGCAGGAGCACCAGCCCAGAGGGGAGAGCAGTACTCCATTGAGCTGCGGATGAAAGCCTTGTATGTGGTGAGGAGCTCAGGTGTGCCAAGGAAGGACTTCGCACGACGGAGGATGCCCAGTCGGCGACTGGCTTTGGAGGCCAGCTTGGAAATGTGGTTTTCCCAGGAAAGATCATGGCAGATAGTGAGACCCAAAAGCTTGAGTGACAGAACTTCTTGGAGAGGATTATTCAGAAAGTAGATGGGAGGGTTGTCCAGTCGGTCTTTTCGGAGAGACATCGTAAGAGTGTGAGATTTGTCAGGATTGAAAGACATGTTCCACTTGTTTGCCCAGTCTGTGATTTTGTCCAGGTCTGCAGAGAGTGAGGAGGCTGCAGACTGCCGATCTGAGGGATGAGGAATGGAGCGGCAGAGAGTGGAGTCATCAGCAAAGAGATAGAGAGGATTTTCAAGAGAGTCAGAGAGATCATTGATGAAGACCAGAAAAAGCACAGGGCCCAGAACACTGCCTTGGGGAACTCCAGCCTGAACAGGAAGAGGAGATGAGAGAAACCCATTCAGGGCCACACGTTGACGACGACTAGAGAGGAAGTCCGCCAGCCATGCGTGGAGATTTCCATGGATACCAAAGGAGGAGAGTTTGGTGAGCAGAGCGGGGTGCCAGACCGTATCGAAGGCACGTGATATGTCGAGGGAGACAGCTCTAATTTCCTGTTTGGCATTGAGGACCTCCATCCATTGTTGAGACAGCAGAAGCAGCATGTCCAGAGTAGAGTGACCTGGTCTGAAACCAAATTGATGATCAGAGATCAAGCCATTGGAGAAGAGGAAAGATTTCATATCCGAAGCAATGATGGATTCCATGACTTTGCTGATAATTGGGAGAAGGCTGATTGGTCTGTAGTTGCTTGGATCTGTTTTTGCACCTTTTTGTGCAAAGCGGTGATGTTGGCTGATTTCCAAGTAGATGGCAGTTGACCTTGAGCAAATGAGAGGGTGAAGAGAACAGAGAGAGGGAGTGAAAGAGCAGAAGAACAGGCTTTTAAGACCTGTGGGCTGATGCCGTCAGGTCCAGTTGCAGAATCAGAGTCGAGGGTTGACAGAAACTTTTCCACCTTGTCAGGAGGAAAGGACACGGAGTCCAGGAGCAGCTGGGTACGACTGGGTATGGTGGGTACAGAGAGGGATGGGTTTGGGACACAAGATTTAGAGGCAAACACAGAGTTGAGGCATTCAGCTTTTTCACGTGCGGAGTCAGCTGTGCAGCCGTTTGAGGTAAGGGAGGGGATGGAGGGGGAACAAACACCAGAAACAGATTTGACCAGATGCCACCAGGATTTGGAAGAGGGAGACAGATAAGAGAGTTCGGTCTCGAGAACGGAGAGATATTGTTTCCTGGCTCTCCTGAGGGTGGACACACACTTGTTTTGGGCTTTGTGAAAGGAAATGAGATTTCCTTCTGTTGGATTTGCTTTCCAGGAGACGAAGGCAAGTTGTTTCTGGGAAACAGCCTCACCACAAGATTCCGTGTACCATGGACGGGAGGAAGGGTATGACAACTGAAGACGAGATGGGATAAATCTGTGCATGAGAGAGAGCAATTTACTTTGGAAGAGTTCCCAGGATGAGTTGATGTCAGAGGTGGTAGAGATGGGAGACCAGTCCAGATGATAGATGGCTGCTTGAAGACCGTGCCAGTTGGCCTGAGTGAAATGCCAGACTCGTCGACGCTGAGCAGGCTCCCTGAGAATGGTCAGAGAGATGTCCACTTTAACAAGGACATGATCAGATAATCCGATTGGAGCAGAAGAAGAGCAGCAGACATTTTCAGGGAAGTTAGACATAACCAAGTCCAGAAGAGAAGATGCTCCGTTGACTGAGATCCGGGTCGGGAAATTGACAGATTGTGTCAGTCCCAGTGAGTCGCAGAAGTCCTTTGCTGAGGAGCCATGGCTGGTGAGAGAGGTACCCACACCCAGCCAACTAGCATGTTGACAAATTGAAATCACCACATATGAGGAAGAGAGAGTTGGGATGAGTAGATAGAAGTTGGTCCATATTATCAGACAGCGAGATGTAGATGGAGTCATCACTGTTTGGTGGACGGTACAACACACATATGAACAAGAGGTGGGAGCGAAGGGGAAGCCGAAGCCAGAGGTATTCCTGTGGGTGAGGTGGAGAGAGTGCAGTGCAGGGCGAGTGAGGAAGAAAGTTTTTGATAAAGATAGCAACCCCACCTCCAGGACGAGGCTCAGGTCTATCATACCGGAGGAGGGAGTAACCCGGGAGAGATACTAAGGAATCAGAGACATCATGAAGGAGGAAAGTTTCTGTTAAGCAGATCACGTCTGGTTTGACAGAAGCAACCTGTATGGAGAGATCAGTTAAGTTTGAACGAAGGCCCCGGATGTTTGAGGTCCATACCGTTAATGAAGAGGAAGGGGGAGCATCAGATACAGAACAGGGGGGAGGAGGGGTAGGGTAAGATGTGGAAGAGGTGGAAGAGGTAGGGAGAGCTGTTGAAGGTGTGTCAGAGATTTCAGAATAGCTCGGAGAAAGGGAAGGATGGGGCGGACAAAAGGTTTGATGGTGATTGGGTGAGGCACAATGAGGTGTTATTTGAGGAGGGGGAAGAGCGAGGCAGAAGGTTGGGGGAGATGGAGGTGAGAGTTGGAAGGGGGAAGAAGCGGGGAGGACGCTTTGAGGAGGGGGAGTGAGAGGGGGGAAATTGAGAAGAAATGAGGGTGGGGAGATTTGAAGGGGAGGGGCGAGGGGGGAGTTTGGGAGGGAAGGGAAAAGGGGAGGGATTTGAAAGGGATGGGATATGGGGGAGATTTGGAGGGGAGGGGTGAGGGAGGAGTCTAGGAGGGGAGGGGTGAGGGGGAGTCTTGGAGGGGAGGGGTGAGGGGGTAGTTTAGGAGGGAGGGGGCAAGGGGGGAGATTTGAAAGGGATGGGTGATGGGGAGGATTAGGAGGGGAGGGGAAAGGGGGAAGATTTGAAAGGGATGGGTGATGGGGAAGATTTGGAGGGGAGGGGTGATGGGGAAGATTTGGAGGGGAGGGGTTATGGGGAAGATTTGGAGGGCAGGAGTGAGATTGGATTTTTGAAAGTGTACGATTAATGGGAAACGAACATTTATTGCAAAATGAGTTTCTTGTGACCTTCGAGTTAAGAATACGTTTAAGGATGCTGGAGGGAGGATGGAGTGCAGGAGAGTTTAGGGAATGTCGAAAAAAGGCACTATAGGAGATGGAATTTTTTTTTTGGGATGAATAGATTTGGTGAGCAAGTCGAAAGCAGCCTTTTAAAGAAGAAGAAGAAAAAGGTGTTATAATATATGACGGAATACAGAACTTGATGGGAAAGTGTAAACATTGAAGGTTAATAACAGTGAAAACTATCTGGGGAAATGGGGGAGAAACACGTGGTCGAAGAACGAACGAACGAATAAGAATGAATAAACGAATGAGAACAGAGAAGGAAATGTTGTTGTTTTTTTTTTTTTTTTTTTTTTTTTAGTTGACATTTACACAAGGAAGTAGGCTATGGGGTGAAAAGACTGGGAAAACAGAGAACGAAAGTTATTGGAGCACAAACGACGGACCGCTGAGAGAAAAACAAAGCCTCAAGGTTGTACACTGTACAAGGCCTCAAGACACGACACGAATTAACACGATTTTCAATACAGGTATGAAAGATTTGCACCGAAAATCCTCCTCGGGACACAATATACGTACACACACCATAAAATAAATACAGTTATAACGAAAATAGAAATGGGAACAATTACTTAACTTCGATTTCAAATCGCTCGCGACGCGGCAAAGGCCTTGCTCGCGACGCGGCAAACAGACGATTAATTTATGAAAGATAAACACCGAGAAACTTCCAAGGTGCACACTACAACTTCACACCCCGAAAGATAAATACAGTTTCGACAAAATACAATTGTGAACAGACTTAACTTTGAAAACGTGGAGACCGTGTGGAGCTTCGAAAATCCCTGCCGCCGTCTCCAAGATCTCGCGAGATCTCAGTAGAATGTTGTAGCTCCTGCCGTTCTCCTTCTTATCTTTACCTCTGCCACCGAAGTTGGGCAGAGGTTGTTTTCACCCCTGTCTGTTTGTTTGTCTGTCTGTGGACAGGATGTCTCAAAAAGTTATTGTTGTTTAAGGATTCAGACGAAATTTGGTGGAGAGGTTGGGTGTGTGACAAGGACGAAATGATTATATTTTGGTGAAGATCTGAATATGGATCTGGATACGAGAATTTTTTTATTTTCAAGTGCTTCTTCACCAATGAGTGATCGGGCCAAAAACGATATAAAGCCTGATATTTCAAAAAACTTGTGGACGGATAATGACAAAACTAGATGGAGTGACAAGTTAGGTGACGAGAACAAGCCGATTAGAATTTGGTTCAGGTCCGAATTCAGATCCGGCCTATCAGCGGATACAAAACGTAAACTGTTCAGCCTGGTGGAGGTTTATGCTCTACCGAGTGCCGTTCCAGTTAATTTTTTCTATCCGATGCTAAAATGGACAGAACACATTTAAACTCATCTAGGGTGTTTCACCTCCTCTTTGTTTGTGGGGCATTTGTTGTTCTTGTCCGTTTAACAACATTATTATCACCTTTTTCTTTGCAAATTGCAAAACCAAAATATTGGGTTATTCTTTCCATCTTTAAAACTACTGCAGTTACAGAAATTGTGCGGTCTACTCAAATAAATAAGAGCTTTATGAACTCCAAAACATTCATATATGATGTGGATTGTTGTAAAAACCAGATCTACAACATTGTCCCAATAGTAAGTTTAATTCAATTTCGATCTCGAGCAACACCTGTAAGAAATCACAAGCATTGTATCAGTATACCATAATCATAGAAGTAACAATGGATTAGCAATTTAGTGCAAGCAAGCCTGGAACATCTAGCAATACGCATCATTCGAGTATGCACTACCACACAGAATAAATGTCACAGGAATGTGTCGGAGCGATGTTCGTCCGAGTTCTTATGGAAGTCTCTCAGTGGTCGAAGGCAGCATAGCACCAGGGTTCAACTTAGACACAATTTCATTACATTCTCCCCGCCGTTAAAACTACACTTCCGCTTGGTAGGAATCAAGCTAGCAGCACATATCATCAGTTAGCAGCAGAGTAATATCAATGAGCAGCAGTTGTCAGTCTTTGTCAATCAGTCCAACCATAGCGGTCGGGGCGGCAAATTTCTCTCCCGGCGCGTGTCCGATAGACACCTGGTACCACATCCCCGAGGCCGGAATCCCCCGCATCGGAATGTCCGCCTAAATCGGGTGACAGCGGTGGCCCCACAAAGCCATACGGATCGGGTGCATGTGGTGATGGAGTAGCCGGTAGATTTTCCATTGTCGGATCGACTATACCGTAAGCCGGCTCGTCAGTATCCCCACATGGCGCAAGATGGCGCACTGAGATTGTAGACTCCCGTCCATTGGGCAACAGTACACGAGCGTGCTTGGGATTGGTTTGGAGAACATGCACTTTGTCAACGAGAGGGTCGTATTTACTTGTGCGAACCGCGCGTTTGAGGAAGGCCGGTCCGGGCTCAGCAAGCCAGCCCGGCAGAGGACGGGTACTGCCCAATCGACGCGGGTAGCGAAACATACGGTCGTGGGGAGTTTGATTAGTAGCGGTGCACAGTAAAGTCCTGATCGAACTTAACGCCCAAGGTAGCGACCAAGCCCATCGGTCCAGCCCTAGTCCGCGGGACTTCAGGCTCGGAGTAATGGCTCTCCATATGATGCCATTAAATCGTCCCACCTGTCCGTTCGCCTGAGGCCTGTACGGAGTAGTATAGCTAGAAGCGATATTATGTTGGAGCAAGAAGTGTCTCGCATCTTGGGATAAGAACACCGCACCTCGATCAGTGTGCACAAAGGCCGGATTGCCAAACATAGAAAACAAGTTCTGCAGACATCGGATAACCGTAGCCGCAGACATATCGCTGCACGGGAAAGCGAAAGGGAATCTGGAGAACTCATCAATGATCGTGAGTAAATAACAAGAACTACTCGAAGCCGGTGAAGCCGGCAGTGGTCCTTTGAAGTCCATTGCCAATCTCTCCCACGGCCGAGTGGCCCGGACCAGCGTACCCATCGGAGGATTGTAGAAGCGAGGTGTAAGTTCAGCGCATACGGAACAGGTGCGACAGAGCCGACGTATATCCTCAACGGAATAGGGAAAGTTTCGACTGCGCACATAATGAGCGAAACGCGTCACGCCGGGATGGCACAAGGTGTCATGAAGGATGCGCAGATCCTCAAAGGGGGTGAGACCCGCACACACCGCAGGCCGTGACAAAGCATCTGCAACGAGGTTATCCCTCCCCGGGCGATATTTGATTTTGTAACAGAAATCGGCTAGTTCAATCCGCCAGCGAGTGATTTTCTCATTCTTAATGCGTTGAGCATGTTGCGTGTCGTACATAAAGGCAACACTTTGTTGGTCCGTAATGATCTCAAAACATTTCCCAAGCAAATATGGCCGCCAGCACCTGATAGACTCAATGATGGCGTTCACCTCCTTTTCAACAGACGAGTGTCTTCGCTCCCCGGAGGAGAGAGTCCTTGAAACGAAAGCCGCAGGCCACCCCCCCCCCCCCCCCTCCAAACCCCCTTCCCCTTTGAGAGAGTGTAGCAGCTATCGCGTGATCCGAAGCATCGCTTTCCAAAACAAAGGACTTGTTTTCGTCTATCGTCGACACAGCGGCACCAGCAATGTCGGACTTCAGGCCATGGAAAGCAGCCTTAACAGCGCCACTCATGGGGAACGCATCGCAATCGACAAGTGGGCGGAGTTTCTCGGAAAAATTTTGAACCCACTTAGAGTAATGAGCAAACAGCCCGAGAGCACGCTTCAAAGAAGCTCGATCGCAGGGCTGGGCCATGTCGAGCAAGGGTCGCAGACGCTCCTTATCCGGAGCAATAGAGCCGTGGGTCACGGTGTACCCCAGGAGATCTATCGTTCGAGCAGAATAGCGACATTTAGCCTCGTTCATAGTCAGGCGATACTTGTGCGCAACCTCGAGGAAGTGCTTCAGATTAGCATCATGATGTTCTTTGTCGTACCCACAAACCGTGAGATTATCCAGATAAACAAAGACATTGGTTAAATTCTCCTTAGCGATGAGGTCGTCCATAGCCCTTTGGAAGCACGATACCCCATTCGTGACCCTGAAAGGCAGCCGGATGAACTGGTACAACCTCTGTCCGGATTCAAACGCAGTGTAGATGCGATCTGCCTCGGAGATTGGAATCTGATGATACGCACTACGTAGATCGAGAGTGCTGTATACCGAATATTGTGCCACCTGCCGTACCAGAGAATCCATTCCCGGGAGCGGGTAGGCGTCCAATTGGGTAAACCGATTAATCGTCTGCGAATAGTCGATTACCATGCGTTTGCGGTGCGATTCTGTTCGAACCACCAAAACTTGGGCCCGCCAAGGGGACCGACTAGGTTCTATAATACCTTCCTTTAACAGCTGCGCAGTCTCTTCAGCAATGAATTGCGTGTCAGCCCGTGAGTAGCGTCGCGATTTAACAGCCACCGGAGTACAGTCAGTAGTCATATTGGGAAACAGCGACAGTGGTTCAATTTCTATCCCTGCAAGAGCACACACAGCAAGAGTGTCAGTACCACCAAATTCCATTTCCAAACGCCCATGTCGCCAGAGAAAATCATGTCCTCGCAAAACTTCTGCACATAATGCTGGTAAGACCATTAAATGCACATCCGGAAACATTCGACCCTTAATTACAAGCTTCAGTCGACATTCCCCCTTCGTGCTAAGCCATAGCCCTTGAGAAGCCATGAAGATTCTGCATTTTGTTCCGAGAATCGGCCAGCCATGCTTCTGAACAAGTCGAAAATCGACATAACTATCAGTGGATCCGGTGTCAATTAAAGCATTTGCAAAAATTCCTTCAATCATGAGTGGGATAATAGCGCGGGACAGGCCAGGTGGCCCTGCAGATGTCGAGTTGTCGAGAGGAGGCGCTCAAGCCTCACGTGTGGATCCGACGCCAGCTAATGTCTTTCGTGCAGTTGAAGTCGCTTGTAGGCCAGTCGTGCCGCCACCGGAGGGCGCTCGTGCCACGCGCGGAGATCCCAGCTTTCGTGTGGTCAAAGTGGATCGTAGGTCGGTCGTGCCGCCACCAGAGGGCGCTCGCGCCACGCGCGGAGATTCGAAGCCAGCGTACGCAGATCGGGGAGCCAAACCCGGAAGTGGGCTGGGCGTCGAAAGAATTCCTGTCAAGGACAATCGTGCCGCGTACCGCTGTGATTGCGCGAATTGTTTAGTCGACGCGGCAAGTCTCATCATGGTCGACCTCTCAGTTCGGGGCCCACGGAGAGGGGCGATTCCAATCAAGGCCGGGTGAGGCGCCATTTGTTCCACGGGCACGGAGATAAGCACATTCAGCATCAAGCGAGCTCGCCCGCCTCGCGGCGAACGACAAACTTTTGCAAAGTGACCCGTCTTCGAACATAAATGACACTTCGCCTCCTTAGCCGGACAAACTGACCTGAGACGGTTCCGGTTCCCGCAGAAATAGCACTTAGCGTTATTTCCTGGCTTGGGTCCAGCAGCAGCGGCCGCTGTCAAACTCGGGTCGGGGTCCTCGAGCGCATCAGGTGCCTCCAATTCCGGCGAGGATGCAGCATCCTCTAGTTCGGCGGAAGCTCTCTCCGGTCGTGTCTGTCAGGATATCCCTGCAGTGACGTATGGGCGTTCATACGAGTCGGCTTGTACCTGTGCTTCGGTGTACACGTGAGATAACCGAAGGGCTGTTTCTAGGGTCAAGTCGTCTTGTTCGAGTAGTCTTTGTCTGACGACCTGCGATCTAATGCCTGAGACAAAAGCATCGCGAGCAAGGTCATCCCAGACTTGTGCATGGGTGCGTACCTCAGTGGTACAGTCCTTCAATAATCGTCGGAGGTCTTGAGCGAATTGGTCTATAGTCTCCGTGGGCTCTTGTCGTCGAGACACAAGCAAATGTCGGGTGTAGACCGCGCTTTGTGTTTTGATGTAAATACGTTTCAGCTCGGCCACAGCAGTATCGTACGTAGCGCACTGTGTAATGGACATGTACACAGTATGATTCACCTTGGATTGCAACACCGCAAGCTTCGTGTCAGCGGTGATTCCCTCCTGCGAATTCAGATGATTAGTCAGGAGCTTCAACCAGTGTAGCAAGCAATTGAGCGGATGCGTCCGGCGCTTGGGGGTCCGCGCAGAAAACTGGAACTTGGATCAGCTTATGAGCCATGTTGGTCTCATTCAGCACGAAGAGAGGAAACTGAATTAATTGTTGTAAAAACCAGATCTACAACATTGTCCCAATAGTAGGTTTAATTCAGTTTCGATCTCTAGCAACACCTGTAAGAAATCACAAGCATTGTATCAGTATACCAATATACCATAATCATAGAAGTAACAATGGATTAGCAATTTAGTGCAAGCAAGCCTGGAGCATCTAGCAATATGCACCATTCGAGTATGCACTACCACACAGAATAAATGTCACAGGAATGTGTCGGAGCGATGTCCGTCCGAGTTCTTATGGAAGCCTCTCAGTGGTCGAAGGCAGCATAGCACCTTGGTTCAACTTAGACACAATTTCATTACATGGATATTTGGTTGGAGCTAAATATACAGAATTTTTACTTGAACTGATCATTCGTCACTCGCATTGTTACTTGTTCCCAGTAATGTCGACTTGCAAAAATAAATAAAACACGAGTTCCCTTACAATTGACTTTGATGCATGAGGAGGTCATTCGGCCCATCAAAGCCTGCGCTTATGTTACGATATTATTGTTTGTCCGTGCTCTATGCTTGAACTTGAAGCAAGGGGCAGCACGTACCATTTTTAGTTTTTGCTATAATTTGGCCAGGGTTCGAACCTCCAACGTCTTAGACTGAGTGGATGATCTAACCATTACACCACTGAGTGTGGTTAAAACAATCCGTTTGTCTCTTCTGAAACCCACATTGTGCTCTTGTTGTCGGCAAGTGGGCAAACCTGTCCATATTCCAAATGCAGAATGGGACAATCACGTATACTGCACATTGAGGGCTATACTCCAATGTTTACCATGCAGTTGTCTAAGGTTCAAAAATGTGTGTTGAATGAAGTGATTGGGTTCATTCTTATTTACGATCCACAATTTTTCCCTCGTTATTGTGGTTGGCTGGGGGAAGAAGCTTGGCCCAAGTCTTTCGTGAACCAGCTGGCCAAGTCTGACATCTGACGACTGAATTTAGGGCAGAAATTTGGAATTTGAATGGTGCCGGAGATAGCTCACCTACTCTTCCTGAAGGACACTATGGGATCTTTAACGTCCACCAACTAATGTTGGGAGGTGGGAGGCCCAATTTAACCTCCATATTAGGGACACATTGATGAAACACCGGGATGACAGTTCATAGCTGGGCCAAGATGCAAACCCAGGCTAGACAGCTTAGAGTCGAGTGTGCATACCTCTGAGGCCTAGGCCATGAATAGTCGAGTTCGTTACATTTCCGAATTGCTTCATACACCAAAAGCTGCCTTATTTTTATGCTTGATGGAAATGGATCGCTGCATAAACTTCTCCTTAAACCATTTGACGGATATTATTTGTAATTCAGTTATCTTGTGTGATTATTGTCCTTTTCACGGAAGATGCACCCCTTGGGCTGTACGAGTTCGTCATCGATCCAAATTCTTTTTCCCGAACAATTGAAAACATGTTTCATCTCTCATTTCTTGTTAAGGTGAGACGGAATTGCACGTACAAATGTTGATATGTTTAAACATCATTTTGATCGTACTGCATTTATATGCCTATATCTTACTTTTCCTGCCTGCCATACGTTTTGCAGCTCCTTGTCAAAGTTATCCCTGCCATCAATCATCTAGATTGGCCGAACAGAATTTGGATAGAGAGGAGGGTGGTGTGCCTTTAAGAAATTATTTTATTTTGACTGTTGCGTTTTATTTGAGACTGGTTTTTGTTGTTATTTTCAGGATGGACTTGTCAGCATTGAATGTGGTGAACAAGGGATGCTGCGCATTGGTATGCAATTGGCAAAAAAGTTGGACTTTTATGTTTATGAGTGACTGTGCAAAGTCATTCTTTTTATGGATTTCTTATTTTGATGGGGGATTATCTTTTATCAGTGTGACATCTTACCATTCAGAGGGTAGCACACAAATTACACATCCAAAAAGTTGTATACAGGATAGTCCTCATGGCTTGTGGCCCCTTGCTAGCAACTAACATTTTCTTGACAATTCGTTACGTCTCTGGAGGTCTGATAACTGGATTTTCAAACCACAAGAGAAGGATGACAGCTTGACATCCCTCGTCATTGCCACCTTGAGTGACTATGGCTGTAGGGTAGCCCGCCTTGTATGGTCAGAACCTCCATGTGGCACTTCCTTCTAAGCATCTCCCCAGGATGCGTCTGTCCCACTTCCCCAAGGCGTTTTTCCTGCAGTGATAACGTGTATAAATAGCTTATAGTTATAATGGTGTTTCTGTGGGAGCAACGGCTTCTACAGGAAGTAAAAATATTACAAACCACAAACACGTAAGCTTAGCTTTTTAAACAGTCGCTAATGCTCTTTATAACACTAAATGAAGAAATTTGGAGGAATCTCGACATCCGTGAAGTAAGATTTACTTACAAAACTGAGCGAAGAGCTACTGTACTCTATATGACCCACAAATGTTGGGTTAATAACATGGCCCTTTCTGCCACTACCGTGGCATTTTTCGTAGCGAACTTTTGAAACTCGCTCCTGCTGTTTCATACGAAACAAAGGGAGAAGCTCGGGTTGTGCTCCTTTACCAAGCAGCTAGCTAGCGCTTGCCAAGCCAGCCGTTCCTTAATGGTTTTGAATGGAGTGCTTGCTCAAATGCTTAAACCACTTGGTGATCTCTCCACAAGAAACTTGGTAAATGAACACACACCCAATGTTCTTGAGACCCGCCCATAGATCGACTGTAATCTACTTACCCCAAAGAGGAATGACCCTTCCTGCCCCTCCCGGAGTCTGTGGGTGTACCAGTATACTAAATTTGACAACTGCTAGCTTATGCTCTTAATAGCTGGGCAATAAATACCCTTTTCGTTTGGCCAATCTTCCCTACAATGAATATCTCCCACATTGCAGACCATGCCGAGGTTTTCACAAAACACTTCTAGCCTTGCTACACACTTGATAATTGATTCCTCCCCAGTTGAACATGATAATTTCTTGCAGGATGGTTAACTAGGCCTTCGTGGGCACTCGGACAACTCCGAGGACCATGCATTATTTTGAAAATAAAAAGTGCAATCAATGTGTGATTAATATATTTATGTACTATGTACAGCAAATGTACAATAAACTACAAGCCTTAATGAATATATATATATATATATATGCATACAGTGGAACCTTGACTTACGAGTGCCCCAACTTACGAGTTTTTCGAGATACGAGCCGTCGCTCGGGCGGTTTATTGCTTTGAGATGCGAGCCGAGATCCGAGTTACGAGCTTTCGCCACCCGGTCACGTGGTTATCTTGCCGTGCACGTACAGTACGTATCTCTGTCGTATAGCGCTGCATTTTTTTTTTCGCATTTTGGTTATTTCGAGTTCACGCCGCCAGGTGGGTTCTGGTCACGTGGTTATCTTGCCGTGCACGTACAGTACGTATCTCTGTCGTATAGCGCTGCATTTTTTTTTTTTGCATTTTGGTTATTTCGAGTTCACGCCGCCAGGTGGGTTCTGGTCACGTGGTTATCTTGCCGTGCACGTACAGTACGTATCTCTGTCGTATAGCGCTGCATTTTTTTTTTCGCATTTTGGTTATTTCGAGTTCACGCCGCCAGGTGGGTTCTGGTCACGTGGTTATCTTGCCGTGCACATACAGTACGTATCTCTGTCGTATAGCGCTGCATTTTTTTTTTCGCATTTTGGTTATTTCGAGTTCACGCCGCCAGGTGGGTTCTGGTCACGTGGTTATCTTGCCGTGCACGTACAGTACGTATCTCTGTCGTACAGCGCTGCATTTTTTTTTCCGCATTTTGGTTATTTCGGAAAATTTCTTAGTTTTAACCATGGGGCCTAAGAAAGTGAGTGGCAAGTGCAGTGCTGAGAAGAAGAAGAGGATGATGTGCTTGGATATAAAACACGCAATCGTCGAAAAACATGAGCGAGGTGTCGAGGAGGACGTAGATAACGACAGAGGAGAAGAGCATGCCAGGCCACAACTTGTTCAGAATGCCAGCGATAGCTCGCCTTCTCTTTGTGGAAAACACGGTGAGATCCTTAACATCCAACAACTAATGGGACGCAAACGGGGCACCCAGTTTAGCGGTACACACATTGATGAATCACCCTGCCTGTGATTCACCCATGACAGGTTATAGCTGGGTCGGGATTCAAACCCAGGCTGGACAGTTTAGACTTTAGAGTCAAGTGTGCGTACCTCCAGTCCAGGCCATCCTGCCAACTTGTATGCTGCATACAGGTGAAATATAAAGCGCGAGATATTTTTATATATACTGTATATTTAAAAAAAAATTGGTGTGGTTTTTGGCGGGCTGGAACGGATTAATAGCATTTCAATGCATTTCAATGGGGAAATTTGATTTGAGATACGAGCAATTTGAGTTACGAGCTCGGTCACGGAACGAATTAAACTCGTAAGTCAAGGTTCCACTGTATATATGTATATATATATATATATATATATATGTATATATATGTATATATATATATATATGTATATATGTATATATATGTATATATATATATATATATATATATATATATATGTATATATATGTATATATATATATATATATGTATATATATATATATATATATATATATATATATATATATATATATATATATATATATTGTTACGGATCTCGGGGGTCGGCTCTCCCCTTATCAAGGGGGGGTTAATCCCCTTGTCTCTTTAGCTGGCCGTCCCGAGTCCTTAGATGTTATAACGCTCCTTCCGGTCGGTATTAGCTAGGGTCATTGGTCAAAGTAGTCCAAAATACCTACTTACTAACCCGACCGTAAAGCAGGAAAATAACTCACGCTCGAACCACGGATGTGATGGAAAATGCCGAGCGGATAGCAATCCGCGATCCGAGCTATTAACAAATGACTAGACTCGATTGTAGTGGTTCCTAACCGTGCCACAGGTACTCAATTGAGAAAAGACGAAAGCGAAGGGATTAAGACGAAACCAGAAAGAACAGATGAATTTATTACAAAACAAAAAGAAGAGGAAAGGAAAGAATGTACAAGAAAGGAAGAAGAAGAAGCAGGACACAGTGCAGTCTTAAAAATAGTCTTAACTTATGACCCCAGACAAACATACACACTCACACGGGGATTGTAGCTGGTAGGGTGGAAGGTCCAGGTAGATGGTCCAGGCGATGGGGTCCAGGCTCCAGTTGAGGCTCCAGTCCAGGCTCCGGTTCAACGGGCGAAAACCCGCCAGGCAGCTCTGCGTATCGTTGGAACGCGACCGGACCCTTACATATAGCGGGGGGACTGGGATGCTTCGTACGTAATAACTGTACGTTCGCGCCAAACGCTCTCCCTATCAAAGTCCTTTCAATGCGCACGCCTCCAACAAGTCCGTGCAAGTTCTTTGCAAATGTGCGCGCCTCCAACACCGCGTAAGTCCTCCGAAATAAGTCCGTGAAAGGGCTTTGCGTTCGCGCTTATATCATGCGAGCCAAGATCACTCCGCACTTCATAAAGCCACGCCCGCCGGTGATATTCCCTCAGCCCTGGTTGGCTGGTGAGGGCTTACCGGCCACGGCTTTGACGGCTGGTTGACAGGCCACACCTTGTTCTTGGCGTGCCGCCCCCTTTTTCCTCGGGCCTAACCGCATGGCTTATGGCGTCGTTTGAGCGAGCTCATGGGCAGCAGCGAATGCTGCCGCTGCTGGCAGAGGCGCTTAATGGCGTTTCTTGGAGAGGGAGGTTGCAAAATGGACGAAAGGGCCTACTCCTTATTTGATTGACGCAACGCAGATTCAACTATTGGAAACACGGCCTTATCTAAAACACATAATAATGAAATAACTGAGTTCCTATGGTGGCCTACGTGTTGCTTGTGGACTAACTGGGGGTGCAACCTTTAACCTTTAATGTCATATTTACAAGTGATTATTTATTTACAAAAGTGTGGGTTCTAAAACCGCAACACTGCACCCTCCCTTTTTCCAGGCTCGTTCCGAGCCGAAACAAAAGGAACTATCTTTTAAATTAATGTGACACTTAGGTGTGGTTACCCTCTACTTTTAACCTCACCCTGAGTGCGACAGTTTTAATACTAAATATGTCCCACCTACTGCGTTGCATCATATCTAACTGACTCACACCCACAATTCACCGAATTACAGAATGGTCTTCAAACTACACATTTAACTGGTGGGGAGCATTATTTACAAAACACTAATTATATTTACAAACTGCAACCCAGGACCTGACTTTTGTGGGAAAAGAAGAGATGTTTGAAAACAGGAAAATGCCATTGCCATGCACTGCACCGATACACCATACGCCATATGTACCCAATAAAATGCACCATAATAAACAAAATGCACCAAAAGCACCATAAAAGCACAAAGAGCACCAAAGAAGCACCATCACCTAAATGCACATAAAAAACATTTCAGAAATAATAAAGGATGTCTGATGTCTTCTTGCTTCTCTGCTGGGCCGATGTATCGTGCCTTGATCTTCTTGCTTGATGTTACTATTTATTAATAAAAGGGCACACACCGCGTCCGCTTTTTATTATTTGTATGGCCAGCAGGGCCAACTCAGGTGGTCCACTGCTGGGCATGGATGCCACATAAAACAGTGGTCCGCAAACCAGACACCGCTGGCAACAACGGTCGGTCCCAGCAGAGGTGCCAGGCCACAGAACGTGTGGTCCATATGTGGTGCCAGGCCACAGAACGTGTGGTCCATATGTGGTGCCAGGCCACAGAACGTGTGGTCCATATGGTGCATCAGTGCAGGCAGGAGGCAGCAAGGGTGCGGGCGCACAACTGCGGCACCTGCACACTCCCCTCGGGCACAAAAGAACATGGTCCATGAGTGGGGAAGGAAGGACAAGCAGATTAGCGGGGCAAGGGCGCAAGGGTACACATCAAAACAAAGTAATGCGATATGAAGGGCGCGGGAGAGCGAGCTGAGAAAGCTCGTCCCTAGCGTACGTCACCCCCCATGTCACCTACCCTACCCTTGCCCTTACCTGTATTTACACAATTTGCAATTCGTTGCTAACGTCTTGTCTTTCCCATCCCCTCTAATTCCATATTCGTCACCAATCCCTCCTAAGGAGGAAGAGATGGAATCACAACAATGTCAAATCCACGTCAAGATGCATCTTTCATTCTCCAAAATCGTTTACAAAATCTGGTGTGGAGTCTTTCACCTCGGTGAGCGGATGCGGATGGTGCGAAGAGATTTTCTCCTATCTATCCTTCTAAATGACATTAACACTTTAACTCTACCCGGGGTCTTGCCCTGCGAAACCATTGGCCATCTTTACTCTATGTGGTTCTAAAAACCAAATTCCCATTGACCAGTCTGTGGTATTCTCCAATTTGGGGTCTCACTCCCCCGATTTTTCTCCCTGTGCCCTCGCACAATTTCGTGGCTGGGTCGTGTGGCTCCCCTAGCAGGTCCTACTTACCTGCGCATCTCCGCCACTGAACGTCGCCACCCAAGCTTGCCGAGCTCCTTCACCCTACCATAACCTACCTGACTGGGGAAGGCCCTCCCTGGCGCTTACCCCCTCAGTGCCCTCTCTGGCACTGGGCTACCCGGGTCCTCTCCCTAGGATCCTTGGGCCCCGCTGAACTCTACTCAACTCTAACCTGGCTCCCAGAGCCTATCTGCGGCCTCACCTGGCCGAGAGACTACCAGTGGTGGCGTGCTCAACCAACCATACGCACTAACAGGCCACACGCCCAGCCATTCCACTTTACTCATGCACCAATCAAGCAATACTTTGCTACTTTCAGCACCACAGATGTCAATATCCAACCAAATTTACCTACTCCCTCTACCTACTTTTAAACTACCCTCCCCTGGTATTCGTGAAGGGGTCCATCCTTCCCCCATCCACTCCTTCGCACCATACACTCCACCCCACTCAATCCATACTCCATCTACTCCACACCATTCATTCCAGACCATTTATTCCACACACATCATTCTCGAGCATTGCCTCATTTGCTAACCAGCACTATAAGGACTTCATACGTAATGCCTCATTTCATGCGAAACCTCCAGCTCCTGCTCATACACAATTTCTTCACACACACAGCATCATTTAAGCTATCTACTCCCTTCTAATACGAGTGCGCCCCATCATCCCTTATACTAAGCACTCCCTCGTCATTATCAACCAACTACTCTACTCTACGTCCCCACTACAGGTACAAAAGTCACAACTTAACTCTCAAGTCTCCTATGGTCATCTCTAGGTCCCTATACATTTATCCTAACCCTCCCGGGCTAGTTTGTACTGCCACCCCATAGATCTATAGCTCCTCTGCCCAAAGAATACGATGTGAGGGATGGTAGAGCCACCATTCCTCTACACCGTATACCATTTCTCAACACTGTTGCTATTCCATCAGTCCACTACTCTCGAGCCTCTCGGTGCGCCGTAATACATTTTCGTCACAGCTCGGCTTTGAAAAACCGAGCCATGTATCCTGGTGGTCTGTCTCCTGTAGGTTGGGTCCGTCCGGCATTTACGATTCTGGGGAGGAGGCATACTCGGTCCGAGATTCCAGGGTCCATCCTGGCGCGCGGAGCCTTCCGGTCTCCGGCCCGATGACCCAACCTCACCCGGTCAGAACACCGCCCCCACGAGGGGGCAAAGGTCCGACCTGGCCCTTCTCCCCCGGAATCGTGCCGCTACGACACGGCACCGACCATACAGGGCGGAGCCCGGCCCGAATCGTGCACGGCGCTCCTTGCAGGAGTGACGCGGCAACGATCCCCGCAGCACACAAAGCGCACCACGCCCCGAGAGCTCGCGTCGGCTATACGTCGGCCCAACCGCTGCCCCGGTCAGCGTCGATGCTCCACTCGCATGCTCACACCACACGTTCCTTTTCTTACTCGCACATCCAGGCATCTCCATACACTCCATGCATTCCATGCATTCCTCTCGCGCACATTCTTGCGCATCCATTCTACTCGCACACCCCATCATCACACACTCCTCTGTTACACACCTCTCCTCCGTTACGTACTCCGTAACACTCACGGGTGTGCACTCTGTTGCACACCCACTCAGCGCACACCTACCCACGGGTGTGCAATCTCCTGTCGCACACCCAATAACACGCTCTGGTGTGCTCTCCCGCACACTCGCCACAACCAACTCAGGTGTGCATCCTCGCACACTCTTCTCATCCATCCCCCTCTCTTCCAACGCAGACTCTGTACCGCACTCATCACACATACACTCCGATGTGCTCTCGCACTCGGTATCACACTCTCGCTCCGGCGCACACTTTTGTCTCACACGCGCGCCATTTCCTCTCGTACATCTCACTTTTACACAGCGCACAAAGGACCTTCCACGAACGCCCGGGTGCCGTCTGGATTCCAAGCGCGCGAAAAATCCTTTCGCGCCAAATCTTTTCGCGCCATATACAGCCTGGCTTACCTTCGGGATCTTCTTCTCCACACGCACCTGCAAATCTTGATAAGGATTAGCAAGTATGGCATCATGATGTGAACATGGACTTTGCACAAGTTCCATTCCTTCCTTCCACGAGTGCTTTTCTAGGTCTGCCGTCTCTTCCGCCCCAATTTCCACTATTGCTTCTCTTTTAATTTCTTTTTCCTTGTTAAGCTCGACGACCGCTGGTGCTAATAAAATCAAATTTTCTAATTCTGCGGTCGCCGGCTTCCCCATACCCCGGGTCGCGGTTTCTATACCCGTCCACCCGGCTGTGCTCTGCTCAGGCTCGCTTTCCCCGCGCTTCTCAAGCCGCGCTACCTCATCGCGTACCCCCGCAACCCTTCCGCCCGATCTGCGGTCTATGTCTCTCCCAATCTGCTCTATCTGGCCACCCACTCTGTTTCCAAACCCTGTCAACCCATCCTCCATTCCTTCCATTTGGTTCTCCTGGGTAGCCATTCTGTTTTCCAGCCCCATTATCCCTTCATTCATTTGGCTACTCACGTCCTCCAATTGGGCCCCTAATTTGTTCTCTAATCCCCCTAATTTGACGTCTAACCCTCCAATTTGACTTCCCAATTGCTCACTATTGGCCCTCATTTCTCCCATCTCCTTACTCAATCCCCCAATTTGGTTGCCCATTTGCTCCCCCATTCTATCCATTTTGGCACACAGTTGGGTCAGGAATAATCTGAGGTCAAACCCCATTTGCACAGCGGCCCCAGCCGCCACCGCGGGCTCGGCCTCCGCCGCCATGTGCGCGGCACCGCCATTTTGCGCGCCTGCAACCCCCGCTACCACACCTTCTTCGTTTTCCTCCTCCATCTCTCCCACTTCTTCCCTGGGGTCCTGGGTTGACTCTAACCCTTCCTCTGGCTCCTCATTTTCCCCCACTGGCATCCGATCGCCTTGATTATCCATGGCACGATTTAATTTAGATCTTGTATAAAATTTCGGCCGCTCGAAATTTTGACCAAATTTGTCCAGATGATAAAAAATTTGGTTCGGGCTTCAAATCCCACTCCCAGACACCAATTGCTACGGATCTCGGGGGTCGGCTCTCCCCTTATCAAGGGGGGGTTAATCCCCTTGTCTTTTTAGCTGGCCGTCCCGAGTCCTTCAAAGTTATAACGCTCCTTCCGGTCGGTATTAGCTAGGGTCATTGGTCAAAGTAGTCCCAAATACCTACTTACTAACCCGACCGTAAAGCAGGGAAATAACTCCCGCTCGAACCACGGATGTGATGGAAAATGCCGAGCGGATAGCAATCCGCGATCCGAGCTATTAACAAATGACTAGACCCGATTGTAGCGGTTCCTAATCGTGCCACAGGTACTCAATTGAGAAAAGACGAAAGCGAAGGGATTAAGACGAAACCAGAAAGAACAGGTGAATTTATTACAAAACAAAACGAAAAGGAAAGGAAAGAATGTACAAGAGAGGAAGAAGAAGAAGCAGGACACAGGGCAGTCTTAAAAACAGTCTTAAGTTATGACCCCAGACAAACATACACACTCACACGGGGATTGTAGCTGGTAGGGTGGAAGGTCCAGGTAGATCGTCCAGGCAATGGGGTCCAGGCTCCAGTTCAGGCTCCGGTTCAGCGGGCGAAAACCCGGCAGGCAGCTCTGCGTATCGTTGGAACGCGACCGGACCTTACATATAGCGGGGGGACTGGGATGCTTCGTACGTAATAACTGTACGTTCGCGCCAAACGCTCTCCCTCTCAAAGTCCTTTCAATGCGCGCGCCTCCAACACGTCCGTACAAGTTCATTGCAAATGTGCGCGCCTCCAACACCGCGTAAGTCTTCCGAAATAAGTCCGTGAAAGGGCTTTGCGTTCGCGCTTATATCATGCGAGCCAAGATCACTCCGCGCTTCATAAAGCCACGCCCACCTGTGATATTCCCTCAGCCCTGGTTGGCTGGTGAGGGCTTACCGGCCACGCCTTTGACGGCTGGTTGACAGGCCACCCCTTGTTCTTGGCGTTCCGCCCCCTTTTTCCTCGGGCCTAACTGCATGGCTTATGGCGTCGTTTGAGCGAGCTCACGGGCCGCAGCGAAGGCTGCCGCTGCTGGCAGAGGCGTGTAATGGCGTTGCTTGGAGAGGGAGGTTGCAAAATGGATGAAAGGGCCTACTCCTTATTTGATTGACGCAACGCAGATTCAACGATTGGAAACACGGCCTTATCTAAAACACATAATAATGAAATAACTGAGTTCCTATGGTGGCCTACGTGTTGCTTGTGGACTAACTCGGGGTGCAACCTTTAACCGTTAATGTCATATTTACAAGTGATTATTTATTTACAAAAGTGTGGGTTCTAAAACCGCAACAATATCATATATATATATATATATATATATATATATATATATATATATATATATATATATATTGTTATTGATCGCGGCTAGATGTTATAGACCGAGCGGTTGGTGACCGCGACCTAACAAACTTACCCGATTCCACCCGAACGTTGACTAATCGTGCTACGCTAGATCAATTGAGGAAAGGACACACGGCTGGATTAAAATGACACGACACCAAGGGTTCAGTTCTCAAGACCTCCGGAGGAGGTTATATTAGGGCGGAAGGTCAGATTACAACTACAAGAGGGACAGCATAGAAAGGCAGGCACTTAGACACACTTATCTTATTCCCGACAGACCACAGATAAACAGGACAAAAACTGACTCACACGGGGATTGATGGCAAGGAAAGCGGGTATTCGATGGCCAGCACAAGGTGCACCTTGTGCTCAGGGACAGGATAGCGCGGCCCAAAAGATGCAGGAGGTCTCTCAGCGCTCGGAGGTAGTGACTTCTCTTTTTCCAAGCTGGGGGCGCATCTCTCGTCACATCCGGTAAGTCGCTGCGTATATCCGGCGGGGAGTGACACGCCCTCGGCTCGTTAGCTCCGCCCCAGATGGAATCGGTCCGCCCTTCTTATTGGGTGCGGGGGGGTTACCAGGCTCCGCCCTTGACGAGGAGCTGACAGCCAGCCCCTTCGTGGTAACCCCGTGGAGCGCATGGGTAATGGCGGCTAACCAAGCCAGAGTGAGGACGCACACTCCCCGCGCGCGCCGTTGTTGTAGTTGTTGTAGTTGTTGTTGTAGTTGTTGTTGTAGTTGTTGTTTGGGGAAGAAGATGGGAGGAGGTATGGGAAGGTCCTAAACTCACTACTGGTGCCATATAATCACATTCTGGTGCAACGAAGAGTCAGAATTAATGGAAACGAGTCCTTAACTGACATAGACTAAGAATAACTAGCAAGATGTCCGAAAGTTGTCTACGTGAGATGCGGTGGACCTGGGCACGACATTTAATGGGGGAAAAAGGGGAAGGTCGGTTCTACAGAGTGTTATTTACAGGCAATGGGACTAGGGAATGGGGGATTGGGGATAGTTGGGGAGTATTGGGGAAATAGGGGAGTATTTACAAGCGGATATTGAGGCCAAGTCCCATATCCGCAACAATATATATATATATATATATATATATATATATATATATATATATATATATATATATATATGTATATATATATATATATATATGTATAATTTTTTTTAATTGACTGCTTACCTTAATCAAGTTCCTCATGGAGCATCCGCCCCTCCCCCCTCCCCCGGTCCTTTCACAAGCACAAGCACACAATATGATAATAACCAGTTTTCACTTTCAGCAGTATTCTCCCAGTCCATATGCACTCCGATCAAGATAATTGTCAAATTATTGTTGTAAACTCCTAGCGGGGCGTTGCGCTGCCGTAGTTGCAGGAAACCTGTGTTTGTGAATAACCCAATATATGGCTCCGGCTTCTCTGCACTAATAGCTTGTGTCAATGTGATACAGGATTGGTTCCGCTGCACCATGAGAGGATGGATCATTCGGGCAACAAACAGATGATCACATCATTGTCCATGCAGAAATGGAAGGTAAAATGTTTGTTTTGACTACATTCTTCAATAAAGAATACTGTAGTTGTTTTGAACACTAATTGTAATTTTCTTGCAAAAATGAGAGTCCAAGGCTCATGGAGAATTAAGTGCTTTTATAAAATAAATTACAAAGGCGTCATTTTCGATGAAATTCCGAAAGGGCAGATAATATTAAGTGGCACCAGTGTCGTGAGAAATGTTTGAGAGGTTTAATGAAGTCAGTGGCCAATGTTTTGAGAATCTGATGTACAGTGAGTGCATTCAGAAAGTATTCTGACCCCTTCACTTGTTTCACATTTTGTTATGTTGCAGCCTAATGCTGAAATCGTTCAAATTCATTTTTTCCCTCATCAATCTACACTCAATACCCCATAATGACAAAGAGAAAACAGGATTTTAGAAAGTTTTGCAAGTTTATTAAAAAGAAAAAACTGAAATATCACATTCACATAAGTATTCAGACCCTTTGCTATGACACTTGAAATTTAGCTCAGGTGCCTCCCATTTCTCTTGATCATCTTTGAGATATTTATACACCTTGATTGGAGTCCACCTGTGGTAAATTCAATTGATTGGACATGATTTGGAAAGGCACACACCTGTCTATATAAGGTCTCACAGCTGACAATGCATGTCGGAGCAAAAACCAAGTCATGAGGTCGAAGGAACTGCCGGCAGGGCTCAGACAGGATTGTGTCGAGGCACAGATCTAGGGAAGCCTACAAAAAAAATTCTGCTGCATTGAAGGTTCCCAAGAGCACAGTGGCCTCCACAATTCTTAAATGGAAGAAGTTTGGAACAACCAGGACTCTTCCAAGAGCTGGCCGCCTGGCCAAACTGAGCAATCGGGGGAGAAGGGCCTTGGTAAGAGAGGTGACCAAGAACTCGATGATCACTCTGGCTGAGCTCCAGAGATCCTGTGTACCTACCGTCTGCCGCATATAGAAGAAAGAAAATAGAAAAAATTCCGAGCTTGATCTCCACCTTTTAGGAAATGTTTAGATTTTGTTTGTTTGTTTTTTTCAGTCGAAAAATCGAGCCTCACGAAAGTGCTAGTTGACAAAATGCAATGATCTGACAGTGGTGCCACTGGTAGATAAAACAAGAGAATGAGCTCTTGGGTCACTCATAGTGAGTAGTTTGGAATAACTGTCACTCAAGCTTTTGAGTCTCACTATCTGCCATGATCTTTCCTGGGTAAACCACATTTCCAAGCTGGCCTCCAAAGCCAGTCGCCGACTGGGCATCCTCCGTCGTGCGAAGTCCTTCCTTGGCACACCTGAGCTCCTCACCACATACAAGGCTTTCATCCGCAGCTCAATGGAATACTGTTCTCCCCTCTGGGCTGGTGCTCCTGCCTCACACCTAGCTCGTCTTCACGCTGTTGAAAGCAAAGCGTTCAGAATCATTGGAATCTCCCACGATGAAGCTAACTCCGAGGGCCTTTCACTCACTCACCGCAGGCAGGTTGGTGGTCTTTCTGTCTTCTACCGACTCCTCTCCGGCCTTGCTCCCCCAGCTCTCTCTGTGCTCTGTCCCCCAAATATTCCTGCAGGTCGCACAAGATCTGCCTGCAACCCTCTTATGGTTAAACTGCCAAAATCACACTCTCTATTCACCTTCACTCTTTCGTTCTTCTTTTCTCCCGCCTCTGGAACAAACTCCCTCACTCTCTTCAATCCCACTCCTCCCTCCAGGTCTTTGAAACAGCTGTTCACCACCCTCCGAGGGCCTTTCACTCACTCACCGCAGGCAGGTTGGTGGTCTTTCTGTCTTCTACCGACTCCTCTCTGGCCTTGCTCCCCCAGCTCTCTCTGTGCTTTGTCCCCCAAATATTCCTACAGGTTTCACAAGATCTGCCAGCAACCCTCTGATGGTTAAACTGCCGAAATCGTGGCTCTCTGCTCACCTTCACTCTTTCATTCCTCTTTTCTCCCGCCTCTGGAACAAACTCCCACACTCCCTTCAATCCCACTCCTCCCTCCAGGTCTTTAAAACAGCTGTTCACCACCATCTCTTATCTCTCCCCATCCAAAACCTTGATCTTTTCTACCCCCACGAATTCACCCCAGATCCACCTTGTTTGATTGAAATTCCAACTTCTTTCCTGGAAGTTCTGGCAGTGTCCATATGTTTTATACCTCTCCCACCCCCCTCCCCCTTCACATGCCCCCCCCCCAAAGCCCTCTCCCTCCCACAGATCTCTCGATGTCCCTGCTCTCAGATGTTGTGTTTGTGTTCTTCCCCCTCTCGCCCCATCTTGTCTCCCGCTCCCCATGTTATATGTTTTATGTGTTGGTTTGTCTTTCTGTGTGATTAATGTTAGCTCTTTCACGAGCCTCGATATTGTATACAAAAAATAATAAAAATCCCATCTTCCCCCATCCAAAACCTTGATCTTTTCTACCCCCGCTAATTTCACCCCAAATCCACTTTTTTGAAATACCAACTTCTTTCCTGGAAGTCATTGGTGTCCTTGTGTTTTATACTTTTCCCACCCCCCCCCCCCCCCTCTTCCCACGCCCTCCTCCCCCCAAGCCCTCTCCCTCCCACACATCTCCCGATGTCCCTGCTCTCAAATGTTGTGTTTGTGTGCTTCCCCTTCTCTCCCCATCTTGTCTACCGCTCCCTCTTTTTATATATTTTGTTTGTCTGTTTGATTTGTTTGTGTGATAAATGTTGGCTCTTTCACAAGCCTCGATTCTGTATTTAAAAAAAAGAAAAAAAAAAGTATTGTTGTTGCAAGTGTTTGAAATAAATAATTAAGACCTCATCTTCTTCTTCTCTTGCCTTTAAGAGGTGAGGTCCAATGGTACTAATATTCTGCCCTGCCTTGACCATGATACTCCTCACTTCCCTCTGTCCTCAACCAACTCTCCCCACCCTCCAACAACCGCTACCTTATTGCCTCACACAATCCTCCCATCTCAGCCACGGTCTACCTCTTCCTCCTCCCTCTCCCTAAACCTATCCTCTCTTTGCCATTTTTTCTTCCTCCATCCGCACCAAGTGTCCAGCGCACTTCAGCCAGCATTTCACCAATCTCTCCGTCAAGCTCATCTGCACACCAATCTCCAACCTCAGTTCATCCATACTCCTTCCATCCACCCTCTTCATTCTCGCAATCCTTCTGGCACAATTGTTCTCAGACCTGCAGCTTCTGTTGTCTCTCTATCAGTGCCACCCTCTCCAGACCACTTCCACATCATTCCTCACCTTATCTCCAGCTCTCCTTTTTGCTCTTGTATGTTGCCCATACAGGTGCAATCCAATGTAAATGTTCTCAATGACATTAATGTTATTTTAATGTAAAATGAGTGAGTGTGTGCATGTGTGTATGCTCTATTGTTAATGTCCTCGATACTTTAACAGCCCCAGTTAGGTATTCTCATCTTTGTGTGGGTTAACCAGGAAGAGGTTTTGCCCCAAGTCTTTCACAAACCGGTTGGCCAGGTCTGAGCTATATATCTGTTTTTAAGCCGTTTTGACCCTGATGAACCCAAATCTCCACCCATTGGAGTATGAACCGGTGGTCAAATCCAAAAAAATAGTTACCTATTTCATGCACCCCCCAATGTTGATTGCATATACAAAGTTTCATTAAAGTGTTTAAAATGTGCCTGTAATTCCATGTTTTGGTATTTGACTTTCTGACCCAGGGGGTGGGGGGCAAAAATGATACTGCTCTTGCACCTTTGCCATGTGGTGATCATAACGACCACGTTTGGTGAATTTCTGCCCAAATGTTTAGGAGATAGCATGATGGACAGAGCCGATTACAATATCCCGCCAGTTTGTTTTTTTCTTCAAGAAGCGCAAGGATAAAAGAACATAAAATTAAGAACATAAAAGAACATAAAGATAAAAGATCATAAAACTTACACTTTAAGAGATTAAGTTGATGCGCTTGTAAAATAACTATAATTCATCCCTTCCTGGTTTTGCTTTTCAGGAGATAATCGATACACTCCATATCCATCAAGCTTTGATTCCTGTTCCTGCAGTCTTCTCAGGAACTGAGATGCAACCGTAAAAATGCAACCATACTCATAATGAATCTTGAAGAATGGATGTTTTTTTTTTTGTTTGTTTGTTTTGCTCCTACTTGTTTCCTGTTTTTCTTTGGTCGTATTTATTGAACAAAGGGTCCTGGCATTTTGTGGCACTCAATTCATTCCAGTCTTTCGGTCATTTGTAAAGGTATTGTTGCCATAGTATTTCTCTTTGCAGGCAAAGTATTTGATTGTATTTTGTGCCATTTGTGTGTGAAGATGACGGGTTAATCCATCATTTTACACTTGTAAGTATTAAAGATACTGTTACAGACGTGGCTTGGATGTTATTTACCGAGCGGTTTTGGTATGACCACGTCTGCACAAGATTATACTCGAACGTTGACTAGTCGCGCTACGCTAGGGCAATAAAGGAAAAGGACACACGGCTGGGTTTCAAATGACACGACTCCAAGGGTTCAGTTCTCAAGACCTCCGGAGGAGATTATATTCGTTATGGAAGGTCAGATTACAGGGACGAGAGGGACAGCAAAGGAAGATAGGCACTTAGACACAACCTTATATTAACCCCAACAGACGACAGGTAAACGGGACAAGGCTGACTCACACGGGGATTGATGGCAGGAAAGCGGGTATCGATGGCTCCAGGTGCACCTGGGCTCAGGGCAGGATCGACTCGGTCCAAAAGATGCAGGAGGTCTCTCAGCGCTCGGAGGTGGCTCTCTTGGCTTCTCAAAGCTCAAGCTCGGGGCGCATCTGACGTCACATCCGGCGCGGGGCCGCGTATATCCGGCGGGGAGTGACACGCCCTCGGCTCGTTAGCTCCGCCTCGTGGAATCGGCACGTTGCTTCTCATTGGGTGCGTGCGGGGGGGTTACCGGCTCCGCCCTTGACGAGGAGCTGACAAGGAGCCCCTTTGTGGTAACCCCGTGGAGCGCATGGTCTGGAGCGCGTTGTCTGGAGCGCATTGTCGATGGCGGCTAACCGAGCCGGTGGGAGGACGCACACTCCCCCCCGCGCAGCGCCGTGCCCCTCTGTTGTTGTAGACGGGGAAGAAGATGGGAGGAGGTATGGGAAAGGTCCTAAACTCACTACTGGTGCCATATAATCACATTCTGGTGCAACGAAGAGTCATAATTAATGGAAACGAGGCCTTAACTGACATAGACTAAGAATAACTAGCAAGATGTCCGAAAGTTGTCTACGTGTGGTGCGGTGGACCTGGGCACGACATTTAATGGGGGAATAAGGGGAAGGTCGGCTCTACTGATTGTTGTTTACAGACAATGGGACTAGGGAATGGGGGATTGGGGATAGTTGGGGAGTATTGGGGAAATAGGGGAATATTTACAAGCGGATATGGAGGCCAAATTCCATATTCGCAACATTGCACCCTTCTCTACCCTCGGGGCGTCCCGACCCGATAAATTTTTACCTACTTTAGTGTGGCACGCAATGTAGTTCCCTCTACTATTAACTCTACCCTGAGTGCGACAGTTTTACAGATATTCACAAATGAGTAAATATGTCCCCCTGCGACGTTGCACCCTTCTCCTCACAGAAACACACCCACAGGATAACCGAATCCGGAAAGAATCCTCAAACTAAACATACAGCCGGTAGGGAGCATTATTTACACAAGACTACGCTGATATTTACACTACGATCCAGGACCTGTTTTTGGAGGAACACATGCAGATGTTATGCATAGAGAGAGCACGCATGCTAGCATCGATACACCAACCCACGAGTGCTCTGTGGCCTACGGCCTTTAATAATGTGCAGAGCACCCCTTCCAAGCATCAAGCACCACCCCATCACACAGTGAGCACCATCCGGTGCACCAATAAAGTGTCTATGAATCATTGTGTGGCTGCTGCTGGTCTTGCCTTCGTGTGGTGCACTTGGCCTTCTTACTTCTTTTCAAAAATAAAGAAAGGCGCCAACCGCGTCCATTTCTATATTGCGGCCGTCAGGGGGCCAACTGTTAGTGGTTCACCTGTTTGGCATAGGTGCCACGTTGACCCATAGGTCCTTCCACGGGTGGTGCTTGGCCGCAAAAGAACTGCGGTCCATTGTGGGTGGCCACAAACATTGCGGTCCGTATGGTGTATCGATCCAAGCAGCAAGCAGCGAAAGTGCAGGCCCACAACTGCGAAGCCAGCACCTCTCTCTCCTCTCTCTCTACCCCAAAGCCAGATCCTCGGAGGTGGGAGACAAAAGAAGCAGACAAGTGAGTAAGGTGGTAAGGGCGCAAAAGTGCACGCAATACAAGATGATGCACACTGGGGGCACATGGGAACCAGGTGAGACAGGTACGTTCCTATCGTACGCCCCCCCCCCCCCCCACCAGGTAACCTACATGGCCCCTCCCTTACCCCTTACTGCATCCACAAAACACAACACTACCCATAAACATCTACTTTACAAATCAACAAACATCCCTACTGTCTTCCCCGTTCCTCCCATAAACCAAATTCGTCTTCTCTCCCTCCTAACCAATCAAATTTGCCATTTTCAACTCTCATCAAAATTTGCCATTACCAATTCATCATCAGTCCCTCCTAGGGAGGGAGAGATGGAATCACCCCAATGTCTCATCCACGTCGTGATGCGTCTCACAAATCCACAGCAATCTCATTTCCTGCTACAAACCAAGAAAACACAGGTGTGGAGTCATCATCATCACCTCAGGTAAGTGGCTGCGTATGGTGCGACAGGTTCATCAATCCTAACTATCTCCTAAATGACTTTAACAACTTTACACTACCCGGGGTCTTTCTCCGGCCAAACCATTGGCCCTCTTACACTATGGGTTCTAAAAACCAATTCCCATTGGCCAAACTGTGGTGCTCTTCAATTTGGGGTCTCACTCCCCCGATTCATCTCCCGGTGCCCTCGCACAATTTCTGGGCTGTGGCGTGTACCTCTCCCAGCGGGTCTACCCACCTGCACACCTCCACCACTGTAGTTGCCTCCGAGCTTACCTGTTCCTTACCCTAACCTATCTACCTGGGGAAGGCCCTCTGGTGCTCTCCCCACTCCGTGCCCTCTCTGGCACTGGGCTGCCCGATCCACACCCGGGATCCTCAGGCACCCACTCACAACTACCGGCTCCCAGAGTCCACCTGCGGCCTCACCTGGCCGACATCCTCACAGTGGTGGAGTGCCCAACCAACTACACACACTAACAGGCTACACGCCCAGCCATTTCCACAACACTAATGCACCCATCCACAATACCATTCTGCAACCGCACCACAAATGCCAATATCCAACCACAATTTACCTGCACCCTCTACCTAACACTTACACTACCCGCCCCGGGTACTCGTGAAAGGGGTCCACTCTTCCCCCATCCACACCTTCGCACCATGCACACCACTCCGTACCACTCACTCCAACTCTCTCCACACACCTGTACCTGCACACCTGTGCTCTCACACCTGGTGCCACCTGCACCCTTCTCTCCCCAAGCGCATTCGCGCTGATCCACACACTCACTACTCATACACTGCTCCACACACCTGTCCAGTTGCACACCTGTGCAATCACACCTGTTCAATTCTCACACACACGGCATCATCTCAGCTAACTACTCCCCTCTGAAACTTGCGCTTCCCAGTCGTCCCTTTAAACTATTGCGCTCCCTCGTCATTATCATCCACACTAATCTACCTGCGTCCCCACTACAGGTATCAGTCACTAACTAAACTTAACGTCACCTAATGTCAATCTCTTCGCTAGATCCCTACACACCATATCCTAACCCACCCGGGCTAGTTTTCACTGCCATACACCCCATAAGCTATTGCTCCTTTGCCCCCACATGGGAAGGGTGGCAGGAATGCCAGCCTTACCCACTGGGCCCATCGCTCACTACCAATTTTGCACATCAAATTTCAACAAATTAAAAATTTGCCAATCACTGCCCATCATCTGCCAATCACTACTGCCAATCCCTTGCCAATCATCAAATTTTGTTTTTCTCTAATTTTGAGTCCAAAACACTAACCTCATCACCCAGTCGACTCACTAATACCTCTTGGTGCGCCAATCCCTGTCCAAAGCCCGGCTTCGTAAAGCCAAGCAATGGATGCTGGTTGTTTTGTGCCAGCGGCTGGACACGTCCGGTACTCGGTGCAGGGACGGGGGTTTACCCGTGCCGAGATCCCACCCATCACCTCGGCGTGGAGCCATCCAATGTCCCGATCTCGACCTGCCGGAATGCCTCAACAAAAAGTGGTCGCCATGACGACTCTTTCTATCGGGCCGCCCGCTCCGCCTAGTGGAGCACGGACGCGGCCGTTCAAAGCGAGGCCCAGCACGCACCGAGGGCCCGATTCGGCTATAAGTCGTTCTCAACTCTACCCCATCTAACGTCGATGCTTCACCTGGACGCTTACACCCCGCAGCCCGTTCCTTGCTCACACATCCAGCCGTGCCCATGCTCCTCGTACCTTTCCTTACACACCCAGGTACACCCATTCCACTCACAGCCTTGGTCACACACCTGACCACCGAACACTTTGGCACACATTCGTTCGTAGCACACCTCACCAAAACACCTCTTCGCTCCCCCTCCTTGGTCACCTCCTCTGTGACAATCACAGGTGTGCCCTCATTCGCACACCCAACCACGTGCCTCACCACCAACTCCAGCGTGCATTCCCACTCACGCTCTACCATTCCAGGTGTGCATCCTTCCATCCCAGGTGTACATCCTCGCTCACCTGTCACAACTAACTCACGCTCCTTGTCACTCTCACTACTCTCACCTCCATTCTTGACAGCGCACTCACCCTTACTCTTGACAGCGCACTCTTTCCTCGTGCACCTGTCCGTCACACACCTTTCTCGCGCACACTCTCCCGTTACACCCTCTGTAACACTCACCACAGGTGGACACTCTTCCTTACTTCTGACAGCGCACTCTTTCCTCGTGCACCTGTCCGTCACACACCTTTCTCGCGCACACTCTCCCGTTACACCCTCTGTAACACTCACCACAGGTGGACACTCTTCCTTACTTCTGACAGCGCACTCTTTCCTCATGCACCTGTCCGTCACACACCTTTCTCGCGCACACTCTCCCGTTACACCCTCTGTAACACTCACCACAGGTGGATACTCTTCCTTACTTCTGACAGCGCACTCTTTCCTCATGCACCTGTCCGTCACACACCTTTCTCGCGCACGCTCTTGCGCACACTCTCCCGTCACACCCTCTGTAACACTTACCACACCGCGCTTCCATGTGCTCCCTCGCACACACGCTACGACCGACTCATTCTCGCCAGCACCCTCACTCCTTGGCACACACTTTTTCCTCACACACCCCAGAGTCGGACTTTCTCGCACACCTCCTTTTTCGCACACCAGACCTGTCGCACACTTCACCCACGGCCTCTCACGAACACCCGGGTCTATCTCGACCCCCAAGCTTATTAAATCTCCTGGCGCATCATACGCACGACCATATTGGTCACCACTTACACCAGGTCTTCTTCCTCTTCGCTTCTCCTCCATCACCTGCGAATCCCTCATCCGGTTAATGAGCACATCATCACGATCCGAACACAGACTTCGGACCAATTCTTTTATCTCCTCTTTTATCTCTTTCTTATCCCCTCTCCGTCGCTTCTTAATTTCACTCATCCCTTCTTCCACTTCTTCTAATTTGTGCTTCACCTCTTTTATTCCCCGGTACGTCTCCTCAAGCTCGTCCTCCAAGGCTACCTTGACCGTTTCCATGTGCGTCCTCACCTGCCGGTCCTTCGTCTCCATTACCTCTACCACCTCGTCCAACCTCGTTGTCAGTCCCCCACGTACCATCTGACATTCCCTCTTCGTCGCTATCAAGTCGTCTTTTAGTTCTTTCTGTGTCACTTTTAACCCTCCTAATACCGCAGTGTTCCTTTGAACCTGCTCCGTTAGTCCTTTTTGTCCCTCCGTCAGCTGTTCCACCTCCTGCGTCAGGACCTCTATGCCCCCTTGTAACTTTACCGTCCCCTTTCTCACCTCCTTCTCCATGTGCTCCTTACAGTGCCTCACCTCCTCGCGCACTCCTGGGACCCTTTCGCCCAACTTGCGGTCTCTGTCCCTCTGCTCCCTTGCCTCTCTATCGGCCCTCATTCCGTTCGTTATTTCTTCAATTTGGTTTCCCAATCGCTCACCCTGAGCATCCATCCGGTTTCCCAACCGCTCACCCAATCGCTCAATTTGGCTCCCCATACTCATCTGTACAGCTGCCTGTAACTGCGCAATGAGGGCCTGCATGTCAATCGGCTGCATGTTAAAGCCCGTTGATACAGCGGGCTCGGCTACCACGCGCTCTTGCGAGGCGCCATTTTGCGCGCCCGCTACTTCGTGCGTGACGGCGCTATTTTGCGAACCTGCCGCCCTCACTGCTTCGCTCTCCTCTTGTCCCTCAATTTGGTCCTGGATCGACCCTACCTCACTCTCCTTTACCGGACCCCAGCTGTCTTGATCCGCCATAGCGCGACTTTCAAAATTCGGTTTTTTATTTTATTTTCGTAAAACAAATTCAAATTTCGCCGTTATAATTTCGCGCGGGAAACGCGCTCCGAATCGATTCTAATTGTTACAAATTTGGGCCTAATAACGCGCGGGAAACGCGCTCCGAATCGATTCTACTTGTTACAAATTTGGGCCTAATAAATTTAGTCCCGGGTTCGAATCCCACTCCTGACACCAATTGTTACAGACGTGGCTTGGATGTTATTCACCGAGCGGTTTTGGGATGACCACGTCTGCACAAGATTATACTCGATATTATACCCGAACGTTGACTAGTCGCGCGATGCTGGGTCAATGAAGGAACAGACACACGGCTGGGATTAAAATGACGACACCAGGGATACGGTTCTCAAGACCTCCGGAGGAGATTATATTCGTTACGGAAGGTCAGATTACAGGGACGAGAGGGACAGCAAAGGAAGATAGGCACTTAGACACAACCTTATATTAACCCCAACAGACGACAGGTAAACGGGACAAGGCTGACTCACACGGGGGTTGATGGCAGGAAAGCGGTTGTCGATGGCTCCAGGTGCACCTGGGCTCAGGGCAGGATCGACCCGGTCCGGTCCAGAGATGCGGAAGGTTGCACAGCGCTCGAGGTGGCGTCTTTTCGTCTCAAGCTGGGGGCGCATCTGACGTCACATCCGGCGCGGGGCCGCGTATATCCGGCGGGGAGTGACACGCCCTCGGCTCGTTAGCTCCGCCTCGTGGAATCGGCACGTTGCTTCTCATTGGGTGCGTGCGGGGGGGTTACCGGCTCCGCCCTTGACGAGGAGCTGACAAGGAGCCCCTTTGTGGTAACCCCGTGGAGCGCATGGTCTGGAGCGCGTTGTCTGGAGCGCATTGTCGATGGCGGCTAACCGAGCCGGTGGGAGGACGCACACTCCCCCCCCCGCGCAGCGCCGTGCCCCTCTGTTGTTGTAGACGGGGAAGAAGATGGGAGGAGGTATGGGAAAGGTCCTAAACTCACTACTGGTGCCATATAATCACATTCTGGTGCAACGAAGAGTCATAATTAATGGAAACGAGTCCTTAACTGACATAGACTAAGAATAACTAGCAAGATGTCCGAAAGTTGTCTACGTGTGGTGCGGTGGACCTGGGCACGACATTTAATGGGGGAATAAGGGGAAGGTCGGCTCTACTGATTGTTGTTTACAGACAATGGGACTAGGGAATGGGGGATTGGGGATAGTTGGGGAGTATTGGGGAAATAGGGGAATATTTACAAGCGGATATGGAGGCCAAATTCCATATTCGCAACATTGCACCCTTCTCTACCCTCGGGGCGTCCCGACCCGATAAATTTTTACCTACTTTAGTGTGGCACGCAATGTATATAGTTCCCTCTACTATTAACTCTACCCTGAGTGCGACAGTTTTACAGATATTCACAAATGAGTAAATATGTCCCCCTGCGACGTTGCACCCTTCTCCTCACAGAAACACACCCACAGGATAACCGAATCCGGAAAGAATTCTCAAACTAAACATACAGCCGGTAGGGAGCATTATTTACACAAGACTACGCTGATATTTACACTACGATCCAGGACCTGTTTTTGGAGGAACACATGCAGATGTTATGCATAGAGAGAGCACGCATGCTAGCATCGATACACCAACCCACGAGTGCTCTGTGGCCTACGGCCTTTAATAATGTGCAGAGCACCCCTTCCAAGCATCAAGCACCACCCCATCACACAGTGAGCACCATCCGGTGCACCAATAAAGTGTTTATAAATCACCGGTGGTGTCGCAGCCGGCCGATGTTCTGCCGCTGGTCTTGCCTTCGTGTGGTGCACTTGGCCTTCTTACTTCTTTTCAAAAATAAAGAAAGGCGCCAACCGCGTCCATTTCTATATTGTGGCCGTCAGGGGGCCAACTGTTAGTGGTTCACCTGTTTGGCATCGGTGCCACGTTGACCCATAGGTCCATCCATGGGTGGTGCTTGGCCGCAAAAGAACTGCGGTCCATTGTGGGTGGCCACAAACATTGCGGTCCGTATGGTGTATCGATCCAAGCAGCAAGCAGCGAAAGTGCAGGCCCACAACTGCGAAGCCAGCACCTCTCTCTCCTCTCTCTCTACCCCAAAGCCAGATCCTCGGAGGTGGGAGACAAAGAAGCAGACAAGTGAGTAAGGTGGTAAGGGCGCAAAAGTGCACGCAATGTAAGGTGATGCACACTGGGGGCACATGGGAACCAGGTGAGACAGGTACGTTCCTACCGTACGCCCCCCCCCACCAGGTAACCTACATGGCCCCTCCCTTACCCCTTACTCCATCCACAAAACACAACACTACCCATAAACATCTACTTTACAAATCAAGAAACATCCCTACTGTCTTCCCCGTTCCTCCCATAAACCAAATTCGTCTTCTCTCCCTCCTAACCAATCAAATTTGCCATTTTCAACTCTCATCAAAATTTGCCATTTTCAACTCAACATCAAAATTTGCCATCACCAATTCATCATCAGTCCCTCCTTAGGAGGGAGAGATGGAATCACCCCAATGTCTCATCCACGTCGTGATGCGTCTCACAAATCCAACAGCAATCTCATTTCCTGCAACAAAACAAAGAAAACACAGGTGTGGAGTCATCATCATCACCACAGGTAAGTGGCTGCGTATGGTGCGACAGGTTCATCAATCCTAACTATTTCCGAAGTGACTTTAACAATTTTACACTACCCGGGGTCTTTCTCCGGCCAAACCATTGGCCCTCTTACACTATGGGTTCTAAAAACCAATTCCCATTGGCCAACTGTGGTGCTTCTCAATTTGGGGTCTCACTCCCCCGATTCATCTCCCGGTGCCCTCGTACAATTTCTGGGCTGCGACGTGTACCTCTCCCAGCGGGTCTACCCACCTGCACACCTCCACCACTGCAGTTGCCTCCGAGCTTACCTGCTCCTTACTCTAACCTAACTACCTGGGGCAGGCCCTCTGGCACTCTCCCCACTCGGTGCCCTCTCTGGCACTGGGCTACCCGGGTCCATCCTCCGGATCCTCGGGCCCCATCCACAACTCTACCGGCTCCCAGAGCCCACCTGCGGCCTCACCTGGCCGACATCTTCACAGTGGTGGAGTGCCCAACCAACTACACACACTAACAGGCTACACACCCAGCCATTTCCACAACACTAATGCACCCATTCACAACACCATTCTGCAACCGCACCACAGATGCCAATATCCAATCACAATTTACCTGTACCCTCTACCTAACACTTACACTACCCGCCCCGGGTATCCGTGATGGGGGTCCACTCTTCCCCCATCCACACCTTCGCACCATGCACACCACTCCGTACCACTTACTCCAACTCTCTCCACACACCTGTACTTGCACACCTGTGCTCTCACACTTGGTGCCACCTGCACCCTTCTCTCCCCAAGCGCATTCGCGCTGATCCACACACTCACTACTCATACACTGCTCCACACACCTGTCCAATTGCACACCTGTGCAATCACACCTGTTCCATCCTCACACACACGGCATCATCTCAGCTAACTACTCCCTTCTGAAACTTGCGCTTCCCAGTCGTCCCTTTAAACTATTGCGCTCCCACGTCATTATCATCCACACTAATCTACCTGCGTCCCCACTACAGGTATCAGTCACTAACTAACCTTAACGTTACCTAAGGTCATCTTCTCTAGATCCCTACACACAATATCCTAACCCACCCGGGCTAGTTTTCACTGCCATACACCCCATAAGCTATTGCTCCTTTGCCCCCATATGGGAAGGGTGGCAGGGATGCCACCCTTACCCACCGGGGGTCTCTCACTACCAATTTTGCACATCAAATTTCAACAAATTAAAAATTTGCCAATCACTACCCATCATCTGCCAATCACTACTGCCAATCCCTTGCCAATCATCAAATTTTGTTTTTCTCTAATTTTGGGTCCAAAACACTAACCTCATCACCCAGTCGACTCACTAATACCTCTCGGTGCGCCAATCCCTGTCCAAAGCCCGGCTTCGTAAAGCCAAGCAATGGATGCTGGTTGTTTTGTGCCAGCGGCTGGATGCGTCCGGCATTCGGGGCAGGGACGGGGGCTTACCCGGGCCGAGATCCCACGCACCACCTCGGCGTGGAGCCATCCAATGTCCCGATCTCGACCTGCCGGCACGTCTCAACAAAACGTGGTCGCCATAACGACCCTTCCTATCGGGCTGCCCGCTCCGCCTAGTGGAGCACGGACGCGGCCGTTCAAAGCGAGGCCCAGCACGCACCGAGGGCCCGATTCGGCTATAAGTCGTTCTAAACTCTATCCCGTCTAACGTCGATGCTTCACCTGCATGCTTACATCCCGCAGCCCGTTCCTTGCTCACACATCCAGCCGTTTCCATGCCCCTCGTACCTTTCCTTACACACCTCGGTACACCCATTCCACTCACAGCCTTGGTCACACACCTGACCACCGAACACTTTGGCACACATTCGTTGCTCGCACACCTCACCAAAACACCTCTTCGCGCCCCCTCCTCGGTCACCTCCTCTGTGACAATCACAGGTGTGCTCTCATTCGCACACCCAACCACGTGCCTCACCACCAACTCCAGCGTGCATTCCCACTCACGCTCTACCATTCCAGGTGTGCATCCTTCCATCCCAGGTGTACATCCTCGCTCACCTGTCACAACCAACTCACGCTCCATGTCACTCTCACTACTTTCACCTCCATTCCTGACAGCGCACTCACCCTTACTCTTGACAGCGCACTCTTTCCCCATGCACCTGTCCTTCACACACCTTTCTCGTGCACACTCTCCCGTTACACCCTCTGTAACACTCACCACAGGTGGACACTCTTCCTTACTTCTGACAGCGCACTCTTTCCTCATGCACCTGTCCGTCACACACCTTTCTCGCGCACACTCTTGCGTTACACCCTCTGTAACACTCCCCACAGGTGTGCATTCTTCCTTGCCTTTGACAGCGCACTCTTTCCTCAGGCACCTGCCCGTCACACACCTTTCTCGCGCACACTCTCCCGTTACACCCTCTGTAACACTCACCACACCGCGCTTCCATGTGCTCCCTCGCACACGCGCTACGACCGACTCACTCTCGCCAGCGCCCTCACTACTCCTTGGCACGCACTTTTTCCTCACACACCCCAGAGTCGGACTTTCTCGCACACCTCCTTTTTCGCACACCAGACCTGTCGCACACTTCACCAACGGCCTCTCACGAACACCCGGGTCTATCTCGACCCCCAAGCTTATTAAATCCCCTGGCGCATCATACGCACGACCATATTGGTCACCACTTACACCGGGTCCTCTTCCTCTTCGCTTCTCCTCCATCACCTGCGAATCCCTCATCCGGTTAATGAGCACATCATCACGATCCAAACACAGACTTTGGACCAATTCTTTTATCTCCTCTTTTATCTCTTTGTTATCCCCTCTCCGTCGCTTCTTAATTTCGCTCACCCCTTCTTCCACTTCTTCTAATTTGTGCTTCACCTCTTTTATTCCCCGGTACGTCTCCTCAAGCTCGTCCTCCAAGGCTACCTTGACCGTTTCCAGGTGCGTCCTCACCTGCCGGTCCTTCGTCTCCATTACCTCTACCACCTCGTCCAACCTCGCTGTCAGTCTCTCTCGTACCATCTGACATTCCCTCTTCGTCGCTATCAAGTCGTCTTTTAGTTCTTTCTGTGTCACTTTTAACCCTCCTAATACCGCAGTGTTCCTTTGAACCTGCTCCGTTAGTTCTTTTTGTCCCTCCGTCAGCTGTTCCACCTCCTGCGTCAGGACCTCTATGCCCCCTTGTAACTTTACAGTCCCCTTTCTCACCTCCTTCTCCATGTGCTCCTTACAGTGCCTCACCTCCTCGCGCACTCCTGGGACCCCTTCGCCCAACCCGCGGTCTCTGTCCCTCTGCTCCCTTGCCTCTCTATCGGCCCTCATTCCGTTCGTTGTTTCTTCAATTTGGTTTCCCAATCGCTCACCCTGAGCATCCATCCGGTTCCCCAACCGCTCACCCAATCGCTCAATTTGGCTCTCCATACTCATCTGTACAGCTGCCTGTAACTGCTAAGTGTAACTGTAACAAATTTGGGCCTAATAACGCGCGGGAAACGCGCTCCGAATCGATTCTACTTGTTACAAATTTGGGCCTAATAAATTTAGTCCCGGGTTCGAATCCCACTCCTGACACCAATTGTTACAGACGTGGCTTGGATGTTATTTACCGAGCGGTTTTGGTATGACCACGTCTGCACAAGATTATACTCGAACGTTGACTAGTCGCGCTACGCTAGGGCAATAAAGGAAAAGGACACACGGCTGGGTTTCAAATGACACGACTCCAAGGGTTCAGTTCTCAAGACCTCCGGAGGAGATTATATTCGTTATGGAAGGTCAGATTACAGGGACGAGAGGGACAGCAAAGGAAGATAGGCACTTAGACACAACCTTATATTAACCCCAACAGACGACAGGTAAACGGGACAAGGCTGACGCACACGGGGATTGATGGCAGGAAAGCGGGTATCGATGGCTCCAGGTGCACCTGGGCTCAGGGCAGGATCGACTCGGTCCAAAAGATGCAGGAGGTCTCTCAGCGCTCGGAGGTGGCTCTCTTGGCTTCTCAAAGCTCAAGCTCGGGGCGCATCTGACGTCACATCCGGCGCGGGGCCGCGTATATCCGGCGGGGAGTGACACGCCCTCGGCTCGTTAGCTCCGCCTCGTGGAATCGGCACGTTGCTTCTCATTGGGTGCGTGCGGGGGGGTTACCGGCTCCGCCCTTGACGAGGAGCTGACAAGGAGCCCCTTTGTGGTAACCCCGTGGAGCGCATGGTCTGGAGCGCGTTGTCTGGAGCGCATTGTCGATGGCGGCTAACCGAGCCGGTGGGAGGACGCACACTCCCCCCCGCGCAGCGCCGTGCCCCTCTGTTGTTGTAGACGGGGAAGAAGATGGGAGGAGGTATGGGAAAGGTCCTAAACTCACTACTGATGCCATATAATCACATTCTGGTGCAACGAAGAGTCATAATTAATGGAAACGAGGCCTTAACTGACATAGACTAAGAATAACTAGCAAGATGTCCGAAAGTTGTCTACGTGTGGTGCGGTGGACCTGGGCACGACATTTAATGGGGGAATAAGGGGAAGGTCGGCTCTACTGATTGTTGTTTACAGACAATGGGACTAGGGAATGGGGGATTGGGGATAGTTGGGGAGTATTGGGGAAATAGGGGAATATTTACAAGCGGATATGGAGGCCAAATTCCATATTCGCAACAATACCATTGCATTTTTCACAGGCCTTTGAACATACAGCATAGCTAAAATCCAAATTGCTGACACCAGTTTGTAGTTACAAATACCCGAACCAACAATTATGTATCTCCTTCGTGTTGTATGTCGTCTTTGTCGCCGTCATCCTCACTTGAATGCACATGTAAATGCTGTAAAGGTTGTGCTTTTTCTTGGAATTGTTTGCTTCTATATTGCTTGTTTTTTATATTTGGCACTTCTTTTTGTGTACATGATTGAGACTCATGAAAGAGCTTGGACAGAATGGAATGAAAAAAAATAAAGTGGGAAACACCAACATCAGAACAGAAGTGATGAGATCATGGGGAGGGGGAGAAAGACGTATGGGTTAAACAAGCTGGAATGCAGGAAGAGGAAGGGGAGAGCAATGATGAAATAGAAAAGGAACAAACGAAAATGTGGGGGAGGGGTGGGAAGTTGTGGTTTTTCTGTCTTCCCTCGTCACTGAAATGTTTTGATTGCTAACATTCCTTGACAAAGTATTTCACAAAATACAAATTTGATGGCACTGAAGCTTTAAATGAACATTTTGTGTATTTCCAAATATCTGGTTTATTTGTGGTGGCCTTCTGGAAAATGTTTTTGGTTGTCAGTCTGGATGGCCACTCAAACTTTGTGCATTTTATGTTGCTCACCGTCACTGAGAGATGGATTTTGTCTGTTGTAGTATATATCTATATAAATAAAGGAGGAGTGTGTGTGTGTGTGTGTGTGTGTGTGTGTGTGTGTGTGTGTGTGTGTGTGTGTGTGTGTGTGTGTGTGTGTGTGTCTGTCTGGATGTCCGCTTATAACTCAAGAACTACACATCGGAGAAAAGTTTTAGACACAGATTCGGAATCAGCATAAAATTCCGGTCGTATAGGCTACTTTCTATTTTAATATCAATGGTTTAAAAAACCGGGCCAGCTGCAATTCCATGGTGTCGTTTGTGGCGGCGCTATTGCCCCTTTCCGATCCCCATGACGCATTGCGGTTCCGATTCGCGATAAGGTCTATGCGCTATCACCGACACTTTTCCATAACTTTTAATCAGATTTACCTTATCGTCCATCATAACCACATTACGCTTGGAAACACTAGCATTATCCTTCTTCGGACCCATGGCTAACACAGACACAGTAAAGGAATACTGTACGTCGCCTCTGTTTTGAATGAGAATCAGCAGTTGCGCATACATACAGTATACTGTACGTACATATTTATATTTTTTTATTGTGCTTTTTATTGTATTTTAAATTGTTTTTTAGCTTCTTTTATTGTTAATTTATGTACTATTTTATTTATTTTAAATATATTTTTAAGGAAAACAAATGTTTTCACGTCCGTAGTAGTGACGTAATGTCGCACATAATGACGTTCGCTGCCCGGTCATGAAAGAAATTATGATTCTCTTGCCAAAGTGACATGAAGATCAGGCAGTAAACCTCCCAACTGAGTTTCTCAACAGTCGTCAGCCTCAAGGACTCCCAACACACAGGTTGATTCTCAAGGTGGGAGCACCAATCATGCTTCTTTGGAATCTTGATCCACCAAAGCTGTGTAATGGAACACGATTGATAATCCAGCAAATGATGCTGCATGTCCTAGAGGCAACCATCCTCTCAAGACAATACAGAGGAGAGAAAGTATTCATTCCAAGGATACCACTTATTCCACCTGACCTTCCATTCTCCTTCAAGAGGATTCAGTTCCCAATCAGGCTATGTTTTGCTATGTCCATCAACAAGGCGCAGGGGCAATCGATGAAGGTTGTAGGCCTGAACTTCACAGAACAAGTGTTTGCCCATGGCCAGCTGTACGTGGGCTGCTCAAGGATTGGAAAACCAAGCAATCTCTATGTCTTGGCACCAAGTAAGAAGACCAGAAATGTTGTATACCCAGAGATTTTGAGAAATTGAAAATTGAAAAAACGTCATTTAGGAAATGTAGTGATATTGCTCTAAAATATACATGTTCTTTTCATCATATATTTGTATTATTCTTATTCAACCCGGGCGAAGCCGGGTACCTCAGCTAGTATATATATATATATATATATATATATATATATATATATATATATATATATATATATATATATACACATACACACGTGTATATATATATTGTTGCGGATTCGGGGGTCGGCGCTCCCCGTATCAAGGGGGGGTTAATCCTCTTGTCTTTTAAGCTGGCCGTCCCCCAATCCTGGAAGCTATGATGCTCCTTCCGGTCGGAATTAGCTAGGGTGATTGGTCAATGAAGTCCCAAATACCTACTTACTAACCCGACCGTAAAGCAGGGAAATAACTCCCGCTCGAACCACGGATAAGATGGAAATTGCCGAGCGGTTAGCAATCCGTGGCCCGAGCCATTAACAAAGACTAACCCGATCCTGAGCGGTTTCCAATTCGTGTCACAGGTACTCAATTGAAAGAAAGGACGGAGGCGATCGGATTAGGAAAACCACGAAATAACAAGGTGATTTATTTACACTCAAGAAGAAGAAGAAACGAAAGGAATATACAAGAAGAAGAAGAAAAAGCAGGACACAGGGCAGGCTTACCGAAACAGTCTTAACTTATTACGACCCCAGGACGAACAGACACACTCACACGGGATTGTAGTGGTAGGGGAGGAAGGTCCAGGCAGATGGTCCAGGCGATGGGATCCGGCTCCAGTCCAGGCTCCGGTTCCGCGGGCGAAACCCGGCAGGCAGCTTCGCGCGTATCGTCGGACGCGAGCGGACCTTACGTATCTCGGGGTTACATATATCGGGGGGACTGGGATGCGGCGTACGTAATACGTAGCTCGTGCCAGCTCTCTCTCTCTCTCCCGATCAATGGCTCGTATCACAGGCAGTTCCTGCAATCAGTATCCATGCAGTCCTTTGAAACAAGCGCGCCTCCCAATCAATAAGTTCATAAAGCGCCTTTCCCAACGAGTTCGTTACAATCGATCATCCACTGCGCAGTCCTCTGCAAATGTGCGCTCCTGGATCAGTTCGTGCAAAAGGAGCCCGCCAAAAGAAGTCCGTGAAAGGGCTTTTCGCGCGCGCTTATATATACACAAAGAATTAAGTTAAGCACCCCCCCGTTTTTTTACAACCTCGCACATTACAAGTTTGTTGTCGTCAAAACAGTGTAATATACCCATGATATTGCTATATTTTCTGGAGAAGTGATATTATGGTCACATAAAAACATAACAATCATGCCGTTTTCAATATTTTATTCTGAATAATTTAAGGTGAAAATTTTTGGGAATTTTAGGCATATTTTCACCTCAATTTAAGTATGGAGCTATAGGTCCATCACGGACAGTGTGGATGACGTTTATGTTTTCTAACGTACAGTCATTGTTCTGAGAAGACCTCTAGCGATCTTTGCGTCAATAACGTGTGTAGGACCCACGTGATCGGATGGAGCAAGGTGCTGTGACAACCATCCCCTGGCCTGCGTACAGTCCTGACCTGAACCCCCTCGAGCACGTTTGGGACATGTTGGGACGACAAATTGCGAAGATGGTCCCTCCAATAGCCAATCTGGATGAATTGGAACGTGCATTACATCGGGAATGGAACAACCTGCCACAGCAACGCATACGACGGCTTACAGGGTCTATGAGACGTAGGGTTGAGTCAGTGATCCGATCACGTGGGTCCTACACACGTTATTGACGCAAAGATCGCTAGAGGTCTTCTCAGAACAATGACTGTACGTTAGAAAACATAAACGTCATCCACACTGTCCGTGATGGACCTATAGCTCCATACTTAAATTGAGGTGAAAATATGCCTAAAATTCCCAACAAATTTCACCTTAAATTATTCAGAATAAAATATTGAAAACGGCATGATTGTTATGTTTTTATGTGACCATAATATCACTTCTCCAGAAAATATAGCAATATCATGGGTATATTACACTGTTTTGACGACAACAAACTTGTAATGTGCGAGGTTGTAAAAAAACGGGGGGGTGCTTAACTTAATTCTTTGTGTATATATCGCGCTTTGAGATCAATCCGCGCTCTTTGAAACCACGCCCGCCAGCGAGCTCACCTCAGCCCTGGTTGGTTGGCGAGGGCTCACCGGCTCCGCCCTTGACGGCGAGTTGACAGGGCCACGCTTCGTTCCCGGCGCTCCGCCCCCTTCTTCCTCGAGCTTGACCGCGTGGTTAATGGCGGCGCCTGTGCGCACGCTAACCAAGGCGCATAACAGAATTGGGAGAGAGAGGTTGGCAAAATGGCCAGAATGGATTGGGACCTATCTTATTTGATTAATGCAACGCAGATTCAACTATTGGAAACGCAGCCTTATCTGAAACACATACTAAGGAAATAACTGAAAGTTCCTATGGTGTCCTACGTGTTGCTGTGGCCTAACTATGGGTGCGACCTTTGACCTTTTAAATGATGGAATATTATTTACAAAGTGAGGGGTTCTCAAAACCGCAATATATATATATATATATATATATATATATATATATATATTGTTACTGATCGCGGTTTAGGATGTTGTTTGCCGAGCGAAGGCTCCGCGACCGAACAGTTGTTCCCCGACTCACCCGATTCACCCAGAACTTTGGCCGTATCGCACCGCAGCTGCCCAATCTGGAAAAGACTAAAACGACGAAATGCAAAGAGGAAAAGGAATAAGACGAGAAGACGGACAGAAGAGTAATTGGATTTATTATACACACAAGCAAAAAGAAAGCAGTCACGTTTATTTACAACACATAAGACGCAGGTGACACAGTGCAAATACTAGCTTATACAGACTTAATTAAATACCCAGGGACAAGACACACAGAACAAACTCACGTACACAAGAAGGGTGGAAAGGCAGGAGGTGGATGGCTGGAGGGAGAGGAAGGTCCAAGGGGGTCCTGCTGCACGATCGGCGCGTTTAGCAGCCGCCGTTCCTTCGCGGCCCTGCTCAAAACCGCCGTCCAGGCCCCAAGCGGCTGTTGGGTGTTGTTGCTGCTGTGGCCGCCGCTTGCTTTGCCAGGACTCGTCTGACTCGTCTGGTCCAAACCCTCAACTCAACAACACTCTTGCACGTCTCCCTGTCCAACCACTCTTTCTCTCTTGGTCCAACCACTCTTTCTCTTTCTTGGTCCAACCACTCTTTCTCTCTCTTGGTCCACTCACTCCTCACCACCGACCACCCCACGCTTCTTGCGCGCGCGCCTTTATAGCGCCTCCGGCGATCAAGCCGCCGGCCTTCAGGACACGCCCATCGGTGTGCTCACCTCGGCCCTGGTTGGTCACGCGACCCTCTGGCTCCGCCCTTGATGACGACGGGCGGGCACGCCCCTCTTCCCCGACCCGAGCACATGTTCAATGGTGGTTTTGGAGGGGATGTAATTGGCAATCGAGGCTTGGCAATGACGAAAGGGGATGTGAAAGGAAATGGAGATTTTGGGGATGGGAATGAAAGGGGATCTTTTCTCTTTCACTGGTGCAATGGAGTACTTCAATTAATGGGAGACACAGCCTTACCCTAAAACACAGAATAAGATATAACTATCGAACAGGGGTATTCTATTATTGGCTGACGTGTATGCTTGTGGACTAATTATGGGATGCCCTTTTACCTTTACACAGCTCCGGAGGCAGGGGGCACAGAATAAACAATAATAATAATAATAAAGCACACAATCAAAAAAATATGCAGTCCTCATATCCGCAACACTGCACCCTCCTCCTCTTAGGCACGTGCCGGGCCGACAACTTTTTTTATTTAGTGTGACACGTAGGTGTAGTTCCCTCTACTTTTAACCTGACCCTGAGTGCGACAGTTTTAAAACATAACTAAATGTGTCCCACTGCTCCATTGCACCCTGCCTAACAGACTTACGCCCACAGTTAACCGAATTGCGGAATGGTCTTCAAACTACACACTGACGGTGGGGAGCATTATTTACAATGACGCTATTTTTATTTACAAGACTAACCCAGGACCTGTGATTGTTCTTTCTGGGGGGGAGACAGTCTGCTCTGCATCAATGCACCATGAACGCACCCAAAAACGCACCAATTCACACCCAAGCACCAATCGGTGCAGTCACCATTGTTCATCAATGTTCAACAATAAAAAATAAATCAACAACCCCTAACCCTGCAGGTGATCTCTTGCTCTTCGGCTCCCTCTGCTGGTTATTATTATTTGTTCTTCCAGATGTTGTCATTCTTTCATTTTCTTACTGGCGGCCTATTTGAACTGAAAAATGCACCCAATGTGTCCTTTTTATTTGATTTTATTTATGGCCCACAGGGCCGACTAGTGTGGTTCACCTGTGGGGCATCGGTGCCCTGTGGCCAAGGTCTGCCAGCAAGATTTCGGGCCCTCATGGCCGGTTCCAGCAGAGGGGCCATGCCCCAACCCATGGGGTCCATAAGTGGTGCTCGGCCACAGACATGTGGTCCATAATGTGGTGCATCGATGCAGACAGCTGGTTCTGGGAATTCCGGGCGCACAATGGAGGACTCACGCACGCTCCCCTCGGCACCCAATGGCGCACAGGTCATGTGGGAGACAAAAGAGACAATTGAGCGAGGGGTAAGGTCACAAGGGTACACATCAATAAGGCAATGCAAGGCGAAATGCGTACGGAGGGCGAAGTGAGAAAGCTCGTCCCTACCGTACGTCACCCCCCTGTCACCTACACTACCCTTGCCCTTACCCCATATTTACAAAATCTACCCATTTACAAATTCGTCACTACTGTCACGTCTTCCCCATATTTCCTCTATACCAAATTCGTCACCACAATCCCTCTATCCAAAATTTGCCATCACCCAATTCGTCATCAATCCTCATAAGGAGGAAGAGATGGAACATCAAGCACAATGTCACACCCACGTCATGATGCGTCTCACATTCCAAACATCTGCACAATAAAATAACAAAACATGGCATGGTGTGGAGGTACGTCATTTCAGGTGAGTGGATGCAGATGGTGCGAGGAGACTTCAATCCTAACTATCTTCTAAATGACCTTAACACACTTTACACTACCCGGGGCCTTTCCCTGCCAATCCATTGGCCAACTTACACTATGGGTTCTAAAAACCAATTCCCATTGACCAAACTGTGGTGCTTCTCAATTTGGGGTCTCACTCCCCCGATTCATCTCCCGGTGCCCTCGCACAATTTCTGGGCTGTGGCGTGTAGCTCTCCCAGCAGGTCTACCCACCTGCACACCTCCACCACTGTAGTTGCCACCCGAGCTTACCTAGCTCCTCACCCTAACCTAACTAACTGGGGAAGACCCCTCCTGGTTCTGTCACCCCTTGGTGCCCTCTGGCACTGGGCTACCCGGGTCCGTCCTCCAGATCCTCGGGCCCCATCCACAACAACTACCGGCTCCCAGAGCCCACCTGCGGCCTCACCTGGCCGACATCCTCACAGTGGTGGAGTGCCCAAACCAACTACACACACTAACAGGCTACACGCCCAGCCATTTCCACAACACTAATGCACCCATCCAAAGACCATTCTTTCACCCGCACCACAGATGCCAATATCCAACCACAATTTACCTGTACCCTCTACCTAACACTTACACTACCCGCCCCGGGTATCCGTGATGGGGGTCCACTCTTCCCCCATTCACACCTTCGCACCATCCACTCCACAATTTCCACCATACTCACTCCACGACCATCCATTCCAATACTCCATACCATTTATTCCATACACCTGTCCTCCATTCACCTGTCGTTGCACACCTGTGCAATCATACCTGGTGCCACCTGCACCCTCCTCCTCTTCCTGGACCATTTGGTCAGCACAATACACAATCACCTTCACTCACTCATACACTGCTCCACACACCTGTTCAGTTGCACACCTGTGCAATCACACCTGTTCAATCCTCAAACACACGGCATCATCTCAGCTAACTACTCCCCTCTGAAACTTGCGCTTCCCAGTCGTCCCTTTAAACTATTGCGCTCCCACGTCATTATCATCCACGCTAATCTACCTGCGTCCCCACTACAGGTATCCTTGTCACTAACTAATCTTAACGTTACCTAATGTCATCTTCTAGATCCCTACACACAATATCCTAACCCACCCGGGCTAGTTTTCACTGCCATAAACCCCATAATCTATTGCTCCTTTGCCCCCCTCGTTGTGAGGGATGGTGGATTTGCCATCCCACCACATCGGGGAGGTCCTATCAATTTCGCTCGTCCAAATCCAACAAATCAAAAATTTGCCATTTACCGCTAATCACCGTACCAATCATCAAATTTTGCCTTTTTTCTAATTTCGGGGCCAAAACACTATCCTCATCACCCGTCTACTTATTAGATCCTCTCGGTGCGCCAATTCCCTTCTAAAGCTCGGCTTCGTACAGCCGAGCAATGAATACGGGCTGTTTTGTGCCAGCGGCTGGATACGTCCCGCATTCGGGGCAGGGACGGGGGCTTACCCGGGCCGAGATCCCACGCACCACCTCGGCGTGGAGCCATCCAATGTCCCGATCTCGACCTGCCGGCACGTCTCAACAAAAGGTGGTCGCCATGATGACCCTTCCTATTGGGCTGCCCGCTCCGCCTAGTGGAGCACGGACGCGGCCGTTCCAAGCGAGGCCCAGCGTGGATCGCGTACGGCGGTCCTTTCGAACCCGCCGTGGCTCGGATCCCCGCTGGTTCTCGTGGCACGCGAAGCCCGGCACGCACCGAGGGCCCAATTCGGCTAAAAGTCGCTCTAACCGCTAACCCGGTTACCGTCGATGCCTCACCTGCATGCTTACACGCATACGCTACCCCTTGCTTGCTCATACCTCCAGCCGTTCCCATGCTCCTCGTACCTTTCCTTACACACCTCGGTACACTCATTCCGCTCACAGACTTGGTCACACACCTGACCACCGAACACCTTGGCACACATTCGTCGCTCGCACACCTCACCAACACACCTCTTCGCGCCCCTCCTTGGTCACCTCCTCTGTGACAATCACAGGTATGCTTTCACTCGCACACCCAACCACGTGCCTCACGACCAACTCAAGTGTGCATTCCCACACACGCGCTACCATTCCAGGTGTGCATCCTTCCATTCCAGGTGTACATCCTCGCTCACCTGTCACAACCAACTCATGCTCCGTGTCACTCTCCCTACTTTCACCTCCACTCTCGGTCGCGCACTCACCCTTACTCTTGACAGCGCACTCTTTCCCCATGCACCTGTCCGTTACACACCTTTCTCGCGCACACTCTTGCGTACACCCTCCCGTTACATCCTCTGTAACACTCACCACAGGCGTGCATTCTCCCTTATTCTTGACAGCATGCACTTTCCCCATGCACCTGTCCGTTACACACCTTTCTCGCGCATCCTCTTGCGCACACTCTTTCGTTACTTCCTCCGTAACACTTACCACACCGCGCTTCCATGTGCTCCCTCGCACACGCGCTACGACCGACTCGCTCTCGACAGCACACTCAATGGTCGGCGCGCACTTTTTCCTCACACACCCCTTGGTCGGACATTCTCGCACACCTCTTTTTTTGCACACCTGACCTGTCACACACTTCACCAACGGCCTCTCACGAACACCCGGATCCATAGCAACCCCCAAGCCGACTGAAGCTTTCCTCACATCATATACATTGCCACTCACCTCCGTACCTTGTCGTCGCACCTCCTCTGCCACCTGCAAACTTTTTATTTGGTTAGTGAGAACCTCATCATGATTTGAACACAGGCCTTGTACATATTCCATGACTTCCTCCTTTATCTCCCTCTTAGTTTCCCTCCGTCTCTTCTTAATTTCACTCACCCCCTCTTCCACCTCTAATTTTTCCTTTACTTCCTTCATCTCCCGGTGCGCCCCCTCTATCTCTTCCTCTAACGCCACCTTAACCGTTTCTATGTGCGTCCTCACCTCTCGGTCCTTCGTCTCCATTACTTCTGTCACCTCCTCCAACTTCTTCGTCAACCCCTCATGTACCATCTGACATTCCTTTTGTGTTGCTATTAATTCGTTTTTAATGTCCTTTTGTGTCGCTTTTAAACCCCCGATGATTGCAGTGTTCTTTTCCACTTGGTCCGCTAGTTCCCTTTGTCCGACTGTCAGCTGTTCTACTCCCTTCGTCAGACCCTCTATTCCCCCCTGTAACCTAGCCGTATTATTCCTCACTTCTTTCTCCATATGCTTCTCACCTCGCTTTACCTCCTCGCGTAGCCCCGAAACCTCCTCACCTACACCTCGTCGTATCCCCTCTTTCATCTCCTCCATCTCTTTTGTAGATGCCACCCTCATCTGTCCCAATTCATCCCTCTGAGCATCCAGTTTACTTTCTAACCCGATTTGCACCTCCTCTATCTGGTTCCCCATTCGTTTGATTTCCCGGGCAGATTGTTCCCCTATTTCCCGCAATTTGTCCTCCATCCTATTTTCTAACCCCATTAACCCATTTTTCACCCCCTCTAACTGATTCTCCTGGGCAGCCATTCTATTTTCCACCCCCGTTAACCCATGTTTTAATCCCTCACCGGTACCCCTCGCTTCGTCCCTCATTGCCCCCATTTGCTCACCCTGAGCATCCATTTTTGCTTCTAGCCCCATATTTGCCATTAGTATGGCTGCATTAATCTGCGCCATGAGGTCCCGCACATCAATTCCCGCTATTTGCGCAGCGGGCGCGGCTACCCCGCGTTCGTGCGAGCTGCCACTTTGTGCGTCTGATACCACGTGCGCGAGAGCGCCATTTTGTGCACCTGATACCCCCTCAACCACATTGCCAATGTTCTCCTCATTGCTCCCCTCCACATACATTTCCCCGAGGTCCTGGGTCGATTCTACCCCGTCTATCTCTCCCACCGGCATCCCGTCACCTTGACCAGCCATGGCGCGATTTCAAAATTAGGGTTTTGTAAAACAAAAGCAAATTTCGGCTACTTTGTAATTTTGAGCGCGTTAAACGCTTCAGGTCCAAATCCGACAATCCTGACACCAATTGTTACTGATCGCGGTTTAGGATGTTGTTTGCCGAGCGAAGGCTCCGCGACCGAACAGTTGTTCCCCGACTCACCCGATTCACCCAGAACTTTGGCCGTATCGCACCGCAGCTGCCCAATCTGGAAAAGACTAAAACGACGAAATGCAAAGAGGAAAAGGAATAAGACGAGAAGCCGGACAGAAGAGTAATTGGATTTATTATACACACAAGCAAAAAGAAAGCAGTCACGTTTATTTACAACACATAAGATGCAGGTGACACAGTGCAAATACTAGCTTATACAGACTTAATTAAATACCCAGGGACAAGACACACAGAACAAACTCACGTACACAAGAAGGGTGGAAAGGCAGGAGGTGGATGGCTGGAGGGAGAGGAAGGTCCAAGGGGGTCCTGCAGCACGATCGGCGCGTTTAGCAGCCGCCGTTCCTTCGCGGCCCTGCTCAAAACCGCCGTCCAAGCCCCAAGCGGCTGTTGGGTGTTGTTGCTGCTGTGGCCGCCGCTTGCTTTGCCAGGACTCGTCTGACTCGTCTGGTCCAAACCCTCAACTCAACAACACTCTTGCATGTCTCCCTGTCCAACCACTCTTTCTCTCTTGGTCCAACCACTCTTTCTCTTTCTTGGTCCAACCACTCTTTCTCTCTCTTGGTCCACTCACTCCTCACCACCCCACGCTTCTTGCGCGCGCGCCTTTATAGCGCCTCCGGCGATCAAGCCGCCGGCCTTCAGGACACGCCCATCGGTGTGCTCACCTCGGCCCTGGTTGGTCATGCGACCCTCTGGCTCCGCCCTTGATGACGACGGGCGGGCACGCCCCTCTTCCCCGACCCGAGCACATGTTCAATGGTGGTTTTGGAGGGGATGTAATTGGCAATCGAGGCTTGGCAATGACGAAAGGGGATGTGAAAGGAAATGGAGATTTTGGGGATGGGAATGAAAGGGGATCTATTCTCTTTCACTGGTGCAATGGAGTACTTCAATTAATGGGAGACACAGCCTTACCCTAAAACACAGAATAAGATATAACTATCGAACAGGGGTATTCTATTATTGGCTGACGTGTATGCTTGTGGACTAATTATGGGATGCCCTTTTACCTTTACACAGCTCCGGAGGCAGGGGGCGCAGAATAAACAATAATAATAATAATAAAGCACACAATCAAAAAAATATACAGTCCTCATATTCGCAACAATATATATATATATCTATATATATATATATATATATATATATATATATATATATATATATATATATACAGTGGAACCTTGACTTACGAGTGCCCCAACTTACGAGTTTTTCGAGATACGAGCCGTCACTCTGGCAGTTTATTGCTTTGAGATGCGAGCCGAGATCCGAGTTACGAGCTTTCGCCACCCGGTCACGTGGTTATCTTGCCGTGCACGTACAGTATCTCTGTCGTAGTATAGCGCTGCATTTTAGTCAAACTCGGTATCGTTTTGAGCGCACGGTTCAGACCTTCAAGAAAAAGTTTATTTTGTAAAAATCGAGCCACGCGTTCAAAAGATATGACCGGTTTTGTTCGCCGGCACGTCGGCGCTCGAATCGAATCGAGTTAAAACGAACACTACCGTTGTCGGGTCCGTCTGAGACAACCACCAGGCCTAGAACGCTGGGACCGGTCTCGTTGGATAGGCCTGGATCAGATCTCGAAACGCTGGAAGCTGCACCTCTCTGTGATAATCTTGTGGACCATGACAAGAGATCGTGCGACACGTGGTTATCTTGACGTGCACGTACAGTATCTCTGCCGTCAACTTGTTCAGAGTGCCGGCGATAGCTCGCCTTCTCTTTGTGGAAAACACGGTGAGATCCTTAACATCCAACAACTAATGGGACGCAAACGGGGCGCCCAGTTTAGCGGTACACACATTGATGAATCACCCTGCCTGTGATTCACCCATGACAGGTTATAGCTGGGTCGGGATTCAAACCCAGGCTGGACAGTTTAGACTTTAGAGTCAAGTGTGCGTACCTCCAGTCCAGGCCATCCTGCCAACTTGTATGCTGCATACAGGTGAAATATAAAGCGCGAGATATTTTTATATATACTGTATATTTTAAAAAAAATTGGTGTGGTTTTTGGCGGGCTGGAACGGATTAATAGCATTTCAATGCATTTCAATGGGGAAATTTGATTTGAGATACGAGCAATTTGAGTTACGAGCTCGGTCACGGAACGGATTAAACTCGTAAGTCAAGGTTCCACTGTATATATATATATATATATATATATATATATATATATATATATATATAATTATATATATATAATTATAATTATATATATATATATATATATATATATATATATATATAATTATAATTATATATATATATATATATATATATATATATATATATATATATATATATATATATATATATATATATATACATATATATATATATATATATATATATATATATATATATATATATATATATATATATACAATATATATATATACCATTATTGATGCCAAGTTGTATCACTTACTCACTGGAAGCAGCAAATGAAAAAAAATTGAAATAAAAGTTTTGTTTATAATATTTTTGGCGTTATTGAATGGAGAGCAGAACTTGAGCACTCCAAGTGTATATATTAATGCAGACAGCGGCGCTTTGATTAATTTTTGTATGTCTGATGCGATTTAAACTTTTCATCAAATCAAGACTATCACACAAGTGTCTTTGCAGATTGATTTTATTTTTCTTCCAATATCTCATTTGTCTATAAGAATTTATCTCGTGTTCCACTGGAAATTGTTCCTGATGAGGCATAAATGATGAATAAATATTTAGAGATAAACCAAGTGAAAAGTATTGTTGCGGTTCTGAGAGTGTAAATATAACATCAATAAAGGTTAAAGGTTTGCCCCCATAGTTAGTCCACAAGCAACACGTAGGCCACCTTAGAACATTAGTTATGTCATAGTATATGTGAGGATAAGGCCATCTCCAATAATGATACCTGCGTTGTGTAAAATAAATAAGTATAGGTCCAGTTCATTTTGCGGCCCAACCTCGAAATCCACCTCGTTGAGCAGCATCCATCCCGCGCCCCGATTCGGCTAATCCACCTCGTTTGCCAGCAGGGTTAGCTGCCAGTTGCTTGCTCGAACTAGTCGGGTGGCCACGAGGTAGGCCTGGAAAAGGGGAGGAGCGCGAGGAAGAGGTGTGGCCGCATCAAGCAGCACGTCAGAAGGCGGTGACGGTGAGAGCCAACAACCAACCAGGGCTCGGGTGACATGGCGTGAGGGGCGTGGTAAGGGGGCGGCTGGCAAGTTCCAGAGGGTTCGCTGGGCGGCGCTATATAAACGCGCGCCCAAAGCCCTTGGACAGGACTCGTTAGGAAAGCGCATGGTAAAAAGGACTCGCTGGGGAAGGTTCGCTTTGTAAAGGACTGTCCAGGACTGACGCAACAGCGTGCATGAAAGAGGACTGCAGCGGATACGCGCTTGCATGAGGATGTATGCTATGGAACTTGCATTGGGGAGCGCCCATTGAGCGGTATTTGGAGTGCATATAGCGCCAGTTTGTTTATTACGTACGCGGCTGAGCCGCGAAGTAACCGCCAGCCAGCTTTGCCTCTCGCCCCGTAATTGTCCGCTCCGCGTCGACGACCCACGGGGCGCCTCTGCCGCCCTGACCATCTCCTTCACGGTACGAGTCGAGGACCGGAGTGAGCTGCCTGGACGCCATCATCCCTGGACCATCACCCTGACCTTCTACATCCCCGTGTGAGTGTGTCTGAGAGTGAAACGGGCCTGTGTCCTGGGATAAGTTAAGACTGTATAAGCTTCACTGTGTGTTCTTCTTCTCCTTCCTGTACAAATTGTAAATAAACCAATCTGTTCTTCCTGTCTTTCCTGATTCGACCGTATCAGTCCTTTCCTCCATTGGGTAAGCGTGGCACGATTCGGAACCGCTCAGATCGGGTTTAGTTCTTGTTAACGGCTCGGATCACGGCTCGCTATCGCTCGGCGTTTCCACTACAACCGTGATTCGGGTGGGGTTATTTCCTTGCTTCCTGGGAGGCGGTAATTAGGTAATAGGAATTCGGCCTACGACCCTACCCAACGCTAACCGGAAGGAACGTCATAGCCCCGGATCACGTCGGCTTGTAAAAGACAAGGGGACTAATCCCCCCTTGGTAAGGGGAAAGGCCAACGTTGAGATCCGCAACAGTATCTTAAAAACAAATCCTCTTAATAGATAAATAATGTTATCGCTAAGGTGATAAACATTTAAAACTCGATACAGCAAAAGATTTTAAAATGTGGCTGAGTTATAATCATTCAATAATGGTTTGGTTTTGAGACACATCGTCATAAAAAGTACGTATTTTATGAATACTAATAAACTCGGGAGCGGCGGCAGGGGGTCATGTTTTTATCCTTACTTATTATTGCCAATTATCTATATAATAATAGCGTAAGGACTCGACTTTGTTATCCCTTTTACGCCGCACCCAGTGACCCGATGCCCATGGCACTAATGGATTTACGATCTACGAACCGCGCTCTTTGTTTATCACGTACAGCCATACTCGAAAAATCTGAATTAGCCGACGTTGGGGCCCAAAAGCATCCGATTAACTGCCGATACGACGCCATCTTACGACGCCATCGTATTGGCGTCTGCTGGGTGAAGGCGAAGCAAGCTGTCCGCTGATTGGACAGGCGAAGACGAAAGCAAGTCGTCCACTGAGTGGACAATCCAGAGCATGCATTTGTGCCGGTGTCGGCGATCGTTGTTCATATATGCACTCTTCATTCTCATCTTTCTTCCTAACTCTTACTCGGACAAGCAAATCCCCTATGCCATCCATAATGGTACACTCTATCCATACACCACATCCTCCCGTGGATGTTCCACGGGTTTCGGCTAGTTATTACTATTACTTGTGTTGAATCAGACCATGCCTCACCATTCTAAATTCCCAATAATAAAATTTACTTCTTTGAAGGTGTTGGTGGAGGGAGTGGGTTGTTCCTAGAGGGGAGTGGGGGGGGGGGGGCAATATCGCAACTCACAAAATCCCTTGGGGAGGGGGGATATAGTTTTCGTAATATCGTTTATCTTATGTTTTTTATTAGTAGCGTCCTTTGAAAAATGCCATGTCAAAGCTATCTTAACACGGGTATACACCTCAATACGCATCCCCATTGGTGGGAAAATCCCCTTTGGTGGAGAAAATCCTCTTGGGGATGGGAGCAAATGAATTTGCTACAACTTTCATTGTGAAACCCCTTAGTCCTCCTGTCAAGTTGGGTTGATATTGGATAAGTTATGACAGATTGTATTGCTGTCAAAACTCATCAAACAGACACCGACACCAAATTGCGTGTTTTAATATGACGAGTACACCCGCAGACTCCGGGAGGGGCAGAAAGGGTCATTCCTCTTTGGGGTATATAGATTGCAGTCGATCTCTGGGCGGGTCTCAAGAACATTGGGTGTGTGTTCATTTACCAAGTTTCTTGTGAAGAGATCGCCAAGTGGTTTAAGCATTTGAGCAAGCACTCCATTCAAAACCGTTAAGGAACGGCTGGCTTGGCAAGCGCTAGCTCGCTGCTTGGTAAAGGAGCACAACCTGAGCTTCTCCCTTTCAGTTTCATATGAAACAGCAGGAGCGAGTTTCAAAATTCCCTACGAAAAATGCCATGGTAGCGGCAAAAAGGCAATGTTATCAACTCATCATTAGTGGGTTATATAGAGTACAGTAGATCTTTGCTCAGTTCTGTAAGTAAACCTTACTTCACAGATGTCGGGATTCCTCCAAATTTCTACATTTAGTGTTATAAAGAGCATTAGCGACTGTTTAAAAAGCTAAGCATACATGTTTGTGGTGTATAATATTTTTACTTCCTGTAGAAGCCCTTGCTCCCACAGAAACGCCATTATAACTATAAGCTATTTATACACGTTATCACTGCAGGTAAAACGCCTTGGGCGAAGTGGGACATTATTAGTACTAATATTGTTTGTAATAACATTAACAATATGCGATTATCATTAATTTTGTTATTAAGAGCGTCTTTGGAAAAACGCCACGATAAATCTTCTTCTTTGGACAAACGCCACGATAAATGTTCTTTGGAAATACGCCACTATAAAGTTAATTTAACATTTATATACACCTCAACGTGCAACCCCATTTACGGCAATGGTGAGGAAAACCTGCTCGGGGGAGAAAATGCGCTACAACCTTCATTATGTAACCCTTCGTCATCCTGTCAAATTTGGTTGAGTTGGATAAGTAACGACAATGTATTGGCGTCAAAAATTCATCAGACGGACACAAATGGTGTATTTTAGTATGATTATGATGAACAAGTTATTCAAAAGAAAGAAAAAAAAACAATTCAAAATAACACCAAAATGATATATATACAGACTTGGCATTTAATATGGAATTTTTTTTTTTTCTTGACTTGGATTTACTTTCTTAACTCAGTATATCAATCTGGTGAGTTTCTTTTACACTTTGGTGATTTATTTGTTAAAAGAACCATGTCACTGATTGTCGCAGCAAGAAGTCAACAACAGGATTATATCACAGGTGGCGTGGCAAAATGTACGGACAGGTGCATTTGACGATTGGCTTCACAGTCGGGTATACAAGGGTTGTTGCGTTCTGTATTGGTGGAAAACAACTGCTGCACGTCTCCAAAAGTTATTGCCGCTTCCTCTGGAGATGGTCCGTCAACTCGACAATGCTGTTTGTCATGGAGTGGTGGCTTTACGAAATTACGGCATGAAAGAGCATGCTATTGCTCGGCAGTATGGCATCACTCAAGGTCAGGTGTCAAAGATCCTGAAACGAAATGCTCAGAGGGGTGTCCCTACTCCAATACTGAGGCCAGGACGTCCCCGCAGAACCACAAGGAGGGATGATCGCCAGCTACACCGGTTAGTCCGCAATGGCCGTACCAAGTCAGCTAATCGGCTTAGGGCTGAGTGGCAGCAACTGACAAATGTGCCTGTATCCAGAAGGCTAGTCAACCAACGACTGGTTCAAGCAGGCTATCGTGCCAGGTGTCCCCTGAGAAAGCCACGCCTGACCAGACAACACCGCCAGCGCCAATTGCAGTGGGCCAGAGAGCACCATCAATGGCAGCCAGGACACTGGAATCACGTGATCTTCAGTGACGAGTCTAGATTTCTGGTCAATCGTCAAGATGGCCGCGTCCGAGTGCGCAGACAAGTGCATGAAGCCTACAACAAAGATTGTATAGTGCCAAGAGTCCAAGCTGGAGGTTTTGGGGTGACCGTTTGGGCTGCTTTTCATGCAGGGGGCAAAACTGACCTGGTTGTTCTGAATGGAAACCTGAACCAGTTCAAGTACAGGGCCATTCTGGAAGAAACATTGCTTCCATTTGCTCGTGCAGCCTTTCAAGGAAACTTTGTCTTCCAAGATGACAATGCACGGCCTCATCGTGCTCGCATAATCCAACACTTTCTTGCTGACCGTGGTGTAGAGCATATGGAGTGGCCTGCCATGTCCCCGGATATGAATCCGATAGAGAACTTGTGGGCAGAATTAACGCGTCAAATCGACCACTTGGACCAACAGCCGACCTCTGTGCGTGAATTGCAGCAGGCTATTGTCACTGCATGGCAAGCGATTCCTGTCTAAACCTTGGCAAATCTCGTGAACAGCATGCCTCAACGTGTACGTGCTCTCCTGAATGCTCGTGGGGGTTACACGAAGTAGTCAACTGTAATTTTACTGTCCGTAATCCCAGTAGTAATTTAACTTTTGTTTTTGTTAAAAAACTATTTGGCTAATGTGCAAAATAAAGAGATACTTCTGGAAAACGTACAGAAGTTTAACACTACTGTCCATGAATTGAGTTCGATATCAGTTTACATCACTTTCAAGGATCAATTTATTTGTTTCGAAATGTCAAATGTGGTTTTTGTTTCTTTTAAAGGTGACTAACAAAATCTAGAATAACTTCAACATAATTCCAATGAACTTTTGGTTCTAAGACATCTTGAAAAGTAAGTTCACCCCCACAAAAAAAATATTCCATATTAAATGCCAAGTCTGTATATATATATATATATTTTTTTTTTTTTTTTTTTTTTTTTTTAACTGGGCTTTTATTTCTTAACCAGAGGACAATATCTTTCTTTTTTTCTCTTGCAGATGCCTGTGCTAAAAATGCCACGATAAAAATTAACATTTTGTTCTTATGCAAGAGCATTTTGTTCTTATAAAAATAAGCAAGCTCAAATGGGACGTTATGTTATAAATATTTCTTTACAGGAAAGAACAAAAAATCTTTTTGGGATTAATTTGAGGCCTTTGTGCCCCCTGGGTTCAACATATACATTCTGAATGAAAAAAAAAACTAATTTTCCCCTAGGTTGAGATTTATTAGAATAATTGTTCTTTTGTACTGAATTTTTAAACGGTGAAGCCACTTCAATATTTGGCTATGTCCGTCCATCAAAAAGGAAGAATATTTCTAACTCAGTGTTCAATTCTAAAAGGTTCTAAAAGAACACGTTCAGTCTTCAAGTGTACACTAGAGGCCTGTTCGGCCTGAGAACCAACACAGAAAGAACTGGCAATTTGATTTTGAAGCCCTGCCCAGACAGACAGTCTGGCAAAGAATATACTATCACTAGTGGGGTCACCCGTGGGAATCCCACGGGCATGCACGTCTTAATTTAGATGTTGCACATTCAGTTTTACAAACTGGTTACTGGCAATTTATCAGATCCACAAATGATGTAATCTACACAATGTATTTACTTCTGATAACATGTGAATGCATGTGCGTGCACATGGGAAATACAGTTTGAAATGTGTGATTACATCTCATGTAAAATGTGACTTCAAGAGCTCAAATCCTCCCTCCCTGCCCCCATCCCTCCCACATCATGCACACTGCACCAGGGAGTGGATCACCCACAGGGGAGTGGGTTTCACACACACACACACACACATCTCGTTTTTTTCATTTCTGTTCCTCACAATTCTCTGTCACTCTTATTCACACAGACACACACACACACACACACACACACACACACACACACACACACACACACACACACGGGGGAGTGGGTCACACACATATACACACTCGGGAGAGTGGGTCACACACACACACACACACACACACACACACACACATCTCGTTTTTTCATTTCTGTTCCTCACAATTCTGTGTCTCTTATTCACACACACACACACACACACACACACACACACACACACACACACACACACACACACACACACACACACACGGGAGTGGGTCACACACATATACACACACGGGAGAGTGGGTCACACACACATCTCGTTTTTTCATTTCTGTTCCTCACAATTCTGTCTCTCTCTTATTCAGACACACGCACACATACACACACATACATACACACACACACACACACACACACACACACACATATATATATATATATATATATATATATTGTTACACAACCCAACGTCGGCCTATGGTTCCCCTTTGAGGAGGGATTAGTCCCCTCGCTTGTCACTGACCGACGTGGTACCTGAAGCTGCACCGCGGCCTCCGAAAAGACCGGTGAGGAGCTTCGTTCGCGACCGCGGATAAGATGTTACTGTATTGCCGAGCGGATGGCAGCCGCGGCCCGAACCGTTAACAATGACTAGACCCGATTCTGAAACGTTGGCCAAATCGTGCCATGGGTATTCAATTGGGAAAAGACAAAGACGACACAGATGTGAAGAAGAAGAAGACAAGAGGTAGGAAATACGAATATGATTTATTTACTATTTACAACCAAAAGAAAGGAAGAAGGAAAGATAATAAAATAAAGACAGAAAGAGGGACGGACCAGAAGGACACAGTGAAAATTCTAGCTTATCTATGCAGTCTTAATTAATACCCAGGACAAGACACACGAAACAGACTACGAGCAAACTCACATGAATGGGGAATGAAGGCAGGAACGGATCGCTGGAGGTGGATGGCTTGGCGGGAGAGGAAGGTTCAGCGGGGATCGGTCGAGCTGGAAGCGGACAGCCGCCGTCAACGTTCGAGCTGCGATCGCCAAAACCGCCGCGGTTCCAAACTGCGCGGCGAAGCTCCTCCGGTGCACCGGGCGCTCTCCAAAGCTGCTCCGGTCTCTCTCACGTTCCTCTGGTGGAACTCTTAGAACGCAATGGTTCGCTCTCCGTGCTGCCGTGGGGACGTCGGGTGCTTTCTCAGGACTCCTTTCTTAAACGCAACCACTTTGGACTTGGACTCCTCTCTTTAACGCAACCTTGGTGCAACTCTTTCTTGGCACTTCTGTCAAAGGCTTCCGCGCGCGCTTTTTATAACGCCGCGGGCGATCAAGCCGCCGGCCTCCAGAACACGCCCATCGGTGAGCTCGCCTCGGCCCTGATTGGTCGGCACGGGCTCTCTGGCTCCACCCTTGATGACGATGGGCGGGCACGCCCTGGATTCGGCGGCTCCTCCCCCTTCTTCTCCAAGCCCACCTCGTGGCTAATGGAGTCGCGGTGAAAACCGCCCAGCAGCTGCGGCGAATGCAGTTGGCAGGAAAGGCTTTGGGAATGGGAATGAAAGGGGATCTATCTATTTGAATTCGGTGCAATGGAGTGTCAATTAATGGAAGACACAGCCTTAACCTACATAGAATAAGGAAATAAACTACCAACAAGCAGGGAATCTATGATTGGCTAACGTGATTGTTTATGACCTAATTACGGGACGCCCTTTTGACCTTTATACACAACTGGAGGAAGGAGGGCGATATTTTTACAACAATAAAAAAAACAATCCTCATATCCACAACAATATATATATATATATATATATATATATATATATATATATATATATATTGTAACGAATTTGAGAAGTGTAACGGTTTTGAGAAGGGTAACGGTTTTGAGAAGTGTAACAATTTTGGAGAAAGTGTAACGAATGTGAAAAGTATGGTTTTGTTGTGTGTAACACCCTCGTAATGTAAATAATGGTCGCAGCCGTCCTCCTAGTTAATTCCATGAAACTTACACACAGGCCACGATATATCTTTTTAAATAGTTTATTTCCTTATTCTATGTCGGCTAAATATGTGTTTCCCACTAGATTGACTCTGCATTGCATCAAACGAAATAAAGCGTAGGCCCCTCCGATGATCCATGGCAGCTCAAGTGCCAGGGATTCCCCCACTTGAGCTTTGACAGCAACCGTTTATTGCAGTACTGAACTGCTGTGCAAAGTGACGGCGCCTTACCTGCAGCTGCTGACCGGTTTTTTTTTTTGGTTTTTTTTTTGTTTTGTTTTGTTTTGTATACAAGATCGAGGCTCGTGAAAGAGCGAACATTAATCACACAGAAAGACAAACAGACACATCAAAACAAATAACATCGGGAGCGGTAGACAAGATGGGGAGAGAGGGGGAAGGACACAAACACAACATTTGAGCAGGGACCGAGAGACATGGAGACTTCGAGAGAACTGTGGGAGGGAGAGGGCTTTGGGGGGGAGGCATGGGAAGGGGGGGGTGGGAGAGGTATAAAACATATGGACACTGCCAAGACTTCCAGGAAAGAAGTTGGAATTTCAAACAAGGTGGATCTGGGGTGAATTAGTGGGGGTAGAAAAGATCAAGGTTTTGGATGGGGGAAGATAAGAGATGGTGGTGAACAGCTGTTTTGAAGACCTGGAGGGAGGAGTGTGATTGAAGTGAGTGTGGGAGTTTGTTCCAGAGGCGGGAGAAAAGAGGAATGAAAGAGTGAAGGTGAGCAGAGAGCCGAGATTTCGGCAGTTTAACCATCAGAGGGTGGCTGGCAGATCTTGTGCGACCTGTAGGAATATTTGGGGGACAGAGCACAGAGAGAGCTGGGGGAGCAAGGCCGGAGAGGAGTCGGTAGAAGACAGAAAGACCACCTACCTGCCTGCGGTGAGTGAGTGAAAGGCCCTCAGAGATAGCTTCATCGCGGGAGATTGCAATGATTCTGAAAGCTTTGGATTCAACAGCGTGAAGCCGAGCCAGGTGTGAGGCAGGAGCACCAGCCCATAGGGGAGAACAGTATTCCATTGAGCTGCGGATGAAAGCCTTGTATGTGGTGAGGAGCTCAGGTGTGCCGAGGAAGGACTTCGCACGACGGAGGATGCCCAGTCGGCGGCTGGCTTTGGAGGCCAGCTTGGAAATGTGGTTTTCCCAAGAAAGATCATGGCAGATGGTGAGACCCAAAAGCTTGAGCGACAGAACTTCTTGGAGAGGATTGTTGAGAAAGTAGATGGGAGGGTTGTCCAGTCGATCTTTTCGGAGAGACATAGTAAGAGTGTGAGATTTGTCAGGATTGAAAGACATGTTCCACATATTTGACCAGTCTGTGATTTTGTCCAGGTCTTCAGAGAGTGAGGAGGCTGCAGACTGCCGATCTGAGGGAAGAGGAATGGAGCGGCAGAGAGTGGAGTCATCAGCAAAGAGATCCAGAGGATTTTCCAGAGAGTCGGAGAGATCATTGATAAAGACCAGAAAAAGCACAGGGCCCAGCACACTGCCTTGGGGAACTCCAGCCTGAACGGGAAGGGGAGATGAGAGAAATCCATTCAGGGCCACACGTTGACTACGACCAGAGAGGAAGTCCGCAAGCCATGCATGGAGATTTCCATGGATACCATAGGAGGAGAGTTTGGTGAGCAGAGCTGGGTGCCAGACCGTATCGAAGGCACGTGATATGTCAAGGGAGACAGCTCTGATTTCCTGTTTGGCATTGAAGACCTCCATCCATTGTTGAGACAGCAGAAGCAGCATGTCCAGAGTAGAGTGACCTGGTCTGAAACCAAATTGATGATCAGAGATCAAGCCATTGTAGAAGAGGAAAGATTTCATATCCGAAGCAATGATGGATTCCATGACTTTGCTGATAATTGGGAGCAGGCTGATTGGTCTGTAGTTGCAAGGATCTGTTTTTGCACCTTTTTTGTGTAAAGCGGTAATGTTTGCTGATTTCCAGTATGCTGGCAGATGACCTTGAGCAAAAGATAGGGTGAAAAGAACAGAGAGAGGGTGAGATAGAGCGGCAGAGCAGGATTTTAGGACCCGTGGGCTGATGCCATCTGGTCCAGTTGCAGAATCAGAGTCGAGGTTTGACAAAAACTCCTCCACCTTGTCAGGAGAGAAGGTCACAGAGTCCAGGAGCAGTTTGGTTCGACTGGGAAAGGTGGGAACAGAGAGAGATGGGTTTGGGACTAAGGATTTTGAGGCAAACACAGAGTTGAGGCATTCGGCTTTGTCACGTGCGATGTCAACTGTGTGGCCATTTGAGGTAAGGGAGGGGATGGAGGGGGAACAAACACCAGAAACGGATTTGACCAGACGCCACCAGGATTTGGGGGAAGGAGACAGGTTTGAGAGTTCATTCTTGAGTGAGGAGAGATAGTGCTTCCTGGCACTCCTGAGGGTAGACACACACTTGTTCCGAGCTTGGTGGAAGGAACTGAGATTTCCTTCAGTTGGATTAGCCTTCCAAGAGGCAAAGGCAAGTTGTTTCAGGGCAACTGCCTCACCACAAGATTCAGTGTACCATGGACGGGAGGAAGGGTAAGACAACTGAAGGCGAGATGGGATAAATCTGTGCATGAGAGAGATCAGTTTGCTTTGGAAGAATTCCCAGGAAGAATTGATGTCAGAGGCAGTGGAGATGGGAGACCAATCCAGACGATTGATGGCTGCTTGAAGACCGTCCCAGTCAGCCTGAGTGAAATGCCAGACTCGTCGACGCTGAGGAGGCTCTCTGAGAATGGCCAGAGAGATGTTCACTTTGACAAGCACATGATCAGAAGAACCGATTGGAGCAGAAGAAGAGCAGCAGACATTAGCAGGGAAGTTAGTCATAACTAACTGTTATGAGTTATGACTAACTTCCCTGCTAACTGTTATGCTAACTGTTATGTTATGCTAAGTTCATAACTAACTGTTATGACTAACGAAAACCCGGTTTTCGCCATTTGCGGACATTACGAACAAGGGGAGTGGCTAGAGAAGACGGGTCGCCCCCCTCATCATAGGGGGGAGGAGTAAGTCGGCCCCGCTCATCCAACCCAGAACAAGGGGTTTGGCTCAGAGAGGGCGGCGCGGGAACCCCCGAGAAAGTGCGCGAAGGTTCGGTGAGGAGACCAATATAAGCCGCCGCGGGACACACTCCATGCTCTTGCTCTGACCCCGTCCTCTTGCTTGCTGTCGCTCGTTGTTGCTGGGGAGAACGAAGACGCCTGATCGAGCAGGTGTGTGCGAGCCATCGTGCGACCAGCTGCGCTGCAGCTAAGGGGGCAGCTAAGGGGCCGCAGGCCACGAAAAGGACGCGCCAGGTAGCAATCCACGCTGGACCCTCCATTGCCTCCCAAAACAACCATCCATCCTCAAGCCATACCTGCCTGCAATATCCCCCGTGTAAGTGTGAACGTCGTCTGTCCTAATCGTTGTCCTGGGGTTAAGTAAATTGACTAGTATAAGCTAACGATTCACTGTGTGACTGCTTCTTCCATCCATTGCTTGTAAATAACTTTGATCGCTCCTTCTTTTTGCTTGTGTGTATAATAAATCCTGTTATTCCTCCATACTCTGTCTTCTTCTCTCTTCCTTCTCTTTCGGTCGCTTTAGAGGTTTCCAAATTGAATATCTGTGGTGCGATCTGGTCAACGTTGGGGGAGTCGGGTCAATCAGGGATCCTGTAACGGTCGCGGTGGACCATCCGCTCGGCCCATAATAACATCTAAACCGTGCCCGTAACAATTGGTGTCAGGAGTGGGATACGAGGCCCGAAGCAAATTTTAAAAACGTGTAGAAAAAAAAAATTTGGTCAAAATTACGAGCTGCCGAAATTTCGTTGTTTTATAAAACCCGAATTTTGAGATCGCGCCATGGACAATCAAGGCGATCGGATGTCGGTGGGGGAGATAGACGGGTTAGGGGTAACCCAGGACCTCGGGGAAATGTATATGGAGGATGTGGTTGAGGGGGTATCAGACGCACAAAATGGCGCTCTCGCGCACGAGGTTTCGGGCGCACAAGATGGCGTCCTCGCGCACATGGTTGTTGCGGCACCAAATTTAGCCGCGCCCATGGTCGCGGTAGCCGAACCCGAGATGCCAATGGATTTGAACCTGTTTATGAAACAGATGATGGCCTTTATGGTAAAAACAGACGATAATTTCAAAGGGATGGAAAACAGGATGGGGGGCAAAATGGGGGAAATGGGGGGGAAAATGGGAGAAATGGGGGAACGGCTAGAAGCTAAATTTGAGGGATTAGACAATGGGTTAGAGGGGGTGAAAAATGGGTTAATGGGGTTAGAAAATAGGATGGAAGACAAATTGCGGGAAATAGGGGAACAATCTGCCAGGGAAATCAAACGAATGGGGAACCAGATAGAGGAGGTGCAAATCGGGTTAGAAAGTAAACTGGATGCTCAGAGGGATGAATTGGGACAGATGAGGGTGGCATCTACAAAAGAGATGGAGGAGATGAAAGAGGGGATACGACGAGGTGTAAGTGAGGAGGTTTCGGGGCTATGCGAGGAGGTAAAGCGAGGTGAGAAGCATATGGAGAAAGAGGTGAGGAATAATACGGCTAGGTTACAGGGGGGCAGAGAGGGTCTGACGAAGGGAGTAGAGCAGCTGACAATAGGACAAAGGGAACTAGCGGACCAAGTGGAAAAGAACACTGCAATCATCGGGGGTTTAAAAGCGACACAAAAGGACATTAAAAATGAATTAATAGCGACACAGAAGGAATGTCAAATGGTACATGAGGGATTGACGAAGAGGTTGGAAGAGGTGACAGAAGTAATGGAGACGAAGGACCGGGAGGTAAGGACGCACATAGAAACGGTTAAAGTAGCGATGGAGGAAGAAATAGAGGGGGCGCACCGGGAGCTGAAGGAGGTAAAGGAAAAATTAGAGGAGGTGGAAGAGGGGGTGAGTGAAATTAAGAAGAGACGGAGGGAAACTAAGAGGGAGATAAAGGAGGAAGTCATGGAATATGTACAAGGTCTGTGTTCAAATCATGATGAGGTGCTCACTAACCAAATAAAAAGTTTGCAGGTGGCAGAGGAGGTGCGACGACGAGGTACGGAGGTGAGTGGCAATGTATATGATGTGAGGGGAGATTCAGTCGGCTTGGGGGGTGGTGTAGACCCGGGTGTTCGTGAGGGACCAATGGTAAGATGTATGACTGGTCCGGAGTGGATGGACAGGGGAGGTGTGCAAGGAGGTTTGGCTATGGGGAGTGAGGGGGTGCTGGTGAGCAAGGATGTGGGGGTATGGCGTGGGTAGCGGGTTGCGGAGGGGCGACCCAGGCATCGACACCAGGAGGGGTAGTGTTTGGAGGGACGGGGGACGCGCGGGAGCCCCCCCGGGAATAGCGTACTGTGGGAGCCCGAACGGGTTGATCCCGCAAGGAGTGACGCGCGGGGTCCGACCTTCGGGCGCCCACAAGGTCCCACTCGCGCCGTATGACGGCAAGAGTGATTTGAGGGTGTACCTGGCGCAGTTTGAGTACGTGTGCAAAGGCAATGGTTGGAATCCGGACGAAGGTGGAGTACACCTGGTGGGGGCACTGCGCGGTGCGGCGGCGGAGGTGCTGACGGCTTTACCACCGGGTGCTCTCACCCTGTCAGCTCTCCGTGCGGCATTAATTAATCGTTTCGGCATTGAACAGCAAAGCGAGCTTGTTAAAGCTCAACTTGCGCAGCGAAAACGCAAGCCCCAGGAGACCATCGGGGAACTTGCTCACGATATTCGCTGCGCGGTCGGGATTGCACACGCGGACATGGCAGCGAGTTCCCAGGAAAGCCTGGCGCTGGATCACTTTATTCAGGCCCTTCCGGATCTGGAGCTCCGGCAACAGCTCGCCATGTGGCGCCCGCAAACCATGAGTCAGGCGGCCGACGCTGCAGCCCGTTGGGAAGCAGCGAGGCCCCTGGCCCGGGGAGGCGAGCGCCACGCAGTGGCGGTGCGTCAGATGGGGGCGGCCCCCCAAGGGGGCCCGCCCCCGACGGGGGCCCTGACCTGGAGAGCATGGTCCGGAGGTTAGTGGATCGGCGCCTGGCGGAACCTGGACCATGGCAGGCGGCCCCAGCGGTGGCACCCGGTAGTCCCCGACAGAGTACCCCAATTCGGACATACAAGGGGGGGATTTGGAATACCGGAGGCAAGCACCTTACCATGTGAGGTGCTATAATTGTGCTCGGATGGGTCACCGTGCATGGGAGTGTCGAGCTCCGCGCCGGGACGTTTCCCGCCAACCGATGCCCTCAACTCCGCCCCGTATAGATCGGCCTAGCCGACCTCAGACACCCCCCCCCCCCCCCCCGCCAAGGCCCGGGAAACTAGAACATGCCGGGCATGCAGGGCGGTGTTCGGCAGTAGGGGATGGAGAGAAGCCCTCGTTGACGCGACAGGTCATTCATTGTGGCCAAATTGGGACGGGTAGTTTGACAATTCGGTGCAAAATTGCCGGCGTGGGGGTAGACGCCGTGGTGGACACGGGAGCCAGCGCCACGAGCATCAGCCCCGTGGTCCTTAATTCGAGTGCAGACGGCTGGGGTAAAATCCAGCGTCTGGAAAATCATAGTTTGCAGTTGGCTACCGGGGCAACGGCTCCGATCATAGGGCGTGGTTTTGTGACCCTCAAGTTGGGATCGGTAAAGCAAGAGATAGAGGTTTGGGTGGCGGATGTGTGCGACCCGTGCTTAATAGGGTTGGATTTGTTGACTGCCAGCGGGTGTAAAATCGACTTGAGTCGGGGGATCCTGCGATGGGGAGTGGAAGAGCTACCATTGGAGGGGGTGAGCACGGCCGAGAGGGTGGAGCTGGAGGCTCCTGAGGCCGTGACCATCCCTCCGGGGGCCGAGGCCATAGTGCCGGCCCAATGGTCAGCTCGCCCGACATGGCAGGAATCCTGCGGCCTGGTCGAACCGGTGGCAGCGCTATCCATACCTGGTTTAATCGTGGGCCGCACCCTTGTAAAAACGGACGGGCCGGTGGTGGCCGTCCGAGTAATTAATATTAGCACAGAACTACGCACTATAGTGAGGGGCACGTAGGTAGCTGGCTGCACCCCAGTTAGAGAAGTCGCGTCAGTGAGGGGCGAGAACGTCCAGCCGAGCCGACCCCAGGGGGAGCCTTCAATAAGTTCTAGGAATTGGCCCGATCCCATTTGCGAGATGGTAAATCGTAGTAGTGTAGAGTTGGGAGGTACCCAGAGGGAGGCCTTACACAAACTGGTTGGGTCCCATTTGGACCTCTTCTCCCTGTCCACCGAGGATATTGGACGTACGGGCCTGGTGAAACATCAGATCCACACCGGTGAGGCTCGGCCTATTCGTCAGGCCGCCCGACGGCTCCCTTGGAGCAAGAGGGCGGAAGCTGACGAGCAGGTTGAAAAAATGCTCGACGCGGGCGTGATCGAGCCCTCGGGAAGTCCTTGGATGTCACCTGTTGTGCTGGTCAAAAAGAAGGATGGGACCACGCGATTCTGCGTGGACTATCGCCAGCTAAACAACGTGACACTCAAGGACTCATATCCCCTGCCAAGGATTGATGACACCCTCGATGCCGTTGCGGGCTCAAATTGGTTCACAACTTTGGACCTCAAGAGTGGGTATTGGCAGGTGGAGATGGATCGGACAGGGAAGGAGAAAACGGCATTTTCCACAGGTAAGGAGCTGTATCAGTTCACTGTGATGCCGTTTGGTTTGTGTAACGCCCCCGCCACCTTTGAGCGATTAATGGAACATGTACCAGGCGGCATGCAATGGCAATCATGCCTGGTATACCTGGATGACGTCCTAGTACATGCCAAGACCTTCCCCCAGGCGGTAGCTAATTTGGACCAGGTGTTCGGGTGCCTCAGACAGGCAGGGTTGAAGCTGAACCCGAGTAAGTGCACTTTGTTTGCAAGAGAGGTGGCCTATCTAGGTCACGTGATCGGCCGCGAGGGGGTAAAAACGGACCCAGACAAAATTAAAGCGGTAGAGGAGTGGCCCGCACCACGTACCATCAAGGAGGTGCGGGGATTTTTGGGACTCTGCTCCTACTACCGGCGCTTTGTGGCGAAATTTGCGGAGTTGGCCCGTCCCCTCCACCGGCTTACGGAGAAGGGGACGCGATTTAATTGGACACGGGAGTGCCACGAGGCCTTCCAAAAATTGAAGGGGTGTCTAACATCCGCACCCCTTCTAGCTTACCCCCACTAGCAACGGGGCATTTACCCTGGACACGGATGCGAGCCAGGAAGGATTGGGCGCAGTTTTGTCTCAGACACAGGAGGGCGTGGAGAGAGTGATTGGTTACTATAGTCGGGCCTTAAGTAGGCCCGAGCGAAATTATTGTGTCACTCGCAAAGAGTTATTGGCTATGCTGGCTGCCATGAACCATTTCCACCCGTACCTGTACGGGCGGAAATTTTTGGTTAGAACTGACCATTCTTCCTTGCAATGGCTCCTTCGGTTCAAGGAACCGGAGGGCCAAATTGCAAGGTGGTTGGAAAAGTTGCAGCAGTACGATTTTGATGTGGCCCATAGGGCCGGGAAGGCCCATGGTAATGCGGACGCACTCTCTCGGCGTCCTTGTCTGGGGGAAAACTGTAAATTTTGTGCGAGACACGAGGAGAGGGAGCAATTGGGCGATTCCGCCCCGATTCTCGTCGTCCGGGCAACCCGGGTGAGAGGGCCAATTTTGCCACTAACCGCGGACGAGGAATTTGGAGAGTTGGCTTGGAGCACGGCCCAGCAGGAGGATCCTGTTCTGGGGCCGGTGTTCCAATGGGTCAAATTGGGGCAAAGACCAAAGGGGGAAGAGGTCACCCCCCTCGGGGCGCAAACAAAGGCGTATTGGGCTCAGTGGCAGACCCTGGAATTGAAAGGCAACATCTTGTATTGCAAGTGGGTGGAGGTTCCCTCTGATAGAACTTCCTGGCTGGTGATAGTCCCTGACAAATTGAAGAACGTCATATTGCAACAGGTGCATGGTACCCGCTCTGGCGGGCATTTGGGCAGGACAAAGACAATATCTCGGGTCCGCCGGAGGTTCTATTGGGTGAATATGTGGCGCGACATACAGGACTGGTGTCAGAGATGCGACGCCTGTTCTGCCAAAAAGGGACCAGCACGGAGGATGAGGGCCCCCCTTCAATTACATCAGGTGGGGGCCCCCCTTGAGCGGGTGGCTATGGATATTCTAGGACCGCTGCCCCGCACCCGCCAAGGTAATAAGTATATCCTCGTTGTGATGGACTATTTCACCAAGTGGCCGGAGGCCTATGCCCTCCCCAACCAAGAAGCAGGGGTGGTAGCACAGGCCTTCGTGGAAGGATTTGTATGTCGGCACGGGATTCCACAGGAGCTGCACACCGATCAGGGACGAAATTTTGAGAGCCAATTACTAAAAGATGTGTGCAGACTCCTGTCAATTCGGAAAACAAGAACCACGCCCTTGCGGCCACAATCTGACGGGATGGTGGAACGGTTCAACAGAACATTGATACAACAACTAGCATTGTTAACCACCACCCGTCAGGATGACTGGGACGAACATCTCCCGTACTTGTTGATGGCCTACCGAACTAGCCAGCACGGGGCCACCGCATGCAGTCCAGCGTTGCTTATGTATGGGCGGGAGTTACGGGCTCCCGCCGACTTGCTATGCGGTCCCGTGCCAGATACCATGGATACACCGCCGAGGGAGGGTTATGCACGTCACCTGGAGGAAGGCATGGAGAGGGTCCATGCCTTCGCCCGCCGCCAGCTCCATCTGGCGGGGGCCAAGATGAAGCGCAGGTACGACGACCGGAGCCAGGGGAGTCAATACGCTCCGGGGATGAAGATTTGGTTCTTTAATCCCCGGAGACGGAAGGGCAGGTGCCCAAAACTCCCCTCCCCCTGGCAAGGCCCGGGAGTCGTCCTGTCGCAAATCTGTGACGTGGTCATTTAGATCAAAATGGGGCCACGGGTCCTCCCTCGGATCGTCCATGCCGACAGGATAAGACCTTATGCCGGTGAGCAGGCGCCCTCATGGATCGCCTCGGCTCTAGAGGCCGAGGCAGGACCCAGTACCTCTTGCAACGGGGGCTCGTAGCGTCAGAGGACTGGGGGAATAGTAGTAAGGGATGCCCCACGTGATGGGATAGCAACTCTGCCATCCCTCACGGGGGGGGGGGGGGGGGGCAAAGGAGCACTAGATTTATGGGGTTTATGGCAGTGAAAACTAGCCCGGGTGGGTTAGGATATTGTGTGTAGGGCCCTAGAAGCTGACATTAGGTAACGATAAGATTAGTTAGTGACAAGGATACCTGTAGTGGGGACGCAGGTAGTTTAGTGTGGATGATAATGACGTGGGAGCGCAATAGTTTAAAGGGGTGACTGGTGAAGCGCAAGTTTCAGAGGGGAGTAGTTAGATGAGATGATGCCGTGTGTTTGAGGATTGAACAGGTGTGATTGAACAGGTGTGATTGCACAGGTGTGCAACTGAACAGGTGTATGGAGCAGTGTATGAGGGAGTAGTGGTGATTGCGTGTTGTGTTGACCAAATGGTCCAGGAAGAAAGGAGGGTGCAGGTGGCACCAGGTGTGAGTGCACAGGTGTGCAACAACAGGTATGGAGAATGGTTGTGTGGAATAAATGAAATGGGATATATGGCGCATTGGGATGGATGGTCGTGGAGTGAGTATGGTGGAAACTGTGGAGTGGAGTGGATGGTGCGAAGGTGTGTATGGGAAGGATGGACCCCATCACGAATACCCGGGGCGGGTAGTGTAAGTGTTAGGTAGAGGGTATAGGTAAATTGTGGTTGGATATTGGCATCTGTGGTGCGAGTGGAAGAATGATGTTTGGATGGGTGCATTAGTGTTGTGGAAATGCCTGGGCGTGTAGCCTGTTAGTGTGTGTAGTTGGTTTGGGCACTCCACCACTGTGAGGATGTCGGCCAGGTGAGGCCACAGGTGGGCTCTGGGAGCCGGTAGTTGTGGATGGGGCCCGAGGATCCGGAGGACGGACCCGGGTAGCCCAGTGCCAGAGGGCACCAAGGGGTGACAGAGCCAGGAGGGGCCTTCCCCAGTTAGTTAGGTTAGGGTGAGGAGCTAGGTAAGCTCGGGTGGCAACTGCAGTGGTGGAGGTGTGCAGGTGGGTAGACCTGCTGGGAGAGCTACACGTCACAGCCCAGAAATTGTGCAAGGGCACCGGGAGATGAATCGGGGGAGTGAGACCCCAAATTGAGAAGCACCACAGTTTGGTCAATGGGAATTGGTTGTTAGAACCCATAGTGTAAGTGGCCAATGGATTGGCAGGGAAAGACCCTGGGTAGTGTAAAGAGTGTTAAGGTCATTTAGAGGATAGTTAGGATTGGAGTCTCCTCGCACCATCTGCATCCACTCACCTGAGATGAGGTAACTCCACACCATGCCATGTTTTATTATTTTTCATTAATGCAAAGGTTTTGGATTGTGAGACGCATCATGACGTGGGTGTGACATTGGGCGCAATTCCATCTCTCCCTCCTTATGAGGATTGATGATGAATTGGTGATGGCAAATTTTGAAGTAGAGGGATTGGAGACGAATTTGGTAGGGGAAATAAGGGGAAGACGTGACAGTAGCGACGGATTTGTAAAGGTGTAAATTGTTGTAAATATGGGGTAAGAGCAAGGGTAGTGTAGGTGACAGGGGGGGTGACGTACGGTAGGGACGGGTTTTTCTCACTTCGCTCTCCGTACGCACTTCACCCTGCATTGCCTTTATTGACGTGTACCCTTGTGACCTTACCCCTCGCTCATTTGTCTTCCCCCCTTTTGTCTCCCACTTGAGGACCTGTGCGCCATTGGGCGCCGAGGGGAGCGTGCGTGAGATGACCATTGTGCGCACGAGATTCTCAGAACCAGCATGCATTGCGTTGATGTACCACTTTATGGACCGCTGTTCTGCGGCCAAGTACCACTTGATGGACCCCAGGTTCTGGGCCAGGGCACCTCTGTTGGAGACCGGCCATAGTGGCCAGGGAATCTTGCTTGCGGACCTCGGTAAGGCGGCACCTATGCCAAACAGGTGGACCACCCTTAGTTGGCCCCTGCGGCCCTAAATAAAAATGAACACAAGTTGTGCTTTTTATTATTTCCAAGTAGGCCGCATGAAGCCAGAAGACGTCGGGAAGAACATCGGCCCAGCAGAGAAAGAGAAGACCACCACCAGTTGTTTTGTTGTGTTTATTATGAACAGTGGTGACTGTGCATCGAGTGGTGCTTTTGTGGTGCTTGGTGGTGCTTTTGGGTGCTTTGGTGGTATTGGTACTGGTGCATCGATGCAATGCGTGTTGTCTACTCCCTCCCAACAGGAATTTCTTTTTCTTGTTCCCTAAAAAGAAAAAAGAAAAAAAACACAGGTCCTGGGTTGCGTTGTAAATAAGAAATAACGTCACAGTAAATAATGCTCCCCACCGTAAATGTATAGTTTGAGAACAATTCCGTAATTCGGTTAGCTGTGGGCTTGAGTCTGTTAGACAGGGTGCAATGCAATAGGGGGACATACTTATTTGTGTTTTAAGATTGTCACACTCAGGGTCAGGTTAATTGTAGAGGGAATTACACCTACGAGTCACACTAAGTTAAAGTTTTGTAGGCCCGAGAGCGGGCCTCAAGAAAGGAGGGTGCAGTGTAACGAATTTGAGAAGTGTAACGGTTTTGAGAAGGGTAACGGTTTTGACAAGTGTAACAATTTGGAGAAAGTGTAACGAATGTGAAAAGTATGGTTTTGTTGTGTGTAACACCCTCGTAATGTAAAAAATGGTCGCAGCCATCCTCCTAGTTAATTCCATGAAACTTACACACAGGCCACGATATATCTTTTTAAATAGTTTATTTCCTTATTCTATATAGGCTAAATATGTGTTTCCCACTAGATTGACTCTGCATTGCATCAAACGAAATAAAGCGTAGGCCCCTCTGATGATCCATGGCAGCTCAAGTGCCAGGGATTCCCCCACTTGAGCTTTGACAGCAACCGTTTATTGCAGTACTGAACTGCTGTGCAAAGTGACGGCGCCTTACCTGCAGCTGCTGACCGGTTTTTGCCATTTGCGGCCATTACGAACAAGGGGAGTGGCTAGAGAAGACGGGTCGCCCCCCTCGTCATAGGGGGGAGGAGTAAGTCGGCCCCGCTCATCCAACCCAGAACAAGGGGTTTGGCTAAGAGAGGGCGGAGCGGGAACCCCCGAGAAAGTGCACGAAGGTTCGGTGAGGAGACCAATATAAGCTGCCGCGGGACGCACTCCATGCTCTTGCTCTAACCCCGTCCTCTTGCTCTGACCCCGTGCTCTTGCTCTGACCCCGTCCTCTTGCTTGCTGTCGCTCGTTGTTGCTGGGGAGAAGGAAGACGCCTGAACGAGCAGGTGTGTGCGAGCCATCGTGCGACCAGCTGGGCTGCAGCTAAGGGGGCAGCTAAGGGGCCGCAGGCCACGAAAAGGACGCGCCAGGCAGCAATCCACGCTGGACCCTCCATTGCCTCCCAAAACAACCATCCATCCTCAAGCCATACCTGCCTGCAATATCCCCCGTGTAAGTGTGAACGTCGTCTGTCCTAATCGTTGTCCTGGGGTTAAGTAAATTGACTAGTATAAGCTAACGATTCACTGTGTGACTGCTTCTTCCATCCATTGCTTGTAAATAACTTTGATCGCTCCTTCTTTTTGCTTGTGTGTATAATAAATCCTGTTATTCCTCCGTACTCTGTCTTCTTCTCTCTTCCTTCTCTTTCGGTCGCTTTAGAGGTTTCCAAATTGAATATCTGTGGTGCGATCTGGTCAACGTTGGGGGAGTCGGGCCAATCGGGGATCCTGTAACGGTCGAGGTGGACCATCCGCTCGGCCCATAATAACATCTAAACCGCGTCCGTAACAATATACATATACAGACTTGGCATTTAATATGGGATTTTTTTTTGGGGGGGTGAGCTCACTTTTCAAGATGTCTGAGAACCAAAAGTTCATTGGAATTATGTTGAAATTATTCGAGATTTTGTTAATGTGACCTTTAAAAGAAACAAAAACCACATTTGACATTTCAAAACAAACAAATTGATCCTTGAAAGTGATGTAAACTGATATCGAACTCAATTCATGGACAGTACTGTGTTAAACTTCTGTACGTTTTCCAGAAGTATCTCTTTATTTTGCACATTAGCCAAATTTTATTTTAACGAAAACAAAAGTTAAATTACGACTGGGATTACGGACTAAAATTACAGTTCAGTACTTCGTGTAACCCCCACGAGCATTCAGGAGAGCACGTACATGTTGAAGCACGTTCACGAGATTTGCCAAGGTTTGGACAGGAATCGCTTGCCATGCAGTGACAATAGCCTGCTGCAATTCACGCACAGAGGTCGGCTGCTGGTCCAAGTGGTCGATTTGACGCATTAATTCTGCCCACAAGTTCTCTATCGGATTCATATCCGGGGACATGGCAGGCCACTCCATATGCTCTACACCACGGTCAGCAAGAAAGTGTTGTATCATGCGAGCACGATGAGGCCGTGCATTGTCATCTTGGAAAACAAAGTTTCCTCGAAAGGCTGCATGAGCAAATGGAAGCAATGTTTCTTCCAGAATAGCCCTGTACTTGAACTGGTTCAGGTTTCCATTCAGAACAACCAGGTCAGTTTTGCCCCCTGCATGAAAAGCAGCCCAAACGGTCACCCCACCACCTCCAGCTTGGACTCTTGGCACTATACAATCTTTGTTGTAGGCTTCATGCACTTGTCTGCGCACTCAGACGTGGCCATCTTGACGATAAACCAGAAATCTGGACTCGTCACTGAAGATCACGTGATTCCAGTGTCCTGGCTGCCATTGACGGTGCTCTCTGGCCCACTGCAATCAGCGCTGGCGGTGTTGTCTGGTCAGGCGTGGCTTTCTCAGGGGACACCTGGCACGATAGCCTGCTTGAACCAGTCGTTGGTTGACTAGCCTTCTGGATACAGGCACATTTGTCAGTTGCTGCCACTCAGCCCTAAGCCGATTAGGTGATTGCTAATCTGATAGCTGATTGCTAAATTGATTAGCTGTACGGCCATTGCGGATTAACCGGTGCAGCTGGCGATCATCCCTCCTTGTGGTTCTGCGGGGACGTCATGGCCTCGGTATTGGAGTAGGGATACCCCTCTGATCATTTCGTTTCAGGATCTTGACACCTGACCTTGAGTGATGCCATACTGCCGAGCAATAGCACGCTGTTTCATGCCGTAATTTCGTAAAGCCACCACTCCATGACAAACAGCATTGTCGAGTTGACGGACCATCTCCAGAGGAAGTGGCAATAACTTTTCGAGACATGCAGCAGTTGTTTTCCACTAATACAGAACGCAACAACCCTTGTATACCCGACTGTGACGCCAATCATCAAATGCACCTGTCCGTACATTTTGGCACGCCACCTGTGATATAACCCTGTTGTTGACTTCTTGCTGCGACAGACAATCAGTGACATGGTTCTTTCAACAAATAAATCACCAAAGTGTAAAAGAAACTCGCCAGATTGATATACTGAGTTAAGAAAGTAAACCCGTCAAGAAAAAAAAAAATTCCATTAAATGCCAAGTCTGTATATATATATATATATATATATATATATATATATATATATATATATACATATATATATATATATTGTTGCGGATATGGGATTTGGCCTCCATCCATATCCGCTTGTAAATATTCCCCTATTTCCCCAATACTCCCCAACTATCCCCAATCCCCCATTCCCTAGTCCCATTGTCTGTAAACAACACTCTGTAGCCCCGACCTTTTCCCTTTTTCCCCCATTAAATGTCGTGCCCAGGTTCACCGCATCTCACGTAGACAACTATAGGACATCTTGCTAGTTATTCTTAGTCTATGTCAGTTAAGGACTCGTTTCCATTAATTCTGACTCTTCGTTGCACCAGAATGTGATTGTATGGCACCAGTAGTAAGTTTAGGACCTCCCCATACCTCCCCGCATCTCTTCCCCATGAAACAACAACACCAACAACAACAACAGCGGCGCGGGGAGTGCGCGTCCTCACTCCGGCTTGGTTAGCCGCCATTGACCATGTGCTCCGACGGGGTTACCACTCAGGGGCTGACTGTCAGCTCCTCGTCAAGGGCGGAGCCCGGTAACCCCCCGCACCCAATAAGAGGCGGCGGACCGATTCCATCTGGGGCGGAGCTAACGAGCCGAGGGCGTGTCACTCCCCGCTGGACAAGCGCAGGAAGACGGAGGTGACGTCAGATGCGCCTCAGCTATGAAGGAGAACGGACGCCACCTCCAGCGCGACGATACCTACCCGCATCTTTGGACCGGACCGGGTCGATTCTGCCCCTGAGCCAAGGTGCACCTTGAGCCATCGACTGCCTGCCCTCCCCTGCCATCAATCCCTGTGTGAGTCAGTCTTGTCCCGTTTGTCTGTGGTCTGTCGGGTATAAGATAAGACCGTGTCTAAGTGCCCACCTTTCTGTGCTGTACCTCTTGTGCGTGTAATCTAAACGTTCTGCATACCCCATATTATATCCTCCTCCGGAGGTCTTGAGAACTGTACCCCTGGTGTCGTGTCATTTAACCCAGCCGTTGTGTCCTTTCCTTTATTGATCTAGCGTAGCGCGATTCGGCCAACGTTCGAGTGTAATCGGGTAACTTGTGCGAACACGGCGGCCATTCCGCTCGGCCCACCATAACATCTAAGTCGTGTCCGTAACAATATATATATATATATATATATATATATATATATATATATATATATGTATTGTTACGGTTCTGAGAGTGTAAATATAACATCATTAAAGGTTAAAGGTTTGCCCCCATAGTTATTCCACAAGCAACACGTAGGCCACCTTAGAACATTAGTTATGTCATAGTATGTGTGAGGATAAGGCCATTTGCATTAGTGATACCTGCGTTGTGTAAAAGAAATAAGCTTAGGTCCCGTTCATTTTGCGGCCACCCTCCAAATCGACCTCGTTGGGCAGCATCCATCCCGCGCCCTGATTCGGCTAATCCACCTCATTTGCCAGCAGCGTTCGCTGCCCTTGGGTTTTCGCTCGAAACCAGCCAAATGCCACGAGGTAGGCCTGGAAATGGGGAGGAGCGCGAGGAAGAGGTGTGGCCGCATCAGGCAGCACGTCAGAAGGCGGTGACGGTAAGAGCCACCAACCAACCAGAGCTCGGTCGGCATGGCGAAAGAGGGCGTGGTAAAGGCGCATCTAGCAAGTGCTGGAAGGTTCGCTGAAAAGGCTACATAAGCGCGCGCACAAAGCCCTAGAGAGGACTGGCCAGAAGGAATTTATGAGGACTGGCACGATTCGCGCATGTAAGAGAAGGACTCACATGTTTGGGCTTGCGCATGATAAAGGACTCGGGATCGTGCTCTGTGAGAGGACTTCTGCGGGAGAGGCGCTTTGCCATTGAACTGTATTGGGAGCGCATATAGCGCCAGTCCACCTATTACGTACACGGCCACGCCAGCGTAATCACCCAGCCAGCCTACCTTTCGCCCCGCATTTACCCCGTAATTGTCCGATCCGCGTTAAAGACCCGCGGGGAGCTTCTGCCGCCCTGACCATCTGCTTCGTGGTGCGAGTCTGGGACCAGCGCGAACTGCCTGGATGCCATCATCCCTGGACCATCACCCTGACCATCTACATCCCCGTGTGAGTGTGTCTGAGTGTGAAACGGGCCCGTGTCCTGGGATAAGTTAAGACTGTAATAAGCTGCACTGTGTGTTCTTCTTCTCCTTCCTGTACAAATTGTAAATAAACAAATTGTTATTCCTTGTTTCTTCCTAATTCGGCGTATTTGTGTTTTCCTCCATTGGGTAAGCGTGGCACGATTCAGAACTGCTCAGATCAGGTTTAGTCCTTGTTAACGGCCCGGATCACGGTTCGCTATCGCTCGGCGTTTCCACCTATAACCGTGATTCGGGCGGGGTTTATTTCCTTGCTTCCTGGGAGGCGTTGGTAATTAGGTAATAGGAATTCGGCCTACCACCCTATTCAACGCCGTCTGGAAGGAACGCCATAGCCCCTGATCACGTCGGCTAGTAAAAGACAAGGGGACTAATCTCCCCTTGGTAAGGGGAAAGGCTGACGAGGAGATCCGCAACTATATATATATAGCCAAGCTAGTATATATATATATATATATATATATATATATATATATATATATATATATATATATATATATATATATGTATATGTATATTGTTACGGACACGGCTAGGATGTTGTTTGCCGAGCGGATGGCCGCCGCGCCCGAACAGTTACCCCGGCTAACCCGATTTCTGAACGTTGGCCAAAATCGCGCCACAGATATTCAATGGGGAAAAGACTAAAGCGAAGGATGTGAAGAAGAAGAAGACAGAAGTAGGGAATACGGATATAATTTATTTGCTATTTACAACCAAAAGTAACCAAGGAGAAGGAAGGATAATAAAATAATTTACAGAAGAATCAAAGAGACGCAGTGAAAATCGCTAGCTTATCTAAACAGGCTTAATTAACCCAAGGACAAGACACACAGAACAAACTCACGTACACGAATGGGGAAATTGCAGGCAGGAATGACAGGAGGTGGGTGGCTGGAGGGGGAGGAAGGCACGGAGCTGGCTGAAGCTTGATCCTGCATGGGACGTCGGGCTGGACCTCGACGGCCGCCGATGCCACCGATCCTGTTGTATGCGCGGGGTAACGGGTCGTAGCTGCTTGGTGGAGCCAACGCTGCTGGTGGGGGGTCTGGCGTGATGGGTTCTCTCTCCCTCTCACAAACTCCAGGACTCTTTCTCTCTTTGCTTCGCTTCGCCCCTTCTCTCCTCTCTCTTTCTTAGTCCAACCCAGTCCAACAACTTCCTCTCTTGCTTAGTCCAACTCTTAGTCCAACTCAGTCCTCTCTTGCTTAGTCCAACAACAACTTCTAGGCTTTCGCGCGCGCTCTTTATAGCGCCTCAGGCGATCAAGCCGCTGGTGTCCAGGACACGCCCATCGGTGAGCTCGCCTCGGCCCTGATTGGTCGGCACGGCCCTCTGGCTCCGCCCTTGATGACGATGGGCGGGCACGCCCAGGAGTCGGCAGCTCCTCCCCCTTCTTCTCCAAGCCGACCTCGTGGCGAATGGAGTCGCGGAGGGAACAGTTGGCAATTGTTGGAAGGGGAATGTGAATGAAAGGGGATCTACTCTTATTTCACTTGGTGCAATGGAGTATTTAAATTAATGGAAGACAAATCCTTAGCCTAATACACATAATAAGGATATAACTACTGAACAGGGATATATGGTGTCCTTCGTGTATGCTTTATGGAATTAACTATGGGAACGCCCTTTGACCTTTATGCAACAGACTGGAGGCAGGAGGGTCCAGAATAAAGCAATAATACAAAAAACACAATAAAAAACACAATCCTCATATCCACAACAATATATATATATATATATATATATATATATATATATATATATATATATATATATATATATATATATTGTTACAGATCTGGGATGACGCCGCTCCCCTTGCCAAGGGGGGTTAACCCCTTGTCCATTATACTGGCCGTCGCCGATCCTGGGGGTCTGTGACGTCACTGGTGGTCAGCCACGACCAGGGTAATCGGGCCAGAGACCCAAAAAAAAGACCCCCCGAATACTTGCTTACCGTGACCTCCCAACCAGCGAGGAGACAGCCCCGCCAGAGTCGCTACGGTAATGGACACGCCGAGCGAAGCGAGTCACGACCCAGGCCGTTAACAATTACTAACCCGATTATAGCGGTTTTAATCGTGCCACGCAGACCAATGGAAAGAAAAGACTAAAGCAACTGGATGAAGACGAAACCAAACCTTGGAGAAAGAGCACACATTTATAATAACAACCACCAGAGGAAAAGAAAGATCAAAGCTGTACAAAGATAGATGGATGTAAAAAGACACAGGGCAGCCTTATCTATACAGTCTTACTTATACCCAGGACAGAACAAACAAAGACAGACTCACACGGGGATGATGACAGGAATGGCAGGAGAAGGTCCGTTCAGCTGGCAAAAGCGGCCGGTTCGGCTCGTTCAGCCGTCGAGGTGCCACACCGACCTCGCGCCGTTGGCTGCGTAGCGGACCCGACAACCGCTGGAACCAACGTGGTTGCGTCGACGCCACGACTCTCCCTCTCTGGGTATAATACTGGGATTTCCCCTCGCAGGTAAGGCACGATCTCTTTCTGCTGCGCGCTCGTCCCCTCTGCTGGTCTCAAACCTTCTCTCTTTTGCGTGATCTTCCAAACGCATATCTTAAGCGGGGTCCTGACACGCCCTCGGCCGTTTGGGTCCCGCCCCTGTGCTCTGTTGGTAGCCTTATTAGGCAATGGAGCTGAACAGCTCCGCCCTCGTGGCGAGCCACGGTCACGCCTCTTCTCGGCGACCCCGCCCTTCTTGTTCAAACAGAGCATGGAGCACATGTTCAAAATGGTGGCGAACGCCGCTTTCAAACCCAGCCCAGTTGAGAGGTCGCGCACCCCACGCTTGTCGAGCTGCTTTGCAGAGAGAGAGTTTGCTGGGGTATGGAATCATTGAAGGGGAGCTATCCTGAATTGTTAATGCAACGTGGTGTCAATCTAGTGGATACAGAGCCTTAATTAAACAGAATAGGAAATAATTAGCAAGATGATTCTAAGATTGGCTGAGTGTTGTGATGGCCTAGGGTGTGGTATTTAATAATTAATAAAAGGGGATTATATTACAAAGGGGGATATTTACAAGTGAAGGGGGGGGTTCCCAAATCTGTAACAATATATATATATACACACACAGTCACGTGAAAAAGTAAGTACACCCCATGGAAAGTTTTGACTTTTTCAACACATTTCAACATACAGCTATTTGATCTTTATTTCAACAATATTGAAAGATAAAGGTGATATAATATAACAAATGTCATGAAACAATTACATTTTGTAGTCCATTGTATAATTTAAATAACCATAAATGCAAATTTCGCATGTGGAAAAAGTAAGTACACCCTTGGCTCTAATAGGTGGTATTGCCCCCTTTGGCAGAAACAACCTCAAGTCGGCGTTTCTTATAACTGTCTACCAGTCTCTGACATCGACTGGGAGAATTTTTTGCCCACTCCTCCATGCAGAATTCTTTCAGCTGTGCGATGTTTGAGGGGTTTCTTGCATGCACAGCTCGTTTCAAATCCCTCCACAACATCTCGATGGGATTTAGATGCGGGATTTGACTTGGCCATTCCAGACCCCTCCATTTTTCTCTTCAGCCATTCCTTGGTGGATTTACTGGTATGTTAGGGTCATTGTCATGTTGCAAGGTCCACCTTTGGTTGAGCTTCAACGTTCCGACAGATGGCCTCACATTATCCTCAAGCATCCTCTGGTACAATGAAGAATTCATAGTAGATTCTATGATGGTGAGCTGCCCAGGCCCTGATGCAGCAAAGCTGCCCCAAACCATAATATTTCCACCACCATGCTTTACAGTTGGTATCAGGTTGTTGTGGTCAAATGCTGTCTTTGGTTTTCCCCAAACATGTCTTCTGGTACTGTGGCGAAATAGCTCTACCTTTGACTCATCTGTCCAGAGCACATTGTTCCAGAAGTGCTGGTCTTTGCCTAGGTGTTCATTGGCAAACTTTAATCTTGCCCTGATGTTCTTTCTGGGCAGCAAAGGTTTCCTCCTGGCACACCTCCCATGTAGATCAAAGTTGCGCAGCCTCTTTCTAATGGTAGACTCGTGCACTTTGACATCAACAGTAGCAAGAGCTACCTGTCGGTCCCGTGATGACATTCTGGGGTTCTTCGATTTCTTTCAGCATCTTGCGGTCTGCTCTCGGGCTAAACCTGCTGGGGCGGCCTGGCCTGAACAAGTTGGCAGTTGTTTGGAATGTTCTCCACTTGTAGATGATCTTCCAGACAGTCGAATGATTGATTTCAAATTGTTTGGAGATCTTTTTAAATCCCTTCCCAGACTCGTAGGCATCTATAACCTTCTTTCTGAAGGCCTCAAAGAGCTATTTTGATCTAGGCATGGTGATGCCGCACACTTCAACAACAAAGAGCAAACCAAACTGAATGAGGTTTAAAGAAGACAGGTTCCTCCAAGATCCTCTCCTACGATGTTCTAATCATTTGCACCTGAGCTGGTGCACCTGATTCTAATTTAGGTATTTGAAGTAGTGAGAAATGTAGGGGTGTACTTACTTTTTCCACATGCGAAATTTGCATTTACGTTTATTTAAATTATACAATGGACTACAAATGGTTAATGTTTCATGATATTTCTTATATTATATCACCTTATCTATCAATATTGTTGAAATGAAGATCAAATCGCTGTATGTTGAAATATGTTGAAAAAGGCAAAACTTTACATGGGGTGTATTTACTTTTTCATGTAACTGCATATATATATTGTTGCTAATTTGTAATTGTTGTAAATATCACCCTCTGTAAGTGTAATGAATTCTTGTAAATATCTCCGTTTGGTGTGTAAAGGTCAAAGGTCGTCCTCTTAGTTCGTCCATATACATGCACGTAGCAAATCATATATCCTTCTTAATAGTTATCTCCTTATTCTATGTAGTTTAAGGCTCTGTTCCCACTAGTTGACACTGCATTGCACCGAATTCAAATAAGGTAGATTCTCTTTCATTCCCAAAGCCTCCATTTCCAACCGCATTTCCAACTGCATTATTGCCAACTGCATTGGGCGGTTTTCTTCACCCCAAAACTCCATTACGCACGCGGTCAAGTCGGGGAAGAAAGGCGTGTCTCCGCCCCTCGTCATCAGAGGGTGGAGCCAGCGAGCCCCCACCAGCCAATCAGGGCTGGTGAGATGCCATCACGGGCGTGGCGCGGATTGATCCAAGAGCGCGTTATAAAAGCGCCCGCGCAAGACTATGACAAAAAAGAAGTGCGTAAGAGTCCAGTTGAGGAGAAGCAGAGAGAGGGATTTTTGAGGGAGGTGCGCTGGACCAGAGGCAGATTCTGCGGAGTAGGAAAACAGCATCAGAGACGCAGGAGGCGGAGGACGCGTGAGACAGCTGCCGGTGTGAAACCGAATACGTGGAGCTGCCGGCTCCTCTCTGCCAGCCCGACGCGGAGCTGTGTTTGCCGGGTTTTCGCCTCGACCCCAAAGCGTGGATCGGAGCACGCGCTTGGAGCCGGACCTCGACACCTACCATCTGCCTGGACCCTCCTCTGCCGTCCCAAACCATTCCTGCCATTCCATCCTTTTGCGTACGTAAGTTTGTTTTGTGTGTATTGTCCCTGGGAATAAGTAAGACTGCATAGTATAAGCTAGTAATTGCACTGTGTCTTCTGGTCCTTCCATTCTTTCTGTCTTTATTTTATTATCCTTCCTTCTCCTTGGTTCTTTTGATTGTGTAAATAATAGTTAGTAATAAATCATATTTGTATTTCCTACCTTCGTTCTTCCTCTTCATGCTCGTCCGGTCGTCTTTGTGATTTCCCCATTGAAAACCTGTGGCGCGATTTTGACCAACGTTCAGGATCGGGTTTAGTCTTTGGTAATGGCTCGAACGTCGTGTTGCTAACACCGCTCGGCAATTATAACATCTAAAACCGGGGTTCGAGCGGGAGTCCCTCCCCTGCTCGCAGTCAGGAGTGGCACTTAGGTCCTTGGGACTTTTTGTAGACCAAATACCCTGGCTGCTCCCGACCGGGAGTGGCGTTGGGACCCCCAGGACTCACGTCGGTCAGTCGCGGACAAGGGGATTGATCCCCCCTTCTTAAGGGGAAAAAGGCCGACGGAGAGATCCATAACAAATTGGTGTCGAGGAGTTGGGATTTGGACCCGAACCAAATTTGAAACATCTTTAAAAAAAAAAAAATTGGTCAAAATTACGAGCGGCCGAAATTGTAATAACATCCAAATTCGAAATCGTGCCATGGATGGTCAAGGTGATCGGATGCCGGTTGGGGGGTTAGAGGGGTTAGAATCAACCCAGGACCCCAGGGAGGAGGTGGGAGTAATGATGGAGGAGGAGAGCAATGAGAATGTGGTTGAGGGGGTATCAGGTACACGAGATGGCGCACGAGGTTTCAGGCGCACAAAATGGCGCCTCGCACGAGCGCGCGGTGGCCGCGCCCACTGCGCAGATGGGGGTGGGCGACATGCAAGCCTTCATGGCGCAAATCAGGGCATGCTTCGTGGTGCAAAGTAAAGAAATAGATGAAAAGATGGACAAATCAAGGGCGGAAATCAGAGAAATGAGGGACGAAGCCAGGGGTACCAGTGAACAGTTGGGAAATAAATTTGAGGGATTAGAAAATCAAATCGGGGGATTGAGAGACGGGGTGGGTAGTCTAGAACAAAGGATAGGGGAGCGATTAGAAAATCAAATCGGGGGGCTAGAAGCTAAATTTGAGGGTTTAGACAATAAATTTGAGGGTTTAGACATTAAATTTGAGGGGTTAGACAACGGGATGAAAGGGGTGAAGAATGGGTTAACGGGGTTAGAAAACACAATGGAAGGCAAATTGAGGGAAATAGGGGAGCAATCCGCCCGGGAAATTAAACAGATGGGAGATCAGATAGAGGAGGTGAAAATCGGGTTAGAAACCAAATTGGATGCCCAGAGGAATGATTTGGAACAGATGGGGGCAGCATCTACCAAAGAGATGGGAGAAATGGGGGAGGAGATCAGACGAGGTGTGAGCGAGGAGGTCTCGGGGGTACGCGAGGAGGTAAAGCGAGGTGAGGAGCGTATGGAGAAGGAGGTGAGAAATGGGACGGCAAAGTTACAAGGTGGCATCGAGGAGTTGATGCAGGGGGTGGGGCAGCTGACAGTGGGACAAAGGGAGTTGAAGGAACAGGTAAAAAAAGAATACGGCTGTGATCGAGGGGTTGAAGGCGACCCAGAAGGAAATAAAGAGGGACGTAGCAGTCATAAAGAAGGAGTGTCAGACGGTACATGAGGGACTGACAGCAAGGTTGGACGAGGTGACAGAGGCAATGGAGACGAAAGAACGGGAGGTGAGGACGCACATAGAAACTATCAAGGTGGCCTTAGAGGACGAAATTGAGGGGGCGCACCGGGAGATGAAAGAGGTGAAGCAAAAATTAGAGGATGTGGAAGAGGGGGTGAGTGAAATTAAGAAGAGACGGAGGGAAACTAAGAGGGAGATAAAGGAGGAGGTGATGGAATATGTACAAGGTCTGTGCTCAAATCATGAAGATGTGCTTACTCACCAAATAAAGAGTTTGCAGGTGGCGGAAGAGGAGCGACGACGAGGTGCCAAGGTGAGTGGCGATATACTCGGAAATGTATATGGTGTGAGCACTGTGAGGGGAGATTCAGTAGGTTTGGGGGTTGGTGTAGACCTGGGTGTTCGTGAGGGACCAATGGTGAGGTGTATGGCTGGTCCGGAGTGTATGGATAGAGGAGGTGTGCAAGGAGGTCCGACTATGGGGAGTGAGAGGGGTATTGGTGAGCAAGGGTGTGCGGGTATGCAGTGGGTAGCGGGTTGCGGAAGGGTGACCCAGGCATCGACACCAAGAGGGGTAGTGTTTGGAGGGACGGAGGATGTGCGGGAGGCCCCCGGGAATAGTGTACTGTGGGGGCCCGAAGGGTTTGGTCCCGCGCTGATCGCACAAGGAGTGACGCACGGGGTCCGGCCTTCGGGCGCCGACAAGGTCCCACTCGCGCCGTATGACGGCAAGAGTGATCTGAGGGCGTACCTGGCGCAGTTTGAATACGTGTGCAGAGGCAACGGTTGGAATCCGGACGAAGGTGGAGTACACCTTTTGGGGGCACTGCGCGGTGCGGAGGTGCTGACCGAGCAGTGGTGATGTTATGATGACCGAGGGTAGATGTTATGATGACCGAGCGGTGGTGTATTACCGCGACCTAACAGGATCCCCGACTCACCCGATTCATCTCCCAAACGTTGGCCGGATCGCACCGCAGCTAGTCAATAGGGAAAAGACGAAAACGACGCAATGCAAAGAGGAAAAGGAATAAAACGAGAAGACGTACAGACGAGTAATGGGATTTATTATTTACACAAGCAAAACGGAGCAATCAAGGTTTATTTACAACACATAAGACGCAGGTGACACAGTGCAAATACTAGCTTATAGTTATACAGACTTAACTTATTCCCAGGACAGAACAAACAAAGACACTGACTCACGCGGGGAATGACAGGAATGGCAGGAGGTGGATGGCTGGAGGTGAACGCTTGGTGGAGCCAACGCGGAGCTTGGTGGAGCCTTGGTGGAGGTTAACGCTTGGTGGAGCCAACGCGGAGCTTGGGGGGTTGGTGTGACGGGTTCTCTCTCCTTCCCTCACAAGCTTCAGGACTCTTTCTCTCTCTTTCTTAGTCCCACCCAGTCCAACAACTTCCTCTCTTTCTTAGTCCAACTCAAGGCCTTCCTGTCTTCTGATCTCCTCCCTCCTCGACTCCTCACCGCAACCAACGCAACCACTGACCGCCACCACCGACTCCTCACCGCAACCAACTGACGACCGACTCCACTGACTGACTCTTCACGACTCTCTCTTGACGACCAACTCTTTGTGACCAACTCAAAGTGCATCTCCCTTGGGAACACCCCCGCCGTGGGTTATATAGGCCCCGCCCCTTAACCTTTTCGAACCTCCCCCAAACGTTCTCTCCCCGCCCTCTCAAGCCAAACCCCTTGTTCATGGTTGGTCGAGTGGGGCTGGCTCACTCCTCCCCTCTCTGACGAGGTGGGGACCCGCCTTCCTTCCCCCAACCCTGCCTCGTGGTCAATGGCGGATGAAGGGAAAACCGCCCAACATGCAGTTGGCAATGCGAATTGCAATTGACGGAAAGGGGGGGAATGGAAGTGTTGGGAGTGGGAATGAAGGGAATCTATCTCTTTCACTGGTGCAATGGAGTATTTCAATTAATGGGAGACACAGCCTTACTCTAAAAACACATAATAAGAGATAACTTTCAAACAGAGGTATTCTATTATTTGGCTGACGTGTATGCTTGTGGACTAATTATGGGATGCCCTTTCACCTTTACACAGCTCCGGAGGCAGGGGGGCGCAGAATAAACAACAATAATAATAATACACAATCAAAAAATATACAGTCCTCATATCCGCAACAATACGGTAATGCAATAATTACCAACATCTTTTTTGTGGGGTACACGGGATAAACAAGCTGGACAATACAAGGACTTTCAGGAAAGAAAACGAAATTTGAAGGAGGTGGATTTAGCGTGGATTAACGGGGGTAGAAAACATCAAAGTTTTGGATGGGGAAAGATCAGAGATGGTGGTGAACAGCTGTTTTGATGACTTTGAGGTCTTGCAGCTGAGACTAAAGCTATAGCACTTGCATCTTCCCTGACATTCAATCTTGCATCCACATTTCATCAGTTCGTTGCAACTTTTCGCAATAGGTGAAAGTGTAGTCCAACACATCAACCATTTTTCTTCCTGTTGCACCCATCCCCAGTCTGCAGGACTATGAATTTCTGACTGACTTTCTGACCGACTCCAAATAGCAGCTATACTGCAGCAATTGTACCATAGACAAATCATTTTTTGATACACCACATGTTAGCTGTGATTTAATGTCTGCTCCATGTTCAATCATGCACACAAACTGAAGAAGTGCTGGCCTGGACTGGCTTCTTCAACACATCCTTCAAACAAGTTTCCATCATATTTGGACTTGTGGCCAAGCATGTATGTAGTAGGGCAGATATGTGACAAAACCTATATGTGTTTTGTCATGCAGGCATGAAACTTGGCAAAGTTATGGAGTACCCAAAAATATTGTTACGGATCTCTCCGTCGGCCTCTTTTCCCCTTATCGAGGGGGGATTAATCCCCTCGTCTATGACTGACCGACGTGGTCCTGAAGTTGCACAAGCTCCCTCCGGAGAGGCAGGTGCGCAACCTCGTTCGCGACCGCGGACAGATGTTAATTGTCGAGCGGTTTAGCAACCGTGGCACGAACTATTAACAAGAACTAGACCCGATTCCTATTCGTTGGCCAAATCGTGCCACAGGTGTCCAATGGGGAAATCACTAAAGGGACCGGCCGAGCATGAAGAAGAAGAACAAAGGTAGGAAATACAAATATAATTTATTACTAATATGTACACAATCAAAGGAACCAAGGAGAAGGAAAGATAATAAAATAATTTACAGAAAGGATGGAAGAACCAGAAGACACAGTGCAGTTATTAACTTACCGAAACAGTCTTACTTAACCCCAGGACAAGACAAAAGACAGACTACGGTCAGACTCACACGAATGGATGGATGAGGCCAGGCACGGATGACTGGAAGGGGAGGAAGGTTCGGCTGGACACGGGAGGACGGCCGGGCTGGGAGTGAGCAGCCGCCGCCCTTCCTCAATCGTGCTCGCCCGGCGGCGTCACTTCGCAAAAGCTCAAAGCTGCCGTGGTCACTACTGCGGTTGTCTCAAAGCTTCGATGGTCCCAAAGCTGTGGTGGTTTCAAAGCTCAGGCATGCTTCCTCAGGTGCGTCACGTGCTCTCCAAGGACTCATCTTTTGGGGGCGTCGCGGGACGGGTTATATAGACCACACCCTCGAACCTTCGCGAACCTCCCCGATCGTTCTCTCTCCGCCCCTTTCAAGCCAAACCCCTCGTCCTTGGTTGGTTAATCGGGGTTGGCTCACTCCTCCTTCCGATGACGAGGGCGGAGACACGCCTTTCTTCTCCGAGCTGACCACATGGGCAATGGAGGGTGAATGCAGTTGGCAATGCAGGCTTTGCAGAAAACCGCCCAATACAGTTGGCAATGGAGGCTGTTCAGTTGGAAGGGGAACTATGTTATTTCATTCGATGCAATGAAGTGTCAACTAGTGGGAACAGAGCCTTAAACTACATAGAATAAGGAGATGACTATTTAGAAGGATATATGATTCGCTACATGCATGTATATGGATTAACTAGGAGGACGACCTCTGACCTTTACACCGGAGGGTGATATTTACAACAATTCTCATTACAACAATAAAAAAAACACAGGATTCTCAAATCCGCAACACTGCACCCTCATCCTCCAGGCACGTCCTCGGGCCTATAAAACTTTAACTTTAGTGTGACACGTAGGTGTAGTTCCCTCTACATTTAACCTGACCCTGAGTGTGACCGTTTTAAAACACAAATAAGTATGTCCCCCTGCTGCATTGCACCCTGCCTAACAGATTTACGCCCACAGCTAACCGAATTGCGGAATTGTCTTCAAACTATACATGAACGGTGGGGAGCATTATTTACAACTGACGCTAATGGTATTTACAAAACTAACCCAGGACCTGTGATTGTTCTTTTGAGGGGGAGACAGCCTGCTCTGCATCGACGCACCAGCACCAAAAATCAGCACCATAAAGCACCAAAATGCACCGGAGTGCACAGTCACCACAGTCAATAATAAACAAAAGAAACCCCTGGTGCTCTTGCTCTTCGGCTCCCTCTGCTGGCCAATGTTCTTCTTGATGTTGTCTTCCTTCAGGTTCTTCTTGCTGGCGGCCTATTTAGACATAATAAAATGAACATTGCACAAACGTGTCGGCATTTTATTTATGGCCCACAGGGGCCGACGATGAGGGGTTCACCTGTATGGCATAGGTGCCATGTTACCAAGGTCTGCCAGCAAGATCTCGGGCCATCATGGCCGGTTCCAGCAGAGGGGCCATGCCCCAACCCGTGGGGTCCATAAATGGTGCTCAGCCACAGACATGTAGTCCATAAGTGGTGCATGGATGCAGGCAGCTGGTTGCAAGGATTCGGGCACACAATGGCGGACTCCCGCACGCTCCCCTCGGTGCCCAGAGAGCACAGTCCTCGGGTGGGAGACAGGGGAACAGAAGACAGGTGAGCGAGGGGTAAGGTCACAAGGGTACACATCAAAACAGGTGTTACGTATTCGGCCCTAATGATGATTGTTATGATTACTGTTGTGGGTAGAAGAATTAAAAGCCCTCCTGGGGAAATGTGGCCGGAAATCCGGATCAAGACCGGAAGCGGTGGAGCGGAGAAAAGGGGTGGAGCGAAGAGAAAACGGGGAGACGTGTTGTGATTGCCGCTCCCGACCGAGCAGTGAAAAGCGTTTTGATTGCAGCTCCAGCCCGAGCAGTGAAACGTGTTCTGATTGCGGCTCCCGACGGAGCAGTGAAACGTGGTCGGATTGCAGCTCCCGACCGAGCAGTGAGAGAAAGCCGACCGCCACTTTCGCCACGCGCATCACCGGCCGTGCCCGGGTTTTTGGCGGCGCGTCGACCAGGCGTTTCTCTCCGGTGGGCTGCCAGGGACGACTGTGCAACCCACAAGTCCGCAGCTGTGGGAGGGTTATTGAGGAGACTCGCGGATTGAACCGCCACCGGGTACGTACCCGAAATCATCTTTGGCCAGTTTCCCATTCTACCGCTATCGTGCTGGGGATTGGACCACGTGACCTGCGGGTTGGCTCGATCGTCTCCGCTTCCATGGATTGGAACCGGACATTGAATCCACACGCTGGAGCGAATCGACGTCACCTTGGAGGAGGACAGAGACATTGGGGAAAGGGCCGTGAGTTTGGGGGTTAAGGGACTCAATAAGGTGGTACCACCTGTAGAGATGAATTATATGGTGTTTGAAGTGTGATAAAATATTGTGGGTTTGAAGGGTCATAATACATTGTGGTTTGTTCGTATCCCTTGGTGTGGACTCGTTGGTTGATTGGCTGGTTTTCACACAAGGACAACACCTCTTTCTGCTGGGGTCTCGATAGGGGAGGACCCCGTAACAGAAATTGGGGGCTCGTCCAATTGATATTCGTGGACTCGCAATTGGGTCTGCGTCCGGGAGCTGAGAAATTCCTAAATTTAGTCCGGGAAAGAATTCCCAAGTTTGGAACTTTTTCCAAATTCCCAAAATTTTCCCAAAAACAAACAACAACAAAAAAAAAAAAGAGGAAAAACTTTTGTTTTGTTTGTTGGGAAATTTTGGGGTGAAGGTTAACAGGTGCTCACGGATAGTCACCATGGTGTTTGATGCCGAAAAGTTTGCGGCGTCCCCTAGTGAGGCACAGTTCCAAGCGTTAAAAAAAATCAGAACTCTTGATATTGGCCAGACATTTTAACTTGGAGGTCCGAGTTAATATGGGGAAAGCAGAGATGCAGACATTGGTGATAGAAGCTCTGGTGGGACAGGGCACATGGACAGAGGTAGCCTTGGATTGGTTACCCGAGGAACAAGAAAATGTGGAGCTCCGGAAACTGGAGATGCAACTGCCGAGCCAGGAAAGGTTAAAAGCAGAGGAAAGGAAGACAGAGAAGGAAAGAGTAAAACAGGACCGAGAACTTGAGGAAAAAAGAATAGAACAGGACCGAGACCTCGAGGAAAGAAGAGCAGGGGAAAGAGCGGAGGAAAGAAGAGCCGAAAGGGAGTTAAAGGAACGTGACATGGAGCTTCAGCAGGAAATTAAAATCAAGCAGCTGGAGTTAATAAGAGAACGGGGAGAGGTACCATCCATGCCAGCTGGTTCGACACCTAGTCAGAACACCTGGGATGTTGGCAGACATGTGAGGCTGGTCCCACCCTTCAATGAGAAGGAGGTAGCCAAGTTTTTTCCCCACTTTGAGAAAGTGGCTCGACAGTTAAAGTGGCCTGAGGAGTACTGGTCCATACTAGTACAAAGTGTTCTGGTGGGTAAAGCTCAAGATATTTATTCGGCTTTACCGATTGACCAATGTGCAGAGTATGAGGCATTAAAAAAACACCTTCTCAAAGCTTATGAATTGGTCCCGGAAGCTTACCGGCAAAAATTCCGGAATTCCAGGAGGAGGGAGAGTGAGACCCATGTGGAATTTGCCAGAGTGAAGGAAACCATGTTTGATAGGTGGTGTGATTCAAAAGATGTCGGGAAAGACTTCGAACTATTGCGACAATTGATCCTAGTGGAGGAATTCCAACAGTGTGTCCACGAGGACATTAAAGTTCACCTGGAGGAAAGGAAGGTACCAAAGCTGTATGAGGCCGCCACCATGGCAGATGACTATGCATTAACAAACAGGATGGGGTTCCGCAACCCGAACTTCTCGCCCAGGCCTAGTCAGGGGAGCTATGGTACATCAGGGGCGGAGAACGAGAATCCTTGGGGGCGGCCTCGAGAGGATTATGGGGACCACTCTGATACCACCACTTTTCGAAATCAGAAGACTATGGGCCCAAGACAGCCTTATCTTCCGGGGGGCTCGAGACAGACCATGAGGTTCCCCTCAGGGCCTACTTGCGCCTTTTGCCGGAAACCTGGACACTTGATGTCCAGTTGTTATCTCATGAAAAGGGAAAACCCAGAGCGGAGTCCGGCTAGTACAACTCCGAATGCGATGGCAAACGTAAGAAATCGCCCACAGAAGAGTTACCAACCATTTATTTATGAGGGGTTTGTCTCCCTAGAGGGAGACTTGACTAACCCAAGACCTGTTAGGGTATTGAGGGACACCGGAGCCCATCAATCCTTAATGCTTGAAGGCATTTTGCCATTGTCAAAGAGAACAGCAACTGGTGATAGTGTTCGGTTACAAGGGATCGGTGGCTGTGTTAATGCCCCACTTCATGTCATCCATTTGGAATCCGATTTGGTGTCAGGACCGGTCACCGTCGGTTTACAAGCCACGCTTCCTGTAGAGGGAGTATCTGTGGTTATCGGGATTGATTTGGCCGGGGGTCAAGTTTATGGTAACCCGAGGGTTGGTAAAGAGCCCAGCAGGGAAAATAACACCACCCCAGCTCGGGATGGCGACGAAAGTACCAAGTTATTTGTAGGGGGACTGAACTTCAAAACAGAGGAGGAAGTTCTGACCTCTGTCTTCAACAGATATGGGCCGCTTGTGGAAGTGCGGTTGGTAAAAGACAGGGAAACGCAACAGTCAAGAGGGTTCGGTTTTGTCACGATTGCAAGCACAAAGGACGCCAGAGAGGCAGAGAAGAATTGGAATGGTAAGGAGTTGGAGGGTCGGACCATAACAGTAGGGAAGGCATTTCGTAGGCGTCGGGAGGTCTACAGAAGCGGACAACGTGGCGGTAGTTTTGGTGGTGGCAGCAGCCGATATTACTATGGAGGCTCCCAGAGTTACGGCATCTCCCGAAAGAATGATTGTCGGATTGCAGCGGAGCACGTTTCACTTTAGATACGGCGGAGCCGCCGAGCCCAGACTCCTACACGGACTAACCGTGAATGCCACGTTCGTACAGGCGTCCAGGTAGTGAACTTTCCTGCACGGACTAACCGTGAACTCCACGTTCCTGAAGGCGTCCATGTAATGAACTTTCCTCCCCGGACTAACCGTGAACTCCACATTCCTAAAGGCGTCCATGTAGTGAATACTCAGCTTGGCCTCCCGGAAAAAGTGCTATCGAGTTGTTTAACTTTGGGGCTTTGGTCACCACCCCACCTTAACCTTCATTCAAGAGGAACTAGAAGTTGTTGATGCTTGGTCCAGAGGGAATTAGCTTTGGGAAAGTTCTGGGGGTTGTGTAAAATTTTGGTTGCTCTATTTTTGGGGAAGGTTGAATATTGTTGCCCCAGGGATTGCTGATTTGGTTTGTGAATTTACTTTTGCCTGTTCAAAGAGGGCATACAAAGAAAGTTTTCGCGGTGTTCCAACTTTCTTTTTTGAGGGGGGGAAGTGTTACGTATTCGGCCTGAATGATGATTGTTATGATTACTGTTGTGGGTAGAAGAATTAAAAGCCCTCCTGGGGAAATGTGGCCGGAAGTCAGGATCAAGACCGGAAGCGGTGGAGCGGAGAAAAGGGGTGGAGCGAAGAGAAAACGGGGAGACGTGTTGTGATTGCCACTCCCGACCGAGCAGTAAGACTTGTTCTGATTGCCGCTCCCGACCGAGCAGTAAGACGTGTTCTGATTGCCGCTCCCGAACGAGCAGTGAAAAGCATTTTGATTGCAGCTCCAGCCCGAGCAGTGAAACGTGTTCTGATTGCGGCTCCCGACGGAGCAGTGAAACGTGGTCGGATTGCAGCTCCCGACCGAGCAGTGAGAGAAAGCCGACCGCCACTTTCGCCACGCGCATCACCGGCCGTGCCTGGGTTTTTGGCGGCGCGTCGACCAGGCGTTTCTCTCCGGCAGGCTGCCAGGGACGACTGTGCAACCCACAAGTCCGCGGCTGTGGGAGGGTTATTGAGGAGACTCGCGGATTGAACCACCACCGGGTACGTACCCGAAATCATCTTTGGCCGGTTTCCCATTCTACCACTATCGTGCTGGGGATTGGACCACGTGACCTGCGGGTTGGCTCGATCATCTCCACTTCCACGGATTGGAACCGGACATTGATTCCACGCGCTGGAGCGAATCGACGTCACCTTGGAGGAGGACAGAGACATTGGGGAAAGGGCCGTGAGTTTGGGGGTTAAGGGACTCAATAAGGTGGTACCACCTGTAGAGATGAATTATATGGTGTTTGAAGTGTGATAAAATATTGTGGGTTTGAAGGGTCATAATACATTGTGGTTTGTTCGTATCCCTTGGTGTGGACTCGTTGGTTGATTGGCTGGTTTTCACACAAGGACAACACCTCTTTCTGCCGGGGACTCGATAGGGGAGGACCCCGTAACACAGGTAATGCAGAACGAGGTGCGTACGGAGAGCGAAGTGAGAAAGCTCGTCCCTACCGTACGCCCCCCACATGTGACCGACACTACCCCCCCCTGGCCCCTCCCCGTATTTACAAAACCTACACATTTACAAATTCGTCACTACTGTCTCGTCTTCCCTATATCTCCCCTATACCAAATTCATCATCACAATCCCATTGTCTAAATTTGCCATCACCAATTCATCATCAATCCTCATAAGGAGGGAGAGATGGAACACAAAGCACAATGTCACACCCACGTCATGATGCGTCTCACATTCCAAACATTTGCACAGAAAAATAACAAAACATGGCATGGTGTGGAGTTACGTCATCGCCTCAGGGGAGTGGATGCAGATGGTGCGAGGAGATTTCAATCCTAACTATCCTCTTAAATGACATTAACACACTTTACACTACCCGGGGTCTTTCCCTGCCAATCCATTGGCCGTCTTACACTCTATGCAGTTTTAAGAACCAATTACCATTGACCAAACTGTGGTGCTTCATCAATTTGGGGTCTCACTCCCCCGATTCAACTCCCTGTGCCCTTGCACAATTTCAGGACTGGGTCGTGTGGCTCTCCCAGCAGGTCTACCCACCTGCACACCTCCACCACTGCAGTTGCCTCCGAGCTTACCTGCTCCTTACCTAACCTATCTACCTGGGGAAGGCCCTCTGGCGCTCTCCCCACTCGGTGCCCTCTGGCACTGGGCTACCCGGGTCCGTCCTCCGGATCCTCGGGCCCCATCCACAACAACTCTACTGGCTCCCAGAGCCCACCTGCGGCCTCACCTGGCCAACATCCTGACAGTGGCGGAGTGCCCATTTAACTACACATACTAACAGGCCACACGCCCAGCCATTTCCACGACACCAATGTACCCATCCAAACACCATTCTTCCACACGCACCACAGATGCCAATATCCATCCACAATTTACCTACTCCCTCTACCTAACGCTTAAACTACCCTCCCCGGGTATTCGTGATGGGGTCCATCCTTCCCATACACACCTTCGCACCATCCACTCCACTCCACAGTTTCCACCATACTCACTCCACACCATCCATTCCATACTCCATATATTCCATACTCCATGTATTCCACACAACCATTCTCCATACACCTGTATTCGCACACCTGTGCCATCACTCCCGGTGCTTCCTGCACCCTCCTTCCTCCAGGACCATTTGCTCAACACAACACTCAATCACTATTACTCACTCATACACTGTTCCATACACTTGTTCACTTGCACACCTGTGCAATTACACCTGGTGCCACCTGCACCCTCCTTCCTCCCAGGCTTCTTCATTCATTCAATACACTCACCCACACTTTTCACAATACACTTCTGACACTCACACGGCATCATCTGATCTACCTGGTGCCCTGCTAAAACTCGCGCTTCCCCGTCGCCCCTTATATTATTGCGCTCCCTCGTCATTATAATCCAACTACCCTCTCTATGTCCCCACTACCTGTCCAATGTCGCTACTTAAAGCTACAGTTACCTATGGTCATTTTCTCTAGATCCCTATCATTTTATCCTAACCCTCCCGGGCGAGCTTACACTGCCATAAACCCCATAAAACTAGCGCTCATGTGCCCCCGTGTGAGGGACAGTGGATTTGCCATCCCACCACATCGGGCATCTTCCACTATAAATTTTGCTCATCAAATTGCAGCCAATCCTATTCACTATTCTAAATTTCGGATCAAAACACTATCATCATTACAGTCCGCTATATCTGAGCCTCGGTGCATCGTTACCTCATTAAAACTCAGCTTCGCAAAGCCGAGCAATGAATTCGGGTGGTTTGGTCGCCTGCAGGTTGAATCCGTCCGGCATTCGGCTCAAGGGAGGCGGTTTGGTCGGGCCGAGATTCCACGCACCATCTCGGCGCGGGTCCTTGCGGCCTCCGGCCCGATGGCTCAATCTCGCCCGGTCGGAACCCCGTCCCCGCCAGGGGGCACCGTTCCGCTTCCTCCAACCTGTCCCTGAACCCGACCGGTCGCCTTGCCCGGCAAAGCCCGGACTCGACCGTGCGGGGCGCGGCCAGGCCCGAATCGGCAACGACGCTTCCAAGAGAAGCGACGCAGCACCGACCCGCGCCGGGCCTCGCATCCAACAAAGCACATCGCGCCCCGAGTGCTCGCCTCGGCTATCCATCACCCTAACTGCTAACCCGGTTAACGTCGATGCTTCACTCGCATACGCGACACGTTTCACACTCACAAAACCCGGCGTTCCAACGTCGCCCGTACATCCCACACACTCCGTCCATTTCACCACCGCACTCCCTGTTACACACCACACCTCTCACGCACCCTCTTGCGCACACTCGCCGTTCGCACACTTCGTTCCACACCTCTCCTCCGTTACGTCCTCCGTAACACTCACCATGGGCGTGCACTCTTGCATCCACCCACTAACGTGTTCCGATGTGCCCTCCCGCACACGCGCCACCACTAACTCAGGTGTACACTCTCGCACACGTTCGACCATTCCAGGTGTGCATTCTCGCACTCGCTCCACCACCAACTCACTCTCCGTGTCACACTCCGTACACTCTGTTTCACACAGACCCTCCGACGTGCATTCGCTCTCGCACTCGGTATCACTCCCATACTTTATAACACGCTCATTCCCCGATGCACACTTTTTTTCCACAAGCGCGCCATTTCCACTCACAGGGGACCCTTCACCAACGCCCGGATGCTTTCTCGATCCCAAACGCACGGAAATTCATTCTGCGCCAAACATCCTCCTGCTGAGAAACCTCCCCGCACAACATACAGCACGACTCACCTTGGGGATTCTTCTCCTTCGCTCCAACACCTGCAAATCTTTATTGGGGTTATTAAGCACAGCATCGTGATGTGAGCACGGACTTTGTACAGTTTCCATTCCTTCCTCCAACTGCTGGGCTACCTCCGTCGTCTTTTCAATTTCAATTATACTCACTACTGCTTTTTCTTTATTCACCACGACGACCGCTCGCTTTATTAAAATTCCCTCTTCTACCTCAGCGGTCGCCGGCTGCCCCATACCCCGGGTCGCGATTTCTACCCCGGTCCAGTTACCTGTGCTTTTCTCCACTCTGCCCAACCAGTGCTCCTCGACCCGCTTTACCTCGTCGTGCACCCTCGGGACCCCTCGCCCAACCTGCGGTCTCTGTCCCTCTCCGCTTCCCTTCCTTCATATGCGGCCTGCCCCCTCGCCAACCCCTCATTAATTTATTTGGCTTGGCCAATTATGCTCTCCAGTTTGTCCCCTAATCTGCTTCCGACTCCCTCCAATTTGCTTCCGAGTCCCTCCAATTTGCTTCCTAAGTTATTGGTGTTGGCCCTTACTTCTTCCCTCATTGGCATTGCATCCATCTTTTCCACCTCCTTACTCAATCCCCCGAATTTGGTTTTCCAATCATTTCCCATTGGCTCTCTATTGGCCCTTGATTTGTCCCCCTCTATTCTGTTACAAAACCCTTCAACTATTTTGGCCATAAAGGCCCTCATTTCAGCCAAACAGGCTTGCATTTCGGCAGCCGTTGGTGGTACAAAGGGTGCGGCTGCTGCTACGGTCACGGGCGCGGCGACATTTGGTGCCGCTGCAACCACGTGCGCGAGGGCGCCATTTTGTGTACCTGATACCCCCACAACCCAATGTGTATTGCGCTCCTCCATTACTCCCAAATCCTCCCCGGGGTCCTGGGTTGATTCTAGCCCCTCTTCTAACTCTACCCCCACCGGCATCCGATCGCCTTGACCATCCATGGCACGATTTTAAATTTAGGATATTATATAAAATTGTGGGCCACTCGTAATTTCAGCGCGCTAAGCGTGCTTCAGGTCCGAATCCCACTCCTGGCACCAAATGTTACGGATCTCTCCGTCGGCCTCTTTTCCCCTTATCGAGGGGGGATTAATCCCCTCGTCTATGACTGACCGACGTGGTCCTGAAGTTGCACAAGCTCCCTCCGGAGAGGCAGGTGCGCAACCTCGTTCGCGACCGCGGATAGATGTTAATTGCCGAGCGGTTTAGCAAACGCGGCACGAACTATTAACAAGAACTAGACCCGATTCCTATTCGTTGGCCAAATCGTGCCACAGGTGTCCAATGGGGAAATCACTAAAGCGACCGGACGAGCATGAAGAAGAAGAACAAAGGTAGGAAATACAAATATAATTTATTACTAATATGTACACAATCAAAGGAACCAAGGAGAAGGAAAGATAATAAAATAATTTACAGAAAGTATGGAAGAACCAGAAGACACAGTGCAGTTATTAACTTACCTAAACAGTCTTACCTAACCCCAGGACAAGACAAAAGACAGACTACGGTCAGACTCACACGAATGGATGGATGAGGCCAGGCACGGATGACTGGAAGGGGAGGAAGGTTCGGCTGGACACGGGAGGACGGCCGGGCCGGGAGTGAGCAGCCGCCGCCCTTCCTCAATCGTGTTCGCCCGGCGGCGGCGCTTCGCAAAAGCTCAAAGCTGCCGTGGTCACCACTGCGGTTGTCTCAAAGCTTCGATGGTCCCAAAGCTGCGGTGGTTTAAAAGCTCAGGCGTGCTTCCTCAGGTGCGTCGCGTGCTCTCCAAGGACTCATCCTTTGGGGGCGTCGCGGGACGGGTTATATAGACCACACCCTCGAACCTTCGTGAACCTCCCCGATCGTTCTCTCTCCGCCCCTTTCAAGCCAAACCCCTCGTCCTTGGTTGGTTAATCGGGGTTGGCTCACTCCTCCTTCCGATGACGAGGGCGGAGACACGCCTTTCTTCTCCAAGCTGACCACATGGGCAATGGAGGGTGAATGCAATTGGCAATGCAGGCTTTGCAGAAAACCGCCCAATACAGTTGGCAATGGAGGCTGTTCAGTTGGAAGGGGAACTATCTTATTTAATTCGATGCAATGAAGTGTCAACTAGTGGGAACAGAGCCTTAAACTACATAGAATAAGGAGATAACTATTTAGAAGGATATATGATTCGCTACGTGCATGTATATGGATTAACTAGGGGGACGACCTCTGACCTTTACACCGGAGGGTGATATTTACAACAATTCTCATGACAACAATAAAAAAACACAGGATTCTCAAATCCGCAACAATATTTTCAGAAGTGGAGCCACCCAGAAAAAGTCAGCCGTGGTGGCTGTTTTTTAAAATGCATTTTCAACTTTAGGAATTGTTCCTCGTATTGCAATTAAATTAACTTAGAGGTGTCCATTTATCATAATATCATCCATCCCAGATTGATAGCATGTTGCATGTATGATGTAACCTGGAAACTGGATTGGTCCACTAATAGGCAGCATAAGTGCAGAGTCAGCAAAGTGAAATATGTTCACCATTGTTGTCACAATTTTATGCCTCCGACGACGAATTCTGTTTTCCGGTTGTCCGTCCGGCTGTCTGTCCGTCTGTCCGTCTGTCCATGATAGGTTTTTGTTACCTCGATAACTTGAGAATGGCTGAAGGGATCCAAGTCAAACTTAGTGCAAATATGTACAATGAGGTAAAGATGAACTGATTAGGTTTTGGGGTCATGGTGTCAAGGGTCAGAGGTCATGTTAGGTAAACATCCTGTTACCGTGATAACTTGTGAACCAGTGATGCGATTTTGACCAAACTTGATAGAAGTATATATTATGGTGCAAAGATGAAATGATTAGATTTCGGAATCAAAGGTCAGAGGTAATGTCAGGTAAAAATTTGATACTTGAGAACAGCTGAAGAGATTTAAATCAAACTTGGTACAAGTATGTATAATAATGTAATAATGTGGGTGGAGGCATATCGGTTGACGTCACGATGGCATATGAGGAAGTTACTCCATTTTTTCTTGCTCTGTCCACGGGCCTAGCAGAAAACACCGACAAGGACATGGAGGTACTGGAACAATTCACCATACTACTATATGACCGTACAAGCAGTTTGCTGAACATAGACGTAGCTCGGCAAAAGTTGTTCACGAAAAAAGGACGAGCCAAGGATGCAATTCCCCAAACCAAATCAGCCTTGGTGAAACATATAAAGAGGGCTGAGTACTAGTGGCCCAAAGATGTGGTAATCCGAAGGGGCAAGGTCTGGCGAGTATGGTGGATGAGGAAGACACTCAAAATGCAGATCTTGTTGCAGCTGTAGCGCGGGCAGTATGGGGCCGAGCATTGTCATGCTGCACAAAACACCGGTAGTGAGTAGTCCATGACGTTTTGATCTGATTGCTGGTTTCAGATGATTTTAGGAGGTCGCAGTATGATGCACTGGTGACTGTGGGCCCCCTGGGCATGTAATGCTCTACAAGTGGGCCTCTGCTATCCCAGAAGGGCGTCAGCAACACTTTCCCAGCGGACGGCTAAGTGCAGAATTTTTTGGGTTTGGTGAAGTTGAATGGCGCCCCTCTTTGCTTGCCCTCTTCGTTTCAGGCTGAAAGTAGTGGACCCAGCTTTCATCCCCAGTCACTACACACTGTAAAAAAGCATCGCCTTCTGTTTCATAACGTTGCAGAAATTCTTCACATGCGTCCACTCACCGTTTTTTCAGTTCTGGTGTGAGTTGTCTGGGCACCCACCTTGCAGACACTTTGCTGAACCCCAGCACGTTGTGAATGATATGGTGTGCTAAACCATGGCTAATGTTCAATTGGGAGACCACTTCATCCAGCGTAATGCGACGGTTTTTCCTTAGTAAGCACTCAACTTCTGCAACCATTTCTGTTGTGCCGGCTGTGTGAAGCTGGCCCGAGCAAGCAGAATCTGCCGCACTGGACACTCCACTTTTAAACTTCCTATCCCAGTCGTACACCTGCTGCAGCGATAAACATGCGTCACCATATTGCATCTTCATTCTGCGATGGATTTCACTGGGATTCACACCCTCACTTCCCAATAAACGGATGCAGAACGTTGCTCCTTCCTGGTGCATGCTTCGAAGGGAGCCCCTATCTTGGAACTGCTCTACTGATGTCATACACTCAATGTTGCCAGATATAAAACAGGCAAACCATGACTCTTACCCATAGATATAACATATGTCGTCTACAATTATTACATACATTACATTCTCGAATTTATAATCGCCATTTTAAGGTTACTTATTGACTGGCGCTCGTACTTCCCGTCCTTTTTGGTGAGCTTCTAGTTCAGGCATTTGTGCCAAAAGCTGGTGCGTTAGCCTCGTTGAGTTGACAAGTGGTGATTCTACTCCCAGTTGTTCATGTCGCTGTTTGTACAGTTTGACCAAATCCACAAGTTTGAATCAGGTGTGCTTATCTAACCGAATGGAGAGGATTAGATAGCATTTGGGACATGAAGTAATTGCTAAATATCGAGTACAAGTTAATTATCTGACACTGAACCCAATGCTGGGTTACACAGCAGTGATGTTACCAGGGTGCCCTGGTAGTGCATTAACATTCACTCTTTTTCATCATTGACCTCTTGCCACAACTCCTGGTTTGTTGACTTTATTAAACTTTTAAACATTGCCAAATGAAAACCATATAATTCTGATGACTGTATACTAATGATTTGCATAAAGAAAATACTTTTCATTTCTGTAAGTATAAACTGTAAATTTCTGATCAGTGATGACACATACTTTCATCAAAACAACCAGAAATCATGGAAAAGTGTTTTATAGGATTAGAATTTGCAAAATCAGTGTCTACATACGTAAAAACATGTACATCCACACTTAGATATTTAAAATAGGATAACAGTATCAATTTCAATGAGGAAAACAATAATTAATTGGATCATTGGTGGTCATCTTGAAAAAATAGTGGCCATATTGGATTTTCAAATGGGTTTCGAGTGATCTATACACGGCAGACGCAATATATCATGACAACTGCAGGAAGACTTTCATGTCTCCATGTTCTGTCTCTGCAGCATCCCGATCGATGACCGCTGAGGATCTCGATACATCCAGAATTATTTGCGCTGATCTATGAAAACACGCGATTCTATTTTCTGCTTCTTCTGTGCAAGTCCCAAGGTCCTGCACCAACTGTATGGTGTTGCTCAATATAGGATCTGCATCACATGCTTATTGAGATATAAACTTCAAAGAGTAAGCAGCACAATGGGAGTATAGAGCTAGGGGAAATAATTGTTTGGTAGCCATTGTACTTTCCATGCATGTTTGCAGCTCTGGCGTATGTTTGCCCATATAGTAAGTTGATGTTAAAGCCAAGCCGAGGTTTGTTCAGCGCTGTAGCTACAGCTTCATATCAGCATCATTTTCAATCTGTAGGTTGCACAGTTTGCCAAACCTTGTCCAAGCAAAAACCTTATAGATTTGACAATTATTCTCATCAGGTACATTGTATTTTTGTTTTGCTGGTTCTTATGTGCAGAGACATGTTCGTCTGATACGTTTAACTGCCCCCTATTTTGTCGATCCAATTTAAATACTGCATGTTTGTGGCAAGCTGATTCTTGATGTATCGTGAATTTCTCAATTGCTTTCTTCCAGTTGCTAAAACCAGTAGTTGCAGGAGTCTTTCAGCATCAGCTGTGGCACACTGAAAACACACAATTCCTTTTATTTGTGATGAATAATGGAGCCAAGGAAACCACTCGTACCAATGTTGTTGAAAATGCAGGGTTCTGAATTTTTCTGTCCAAGGTGTTATGCTTTGTGCAGGCTCGTGGTTAGAATGGTTGCATCCATCAATAAGTTAAACAGCTGTAAGTGGTGCAACTATTCCCGGAGACGTGGTGGTACTTTTGGCAATTTCCATGCAAGAAGTTTCAGGCCGAGGTGTCACACACGTACAAACGTCAGTTTCTCCCTCAATGGTACAGGACTGAAGCAGTGGCTCCCTTATCTACTCGTGGCTGAAAAGTAATAAAATAAAATAAATCAAACAATTCAACATTGCACACATATTGAAAAAAAAATTCCCCTCTATACTGAACAACAACAAAAAAAAACACACAGGAGTGCATTTCTACGGGTACTGGTGCTGGCCTATTTAATAATCAACTTTCAATCAATAATAATCAATTTTAGCTCTTTCACGAGCCTCGATTCAGTATACAAAAAAAATTTAAAAATCCAGCTGCTGTGTATTGTCGTGTGTCTTTCCTGTAGTGAAGACCTCAGGGTGACAGATGGCCAAATGAGCTTTAACTCCAAGGCGTATAACCAACTATGGCGGTACCTTTTGCATGCGCGGAGGGGTGGGGGTGGGGGTAGCAAGTGCTTACCGGCACGGCCGGATGCGATCCGCGAACCCCCAAACAAATAAACCTACAAGACAAGGAATTAAAAATGTAACAAATAATGGGTTTAATGAAAATAATGGCAGGATAACAAAAATGAATGTACAGTGAACCAATTCCTAATTGAGGCTCCTCCACCAGGACTCGTTTACAACACCAGGGAAAGTTAAATGAAAATAAATAATGTTCCTGCCTGCCGGCACTTAACTTTGGTCTGGATGGCACGAATCGCCACACGGCACATTGAGCCGTGAAGCGGGAGCAAAACTCCTTCCTCCTCCGCTCGTTCTACGCTCCACAAAGCGCCGCTGTTTCTCAAGCGCACACAGCACAAAGCACAGCCGTCACAAAGCCAGCACTGAGAGAGGGAGAGAACGAGACGGACTCTTCCTCTTTACAATTGCACGCAAGCCAGGAATATGACTAGTTAGGCAGCTTAGCAATTTTTGGGGGAACGACTTTACAAAAGGACCATTTTTATTTTAGTGGTTCATTGGACCATATCCAATAGAATTAGGACCGGAGGCAAGACATATACAGTGTTTGACTTTTGCACAAATACGACTCGCACAGCATAATATCGAGCAATGCATTTATGCAAATAAATCATCAGCTATTGGAGTTAGTCTAAAATCGTAAATACATAAATTGCTGGACAAATTACCTTGAACAACATGTTGTCTGTTCTAAAGCTATATTGTCATTACATCCTTGTAGTTGCGTACATGTTAAATATATGAAAGGTGCGCGAGTCACAAGTATAACACATTTGTATAAACACTCGGTATTATATTACTAATTATTATTACATGGAAGCGTAAGATTTATTATGCAGGCATGCAGAAGTTTTACAAATAACACTGCATGTAATGAAATAAAAGTTAGCCTCCTTGTTGAAAATATATACATAATTGGTTTTTGTCCTTGGTTTTTGTCCAATAAAAAGGTGAAGAACACTGTATATTTCTTGCCTCCGGTCCTAAATCTATTGGATATGGTCTAATGGACCACCAAAATAAAAATGGCGCTTTTGTCAAGCCGTTCCCCATTTTCGATAAATATGCTGCTAAGCTGCCTGACTAGACCGCCCAGGACAGAAAGAGAATATGCGACTGCTCGCGACGAAACCCAACACAGAGAGAGGGAAATGCGTCCGCCTGCGACCAAAGCCAGGACCGAGATAGGGAAATGCGTATGCGAATGCGACCGCTGTGTGAATAACAGAGAGCAGGAATTGTGACTGCTGTGCGAAGAGCCCGGACCAAGAGAGAGAACACAAATGCGACTGTTCGTGATCAAGCCCAGCCCAGAACAAGAGAGAGAAAATGGCGGGACGTGTCCCTTTTTGCTCCGACGCTAGAATGTTCTCTCCGACGTCACCCGCACTCCAATCAACGAGCGCCATCGAATCGTCCCAACTAATCGCCTTTCAGGGTCTGGCCTCATGGCCAGACCTGGCACCCATCGAGAAGATTTGAGCTGGGTGGTGTAGTGGTGTCTGGTATCGTCGGCGATTATGTTATTTTACAATTACGTGCCGATCGCATGGCTGGCCGAGTGTGCTTTATAATAACGAAGGGAAAAATACAGAGGTGATTACTAGACTACGGATTTTTATGTGAAGAAAATAGGCCTTTTATGTTTTGAAAAGTGGAATTTTTTTTTTTATGTGAAAAAATCCCGAAATATTTTTTTCCCCCATTTTATTCATTTTTTATTATTACCAAGTTTTTCAGAAATCAGTCAAAAAAAGAACAAAAAATGGTTAGCTTTTTCCTGCACAACATTAAGCACTCTGGGCTAGTAAACAGGTAAAAAATGACGTTCAGGTACCTTTATTGCAACCGCATTGTTTGATAAGTAGAGGACTAGAAGAAATTGACAAGACCCTTTTAGGAACGGTTAAAGTAGGTGTTTGAAATCATTATCTTGGTAATGTTCTCCTTGGTGAGGCGGTGTCGGCGGTCGGTGAGGACGTTTCTGTAGACGGAGAAGGACCTTTCCACGTCGACGCTGACGATGGGGCAGTACCTCAAGAGGGGGATGTCGGCAAGCTTGACTCCAGCCGGCACACCAACCTCAGATCCGTGCTGATCTCCATCCAGGATCAAAGCCACTGTCCTCAGCACACCAATGTCGGGATTGCGCTGCAGCACCGCCTTGAACTTGGTGAGCAGGATCTCCTTACGGCAGCCTCAGATCTTTTCGAGCTCCTCCTTGGCCTGATCAAGGAGCTGGAAGGCCTTGGCCAGCTCCATGCCGGCCTCCTCCAGCTGCTTAAGGATCTTCGGGATGAACGACACGTGGGCATTTAAGAAGACCAAACTGAGCTTGATGTCCGCCTTTCCGAACAGGTCCTTGGCACTCCGGATTGCCATCGCGTCGTCATCGTTCAGCTGGTCCACCATGTCCTTGACGGCCTCGAAGTGCTCGGCGTAAAACACCGCGGCATTGATCCACGTCCCCCACCGAGTCAGAATGGGCTCCGGGGGGGAGAGAAAGATTGGGCTGCTGCTCCTTCCAAAGGACAACACGCCACGGGGCTTTGACGAACACCTTCTTCGTCGTGGCAATCAGGTCGTTAACGTCCTTGAACATTTCTCGGACTGTCTCGCAGACACGGTGGAGCGCGTGGGCAACGCAAGTCACATGCAGCAAGTCCGGGAAGAGTTCCTTCAGGGCATGGCCGGCCTTGATCATATAGGCTGCGGCGTTGCTGACGAGGACCTTGAGGCACTCCGGCTTGAAATCAGGCCAAAGATAGCACAGCGTGTCATTGACTGCGCGCACGATCTCCCCGGAGTTGGTCTTCTCCGGAAACATGCACTGGACGAGGTGGGGACGAAAGTACCCCTCCTTGGACAAGCATCCCGCGATGATGTTGGCCACATATCGACCTGCCGAATCGGTCGTCTCGTCGACGGACAGCCAGATGGGCTGCTGTCCGAGGTCGGCACGGATCCCCGCCAAGGCCTCGTCGTAGCACTTGTCGAGGTAGTGCTTTCGAATCCAGCTTTCATTGGGGATCTGGAGAGTGATGTGCTTCTCCAGGAACGACCGGAGGGCAGGGTTTTCAAATTTCGACCATGGGATGCCAGCGGGCTCCTGAGCCACGACGTCGCACTTGTGCCTCTTTCCGCCACCAAAGTCCTCCGTGGTGGCTTGCGTGACCGTCCTCTTCTTCTTCAAGGCCAAGTTGCTCTTGTGGCGGTCTCCTCGGACATGTTGGGCCAGCTCAGACTTCTGCTTCGCCCAGAAAGTCTTTTCACAAGCTCAACAGAAAGCCGTGTCACTCGACACGTACTTGAAGGTGGCCCCATCGCCGCCAGCATTGAATTCCTTCAGCCACTTGACACGAAGAGCAGCACTCATCTTGAGAGGAGACTTGTTCACACTTTGTGTACACTCTCTCACTGTAGTACACCGCCTCACTGCTGTACACGCTGGGGACGCAACGCACGCAAGTGGACGCAACGTTTTGTTTTTGAGATCGATCGCAGTTAAAAATTTCGAAAAATTCCCTAATTTTTTTGAGCGTTGCCAGACATTTTCGACCAAAAAGGCCATTTTCTTTTATTTTTCCCGAAAAAGGGCGAAATATTTTTTTTCTCCGAAAATAGCAAAATAATTTTTTTGCGCGCAGAAAAGCTGTTTTATGTGAAAAAATATTTTTTATTTTTTCACATAAAAATCCGATGTGCAGTGATTACACACTGGGAATTTTATCCATATGCCCTAACTAATTAGCATAGCTCCACCCCCCACATGGAGACACATAACGCTTACCCGGACATCCGACCATGACTTGTATACAGGAAGGTGGCTACACGGCATACGGCATGCACTAATCTATAGGATCCTATATGGACTAAGGTATTTCATTGCCTACTCTCATACATGTAAATGTATTCTACCTGACAAAACCAGAGCAATTCGACTGCATCGCCAATATGCCTCCGAGTAGTCCCTGCCCATGACAACAGGTAGATACCCTCATTGGCTGTCCTAAGAATAAACAAGTTTGATTTAAATCCCTTCAGCTGTTCTCAAGTATCAAATTTTTACCAGACATGACAGGTTTCACATCGATTGGTGAAGCAGTTTCGGAGAAGGGTTTTTACGGCGCAGCTCATAGGTCAAAGCCATCTAGAATAGTGTTTGTCTGTCCGTATGTATGTATGTATGTGTGTATGTCCCTCACAAACGTACACCAATCAGAGCTGATGATCTGGTCACATGGCAGGGGTGATGTGAGGTGATTACATCTGTGATGTCGTTACGTCGTATGTCGACTGACTCCACACACCGTCATTTTGATTTATATGCCATTCAGGCCGAACATGTTGTCGAACCTGTCATATATCACAATCGCCATGCTTTACCTTTACGTTTTCCATTCAATGTGAAACACAAACAAACCGATTGTTAAATTGACAATCATTGAAAGGTGTATTGAAAGCATAGGTGTTATGGGTGTTCCAATGACAGTACGTTTAGAACTTAGGCTTCATGTCTTCATGCCTCACATTCAGGCCACTTCGAACAAATTAGCCTAGGTTTCCTAATACAGTAGTATCGTTTTCGTAATAATAATGTTACGTTTGTGGGGGTAGATGAAGGAATCCCATAGTAAAGGTAGGACTGTATAATTATAGCGTGGACGTGTAGGAGAAATCTCGATGTACTTAAGTAGGGAGACTGTAGCTTAAGATTGTTCATGTTTCTTAATACGAGGGGTGAAGCAGTGATAATTAGTTAGGTATGAAGGTTGGTTTTCCCCAATATGTGATTTTCCCTCTGTAATTTTCCCTTTACGTTTTGCTGACAAAGCCAGCCATGAAAACCTCCATTAAACAACAATAATCGTCCACTGCAAGCCAGGCAGGTTCCAGGACACTAAGCCCCGCCTTAATCGGGTTCTAAGTCGGGTTCTTAATCGGGTTCTTAATCAGGACACTAAGCCCCCCTCGGGTTCGGTTGCGAGAGGACGCTGGCGTTGCATATTCGCCGCTTCTCCGACTGGATGGATGTACAGGGTCTGCTTCTACCTTTCTGACCTGACATCTCACACCTGTCCTGCCTTTTCACACCCGCACGTGCCGCGTGTTCTCCGGCTGGATAACGGAATCTGCTTAAGCGCCTTTGGGCTTCTGGAAAAGCGCTATACAAAATAAATGAATTATAATTATTATTAATGGACCTCATAAGCAGGCCCTGCCCAGTCGAGGCGGAGAAACAGTGGGCGGTCAAAAAAGGACATGAGACCACGCTCCAAAGTTCATGATTGGCTGAGAGGACCATGGAGTTTCGCCAATTTGATTTCCATTTTGCCACAATAATCGCCATTTTCGGCTGCTCGCCTCGGGAGGAAAAACTGTTTCGGCCATCCCTCATCAGGCGGTCTTAAACGCTGATGACAGGACAATAATAATAACGTTAATAATACATTAAATATAATCGTAACACTTCGATCCCTTTGTCATGACTGAAAAGTTGCTGGATTGAAGTGGTGTATGGTTGGTTCATTGTTGACTCAACATGTAGAATAAACCAGTGTCTCAATGCAATCTCTTCATGTCCATGGTGACATACAGCTTAGAGACTTACAGTATTTCAAAAAATTTAATACTTCCATTATTTGCTAATATTGCTATTCCCACCCAGGTCATACTATCCTCTTCAATTACAGTATCAAACAAGCCCAACTATGCCGCTGTTCGACTTTCGGTCTTGTTTATAAATATCGGCTTTCAAGCTAATATGGCTGCCACACCACATGACATGTGACATAGAAATGTACACTATGCATAATGCATATGCATGGGTAGGGGATCACGTTTGTAAAGTTTCGTGTTGATCGGATAAGATTAGTTTTTCTATCCAAGATGGCTGCCAAACCATGTGACCTACGTCATCATTTTCAAACTATATGCAGCAATAGTGTTAGATGACATTTGTAAAGTTTCGCGTCGATAGGGTAAGTGGTTTCTGAGATATAATTATTTAATATTTTCCTTCAATCCAATCTGGCTGCCAAACCATGTGACCTTATGATGTCATAAATTTAATATTTCAATACAAATGGGTCATATATCACATGCATGCAATTTCAGATTTTTAGGATAAGGTATTCGATTAAAACATTTATGGCTGGTATTCCACTTCACCAATGACGTCATCATTATCATACTTTTGTTCCCCATTGGGAGTACTTAACAATGTGCCCAGTTTCAAATTTTTCCATTTAGCAGTTTCTGAGAAATAATTTTTTTTGTGTGTGTGTTTAAACGAAGATGGTTGCCATACCACGTCACCTGTGATGTCACAATTATCATAAAAACATTCTGCATGGGTGTCACTCCTACCCTGAAAGTTTCGTCTCAATTGGACATGTGGTTGCTGAGAAAAACGAGGTTTAGATCGTACGGACGGACGGACGACCCGAAAACATAATGCCTCCGCCCACTTTCGGGAGGGCATTGTGTGAGGGAGGAAGAAGAAGAAGAGCCACCTTTAGAGGCCATTTTTCCCTGCAGAGCTGGGGTTGGCCTTTTCCGGGCACCGTGGTCCCCTTTTTGAAGCAATGTTTTATGGCCAGATGCTCTTCCTGCCGCCAACCCTGTTAGTGCCTCTTGCGACACACAGGGAATTACCAGTGAACTGGTACTCAACTGGAACTGTGTGAGGGAGGGAGGTATAAAAACGTTAAATAGAACAAAGAGAGAAACTTACTCGCTTCGACACTGATATCCATGTTGCTAATGTCATTCAGATAACACTGGTCTTCTGGGGTCCAACGAATTACCCAAACTAGCAACGGTACCCGCCCTACGGGCGGGGCTTCAATTGGGAAGCCGAAATGAAAAGGCAAAATATCAGAAATTTAAGGCAGAATTTTTTTTTTGTAAACGATTTATATAAACATCCGTCAAATCATATCACACGTAAATCATCAAAATCAAAACAGTATCTTTAGAATTTCAATAAAAGCCACATCACTGTTCATATCGGTAAATATTATTACATCGTGTTTCAAATTGTGATATAAACTTTTCTTTAGGGAAAAGAATTGAATGATTTTGTACCTCTTCTTCAGCTTAGAACTTCAGGATAGACGACATTGCTGATAAAAGTTCCTTTTCTCTCTTTGAAGTTCTTGGCAAACATTTTTATATTGTCACTGCTGCCAATGCGACTCATGGCGACATAAAGCTGTCCATGGCTGAAGAAATCTGTCTTTTGGTAGATGCCTACCTTTTGTAATGTCTGACCTTGAACCTTGTTACTGGTCATTGCAAAGCAGAGTCGGACAGGGAATTGTTTTCGCTGCATCTGGAAGGGGAACAGGTTTTCAGATGGAATGATTGGAATCCTCGGTATGAAGATCTTGTTTCCAGCATGAGGCCCAGTAGCTAGTGTCGCATCGATGAGATTCGGCATCAGGTGTCCACAATGTAACGACTCCCATTGCAGTGGCCATTTTTAGGGTCAATGTTTCGCAGCAGCATGATCGGAGCTCCCTTCTTGAGGCAGAAGAGCATACCGAGGATTCCAATCATTCCATCCAAAAACCTGTTCCCCTTCCAGATGCAGCGAAAACAATTCCCTGTCCGACTCTGCTTTGCAATGACCAGTACCTAACAAGGCTCAATCAAAGTCAGACATTAAAAAAGGTAGGCATCTACCTAAAGACAGATTTCTTCAGCCATGGACAGCTTTACGTCGCCATGAGTCGTGTTGGCAGCAGTGACAATATAAAAATTGTTTGCCAAGAACTTCAAAGAGAGAAAAGAAACTTTTATCAGCAATGTCGCCTATCCTGAAGTTCTAAGCTGAAGAAGAGGTACAAAATCATTCAATTCTTTTCCCTAAAGAAAAGTTGATATCACGATTTGAAACACGATGTACCGGTAATAATAGCCGGCGAAGCCGGTGAACGACAGTCACACATTGCTGTTGAAACGGCGCTATCGTCTGATCTGTCGGCACTGATCTTACTGCAAGCTAACTTCTTCTGGTGGAGGAAGCCGCAGTGCCTGGAGAGAACCAGTCCTGAAAGCGACTGAAGTTAGAGGACTACACACATACTGTGAAAACATATATTAAGCCCAGTTAAAATTTCTTAAAATAGGCCCGAAGCTAGCACATCGTATCGTTACTTCCTTAAGCTTCTTGTGACATTTATTGTATGTAGGTATTGGGGAGGACTGTCTGCTCTTCTCTTTTACCAAGTCTTACCAGGTACGGTACCTACTACACCTACCTACTACCAACTACCTAACCCACTGATGCCATCGTGATGGGTAAAATAGTGGCAAGAGGCTTTGGCTTCACCAGTTCATTGCGGCTTTGCAGTCGGGTACTAGTAGCCGGCGAAGCCGGTGTTGTCAATAAACGCGTACGTATTATGTCGAAAACCTGATTATGCTGTATCCCTTGGCTTGAGAATTCCGAAGCGCAATGGAGGCCGCCATCTTGCGGATGCGGAAGTATGCATAACAAATTGAAAAACGTTCAATAGGAGTTTCTTTCACCCGTCGTTGTTTGATTCACAATCTTATGCACCTCTAATTTATAATTAAAATACTTTAAGACCAACCTCGGCCCGCACGGGCCTGGTTATCTTCAACGAAAGGCGTCACCAAACACCGGAACCAATGAGATTCGAGCATTTGAAAAAATATTTCTAAAACCAAATCACGCAATGTAGGCCGCCATTGACCGGATGCGGAAGTTTGCATAAAACAATTGCGAAAAAGTTCAATAGGAGTTTGTTTCACCCGTCGTTGTTTGATTCACAATCTAATGCACCTCTAATGTGTAATTAAAATACGTTAAGACCAACCTCGTTATCTTCAACGAAAATCGTCACCAAACACCGGAACCAATGAGATTCGAGCATTTGAAAAATATATTTTTAAAGCTTATTACGCGTTTCGGACGCTGAAAACGGCTCCAAATATTCTAAAATAGACGAAGAATTATTTTTTAGAAATCTCGCGGCTGTAGGGGATAGTTTTTCACGGCCGGAAATATCCGAAGTTGAGACGGAATTCACCGAATTAATCAAGAAGTAAATTTTATCAATTTTGATCTCATCCAGAATGCAAATGGTACCTACTACACCTACTACACCTACTACACCGACGGTACCTACTACACCTACCTACTACCAACTACGTAACCTACTGATGCCATAGTGATGGGTAAAATAGCGGCAAGAGGCTTTGGCTTCGCCGGCTCATTGCGGCTTTGCAGTCGGGTACTAGTAGCCGGCGAAGCCGGTGTTGTGAATGAACGCGTAGGTATTATGTTGAAAAGCCAGATTTTGCTGGATCCCTTGAGAATTTCGAAGCTTTGACGCACCAAATCGCTCAATGGAGGCCGCCATCTTCCGGATGCGGAAGTATGCATAACAAATTGAAAAAGTTCAATAGGAGTTTGTTTCACCCATCTGTTTTTTGATTCACCATCTTATGCACCTCTAATTTGTAATTAAAATACTTTAAGACCAACCTCGGCCCGCACGGGCCTGGTTATCTTCAACGAAAATCGTCACCAAACACCGGAACCAATGAGATTCGAGCATTTGAAAAAATATTTCAAAAACCAAATCACTCCATGGGGGCCGCCATCTTCCGGATGCGGAAGTATGCATAAAAAAATTGCGAAAAAGTTCAATAGGAGTTTATTTCACCCGTCTTTTTTTGATTCACAATCTTATGCACCTCTAATTAGTAATTAAAATACTTTAAGACCAACCTCGTTCCCCGGGCCCGCACGGGCCCTGGTTATATTCAACGAAAATTTTCACCAATTACCGGAACCAATGAGATTCGAGCATTTGAAAAAATATTTCAAAAAAGCTTTTTACCGCGTTTCGGACGCTGAAAACAGCGTCAAATATTCTAAAATTGACGAAGAATTATTTTTTAGAAATCTCGCGGCCGTAGGGCATAGTTTTTCAAGGCCGGAAATATCCGAAGTTGAGACGGAAATCACCGAATTAATCAAGAAGGAAATTTTATAAATTTTAATCTCATCCAGAATGCAAATGGTGTCATTTTGAACTAGGTACGGTACCTACTACACCTACCTACTACCAACTACCTAACCTACTGATGCCATAGTGATGGGTAAAATAGTGGCAAGAGGCTTTGGCTTCGCCGGCTCATTGCGGCTTTGTAGTCGGGTACTAGTACTTACCGATATGAACAGTGATGTGGCTTTTATTGAAATTCTGAAGATACTGTTTTGATTTTGATGATTTACATGTGATATGATTTGACGGATGTTTATATGAATTGTTTAAAAGAAAAAATTTCTGCCTTCAATTTCTGATATTTTGCCTTTTCATTTCGGCTTCCTAATTGAAGCCCCGCCCTTAGGGCGGGTACCGTTGCTCGTTTGGGTAAATTCACTTAAATTTGGGTACATTTGGGTAATTCGTCTGACCGATAAACAAACAATCAAAGGGTTCTCACCGTGTATGTCGCCTATTTATTTCCTTTGTAGTCATTTTAAATGTGGTAACTTTGTGGCCATTTAATTGGGGAAATCTACAGAGAGAGAAAAAAATTGCTTGTGTCGTGTTTGGTAATACGTACTGCGTAGTGCGTAGTGACGTGTAGGGGCGTGGCTTCGGTGGTTGATGGCGGCTCGTCATGATGGTCGTGTGGTCTGTGAGAGCTTGGTATTGTCTTTAATAAACCACTTGATTGAAGGAGATTCCTGAACTTACTACAGCTAGGGCGTCCGCATAGCTTTGTACTCTAACTTTCCACACCTTAATCATCATCCTCTTCTTCCTCATCTTCTTTTTCTGTTTCTTTATTCCTCTTCCTCTTCGTATTTTTCTTCATCGTCCGTCCTTTTCTTCTTCTTCTGCTCCTTCCATTTACCTCCTCTTCTTCTTACGGTTTCTAAACATGACGAAAACAGTTTTTTTATTTGATTTTTTAACGAAATTCAAATTGATTAATTAGTGTTCTCCATTTTCTCATAATAAAGGTTTGTTAAAAATTTGATGACAAAAGCTCAAATGGTAAAGTAGAAAGTATCTCAAAATGCAAGTGGACAAAATAAATAAATAACACGGAATTGACGGAAGTGATGTTAAAAACGCGGGAGTTTTGCTCATTGCTCTGTGCGGCGGACAATCTATAACTATAAGTATAAATAAGGCACATTTGTACTTACTGTGAAGGCAAAAATATAACTGTTGATAGCGTTATGAAATGGCGCTGGAACCCCACCTCTGTAACTCTCTGTAACGTTTGGACATGCATCCTCAAACCTCAAACGTTACGTATTTTTGGATGTCCCCACACCCATACCATACAAACACCACACAAAATATATTTATCCTGGTGACAGTCTGCAATCTCTGATTGCTCTTTCTAGTTCTCTTGGCAATTTAGTGCGACATTCGTCCAAGGACGCAGTAAGATCCCATTGAAATTTCGTGGTACATTTGCTTTCGGGTGTATAGCTGTGATTTATCGAGTGAAGCTGGTTCCAGTTTTTTTCCACTTGTTGTTATTTTGTTCATCCCTTTGAAGTGAAATTTATATAGGACGATATATCTGTTTCACAAAATAATTATACACAAAATATACAAGAATATAATAAAATTCTGACAAATGTCAGTCAACGGAGTCGCGCCAGAACGGAACACGTGATGTCATCTGTACTTGTTGTTGTTTTTTATGGGATGCGGGTTAGTGTGGCAGATTGTTGAGGTGATCCGTTCCTTTTCACCGCACATCAGCAAAAATAACTTCCACCATGGCAGCACCAGGAAGAGTGAATGGAGATGACAGAAATTATGAAGAGGAACAAAGGCGTCGAGAGATTCGGCAACAATACCGTACTCTCATGGACCAAATCAAAGGTAATCACCAGAGACGAGGGACAGTCCCAACGCTATACTATATAGTGCGGGAGCCCAGAAACATTTGTTTCACATCTCGAGTACAAAAGGTTTGAGGACTTCTGCGACTCACTGGGACTGACACAATCTGTCAATTTCCCGACCCGGATCTCAGTCAACGGAACATCTTCTCTTCTGGACTTAGTTATGACTAACTTCCCTGAAAATGTCTGCTGCTCTTCTTCTGCTCCGATCGGATCATCTGATCATGTCCTTGTTAAAGTGGACATCTCTCTGACCATCCTCAGGGAGCCTGCTCAGCGTCGACGAGTCTGGCATTTCACTCAGGCCAACTGGCACGGTCTTCAAGCAGCCATCAATCATCTGGACTGGTCTCCCATCTCTACCACCTCTGACATCAACTCATCCTGGGAATTCTTCCAAAGTAAATTGCTCTCTCTCATGCACAGATTTATCCCATCTCGTCTTCAGTTGTCATACCCTTCCTCCCGTCCATGGTACACGGAATCTTGTGGTGAGGCTGTTGCCCAGAAACAACTTGCCTTCGTCTCCTGGAAAGCAAATCCAACGGAAGGAAATCTCATTTCCTTTCACAAAGCCCGAAACAAGTGTGTGTCCACCCTCAGGAGAGCCAGGAAACAATATCTCTCCGTTCTCAAGACCGAACTCTCTTATCTGTCTCCCTCTTCCAAATCCTGGTGGCGTCTGGTCAAATCCGTTTCTGGTGTTTGTTCCCCCTCCATCCCCTCCCTTACCTCAAACGGCTACACAGCTGACTCCGCACGTGAAAAAGCTGAATGCCTCAACTCTGTGTTTGCCTCTAAATCTTGTGTCCCAAACCCATCCCTCTCTGTACCCACCATACCCAGTCGTACCCTGCTGCTCCTGGACTCCGTGTCCTTTCCTCCTGACAAGGTGGAAAAGTTTCTGTCAACCCTCGACTCTGATTCTGCAACTGGACCCGACGGCATCAGCCCACGGGTCCTAAAATCCTGCTCTGCTGCTCTATCTCACCCTCTCTCTGTTCTCTTCACCCTCTCTTTTGCTCAAGGTCAACTGCCATCTGCTTGGAAATCAGCCAACATCACCGCTTTGCACAAAAAAGGTGCAAAAACAGATCCTAGCAACTACAGACCAATCAGCCTTCTCCCAATTATCAGCAAAGTCATGGAATCCATCATTGCTTCTGATATGAAATCTTTCCTCTTCTCCAATGGCTTGATCTCTGATCATCAATTTGGTTTCAGACCAGGTCACTCTACTCTGGACATGCTGCTTCTGCTGTCTCAACAATGGATGGAGGTCCTCAATGCCAAACAGGAAATTAGAGCTGTCTCCCTCGACATATCACGTGCCTTCGACACGGTCTGGCACCCCGCTCTGCTCACCAAACTCTCCTCCTTTGGTATCCATGGAAATCTCCACGCATGGCTGGCGGACTTCCTCTCTAGTCGTCGTCAACGTGTGGCCCTGAATGGGTTTCTCTCATCTCCTCTTCCTGTTCAGGCTGGAGTTCCCCAAGGCAGTGTTCTGGGCCCCGTGCTTTTTCTGGTCTTCATCAATGATCTCTCTGACTCTCTCGAAAATCCTCTCTATCTCTTTGCTGATGACTCCACTCTCTGCCGCTCCATTCCTCTTCCCTCAGATCGGCAGTCTGCTGCCTCCTCACTCTCTGAAGACCTGGACAAAATCACAGACTGGTCAAACAAGTGGAACATGTCTTTCAATCCTGACAAATCTCACACTCTTACTATGTCTCTCCGAAAAGATCGACTGGACAACCCTCCCATCTACTTTCTCAACAATCCTCTCCAAGAAGTTCTGTCGCTCAAGATTTTGGGTCTCACTATCTGCCATGATCTTTCTTGGGAAAACCACATTTCCAAGCTGGCCTCCAAAGCCAGTCGCCGACTGGGCATCCTCCGTCGTGCGAAGTCCTTCCTCGGCACACCTGAGCTCCTCACCACATACAAGGCTTTCATCCGCAGCTCAATGGAATACTGTTCTCCCCTATGGGCCGGTGCTCCTGCCTCACACCTAGCTCGGCTTCACGCTGTTGAAACCAAAGCTTTCAGAATTATTGGAATCTCCCGCGATGAAGCTATCTCTGAGGGCCTTTCACTCACTCACCGCAGGCAGGTAGGTGGTCTTTCTGTCTTCTACCGACTCCTCTCCGGCCTTGCACCCCCAGCTCTCTCTGTGCTCTGTCCTCCAAATATTCCTACAGGTCGCACAAGATCTGCCAGCAACCCTCTGATGGTTAAACTGCCGAAATCTCGGCTCTCCGCTCACCTTCACTCTTTCATTCCTCTTTTCTCCCGCCTCTGGAACAAACTCCCTCACTCTCTTCAATCCCACTCCTCCCTCCAGGTCTTTAAAACAGCTGTTCACCACCATCTCTTATCTTCCCCCATCCAAAACCTTGATCTTTTCTACCCCCGCTAATTCACCCCAGATCCACCTTGTTTGAAATTCCAACTTCTTTCCTGGAAGTCCTGGCAGTGTCCATATGTTTTATACCTCTCCCACTGCCCCCTTCCCCCCCCCCCCAAAGCCCTCGCCCTCTCTCAGATCTCTCGATGTCTCCATGTCTCTCGGTCCCTGCTCTCAAATGTTGTGTTTGTGTCCTTCCCCCTCTCTCCCCATCTTGTCTACCGCTCCCTATGTTATATGTTTTATGTGTCGGTTTGTCTTTCTGTGTAATTAATGTTCGCTCTTTCACGAGCCTCGATCTTGTATACAAAAAAAAAAAAAAAAAAAAAAAAAAAGGCCTGGAATATATGCATCTATGATAGGAGACCCCAAAAAGGCAATTCTTAAGTTCTGCAATTCTGCACAGCAACCAGGGGGCGCCACCAAAGACCCCTAAATGTGACTCTTAATTCACAATTTGAGTACATCTTTCAAACTTGTCTTAAAATGTTCTCTATAGGAGTGGAAATCAGAATTCCCAATTCTTAAGTTTTCAATTTGTGTATTAGGTCGCTTAAGAACGACCTAATTAATGCTAATTAACGCTAATTAGCATTTTTAATTCACAATTTGAGTACATCCATGAAACATATGGCAATGTATTCCTTAGGTCATCCTAAATCAAGATCAGTCATTCTTAAGTATCCATTTCATGTATTAACCCACTTAAGAATGCACACTGACAAAAATGAGAAACATAGATTGTATACAAACACAATGTTTTATTTTTTTATAAACTACACAAAAATGTACTTAGTATGCATGAATTATGCTTCAAAATCAGATCATAGTAAGTCATGTAGTAAATTGGCGTCCTGGTTCTACCGCCCATCAACAATTAAATCTCAAATCTCGGAACAAAAAACAATTTTTAATGTTAATTTTATAAAAATTAATACCTAATGTCTAACTTTTACTCTATTAGCGATATTGCTGTTTTATCTCTGACTATCGCTTATAAACTATTTAACATGTTTAAGCTAATTACCCTGAACTAAAAACAAATTTTAATGTATGTAAAAACTCAACTAACTATATCAACGAAAAATTATTGAATTTATCTCAAACATCAACATGATTGTATATATGTTGTTTTATCCAACATTCCTAACATTATTTTGCTTAAAATTTCAAAAACATTACAAATTCCCTGTCAGGATGCTTTGGATATGTACCGTACTGAATATAATCGTATGAACAGGTTTGGTCGATTGTAAACCTACACATCACCATCATCACCATCTCCTTCAACGTCCTCTTCATCAGAAGATGACTGCGCTAGGACCTCATCATCGTCAGCATCAGCTAATTCTTCATCATCTGGAACGAGCGACTCCGGAAGTTGGTCTCCCTCAAACCAGATGGGTTTATATTGATCTCCCACTAGTTCCCATCCGTCATCCTCTGATGGGTGTTGCTGGATGATTGGCTGGTCAGCATTGGCCCACATTCTTGAAACAAGCGATACACGCTTTATGTGGGCAGCAACCTCTCTTTCGCATGGAGGAATACTACTGGCATCAGCTCCCTTCAGCTTTTCAAGTGGGTTCTTTCCTCTTAACTTGGGCTTGTAAATTCTTTCAAAGGTCTTGAACCTGTAGGCGTTTAACGTTTCCTTCGACTTCTCTTTGGCTCCATACATTATAGCAGTGAATTTCAAGAGTGTGTCCTTGCATTTCTCGCTTGGCAGTCCATCTGTTGACAAAGCTTTGAAAGCTTGCTGTACATCGGGCATCTTTTCCAGCTTATTAAAGGGCTGAACCTTGCCCTTTCTTACAAATGCTGCGGTGTAATCCGAGCCGGTAAAGGCATGGAAGGCAGGGAGGGAACTGCACAGTTGTGGTCCCAGTGACTTGGATATCGCTGTTAGGTCAATGAGCCTCCGATTACGCTTGGATGTAGTACCGACATCCATCCAGATGTGGCTGCTGAATTTCTCACAATGATAGAGCAGAATAACAGCTATGTCCGTGTCTGAGGCGCGTATTACTACATTTCCATTCGAGGTGTCTGCTGCCTTTGCATGCATGCAGATCTTGGTATCCGCTTCTTCATGGTTGTTACTGAGCATGTCTACGGTATCTCGCTTGACCTCTCCTTCGCTTACGTGGAAATGGAAGCACTGGCCTGACGGAACATCTAGGAAGACATCACAGGTCCCAAGTATATGAGCGTATGCTTGATCCTGCCATTCTCTTGCAAGAAAATCAGGAAGTTCCCGTTTGAATGACCTGGACGTTAGCGCTTTGCTGATATCGTTGGGCCTTCTTTGTGCTGGACCAGTAATAATGTAGGATCTGCTGTCCTCGGCTGTTGTCCCCCGTCTGGCTCTTTCTGCATCCTTCAGTGACGGTTGAGGGTAATCATCAAAGGCTACGTGTACCCGGACTTTGGACAATGACAATACTTGGTAGAGTATGCTCCTCGCTAGACCTCCATATGTGGGTGGTAAGTTTGGAGGTAGGGTGTGCAGAAGATATTGTCCATCTACTACGTATGCATTGATCTGTTGAGGTCCGTCTCCTTTGATCTCCTTGCTCTCCAGTAAGTTAAGCAACTTACTTTTATCTGTCTTGACCATGCTCTCATCAGGATTGCACATCGTGAGTGGTACTGGTGTAAGGGGATATTGGAATATATGCTGCAGGTCAACATCACGCTTTGATGCAAGGATTATTAGGCGGCCCATCAAATCACGAGTACACTTCAGAACTGCCACTTTCTTATCCGGTGTTCGTCTATTTCTGGCACATTCGTCTACGAATGTTTTGAGAGGAGCTTTCTTTATGGGTTGTTCAAACCTACTGTCATCGGCCTCGCATGCTGTGATGAATGCCTGGTGTAATGTCCTTCCACTTGCTGGCACATTCAGTAAACTTTCGCGGACTGTTTCACTAGTTGCCCTTCCTGTATGGATGTTGTACAACATGGTATCTGCATCTGTTTCGTTCCCAAACGGATTGCAACTATCCTGGATTTGTTTCACCATGGTTTTCACATCTCTATCGTCACGTTTTATTCGTGCAGGTCTCAGTTCAGCAGTTGTGTCTTCTTTGACTATCAGCCCAGCCATTTCGTGGAGTAGACTAACGAATGAAGCTCTAGTGGATTTCGTAAGCATCCAGCGAAGTCGTGCCGCATAATTATTCGTTGAAGAAGTGAATCCAGTTCTTCTCGAAGCTGCATCCGCGTTAATCGTCTGTTCTAGAGTCAAGTCGACCGGGCATCTACTGAATGGATGTTCTGTTCGTCGTACAGTAAAGACGCCTGCTTCCAGTATTTGACGTAGGCCAGGATGGCTGTCTTCCATGTTCATCAAATCGAGTTGGAACTTTGTCAGCCACCGACTGTAATTTACATGGTTTGTAGCAAAGAACAGTCCAATGAGTCCGGTCAGTGAGTATGTATAGAGATCGATATCATTCGTTCGAATCGCCCGTTCGAGCTCGTGGTATTTATGAATGTAATCTATATACATTCTCCAAAACTGGGCGGTTGCACCATGGCCTCCAGATCTTGTCACTTGGGTATATGCTTCATACGCGGCTGTGCATGCTTTGAAGACGTCCGAGTCTAGAGCAGACTGAAGCTGCTCCCACGTGGTCAGTTGAATGCTGCTTATCAATGCTTCTGTTTCTTCTCTGTGTGGGTAAGAGTCTAAGAAGGATGAGAAGTGTAGCATCTCAAGAGCAAGGGCTAGTATGGGGTGCAATCTCTTGCACCTGTTGAAATGTTTCCCCGTCAAAAATCCGTTTAAGGATCCGGTTGCAAGTACCTCAGATTCAGTCAGCATTTCTGGTCCTCCAGAGTTGGACAGGAGTTTCCCAATAGCCTTGAAGAAAGCCATTTCGATGTGGAATGGGCCTAACATTATGAAAATGTTATCAAATTTCGGTTTCTCAGTCACTTGTATTTGAAGTGCCGGCTTGGCTGCGCCCAGATCATAACTGACTATTCCGTATTTCTGTCCCGTCTCATTAGCACACCTCTGCGTGATGAGGAGAGTCTCCTGCACGACCTCTAGGCTGGTGATAGGCTGGCGTAAGTTTGGCATATATAGAACCTCTTGTTTTGGAAGGTGGTCACTGCAAATGCTTGCATTAAACCCAACCCACATAATAGGCAATACATCATTGCCAATGGCATGGCTCATCATCCACACGAGGTCCAGGTGGCGAGCCTTGTTGCTAACATCTGGAAGGCTGTAGACTGCAGTGTTTTTGTAACTGAACTTCGTCATCTTTGGTATCTTCCTATATGGCTGGAGTGCAGTATCTGTACTCTCAAGGGTTCTCTTCCTTTTGCCTGTCTTTACTTGCCGAGCACTAGTTGAGGTTGAAACTGCCATGACAGCAGATGCTTCACGTTCTTCATCAGGTGCTGGCACATTTTGGTACAGAATACCCATGGTATCGTGCAGCGAATTGGCTCCAGACATGGTTTGAGTCATCTCATCGAAATTGTCGAAGGCTAATCCGACTGGTTTACCTACGACTGTTCCTTTTGGGCAAGCAAGCTTCTGTTCTTGAATGGATTCAGCTGTGGCAGTTTCAACTTCTTCCAATGTGTTGTAGCTTAAACAGTGACCAAACCTGTTCAGGACTTGAACCATTTTTTTACTGCCAGTGACCGACTTAACACTCATACCAAGAGCTACATGTTTTGCAGGTTTTGCGCGACCCCGTTGTACAATGAACAAGGCATCCTGACTAGACGAATTTGCGCGGCGCTTTACTGACTCTGTATATCGCTCTGGTTTTAGCCCTCCGTACAAAATATTGAAAAAATCTACTACAAGTTTTGGGGGTGACGAGTCCCCGTTTCTTAAATCCTCCAATGTCGGACATTCAGGAAGGTCGACCTTTTCAACCTTGAGCAACTGGTTGCGCAAAAGCAATGCTGCTTTGGCGATTGTTCTCTCATCAGTAGATGTGTAATCATATACAACACGAATTGCATCATCTGCGGTTTCTGCATTATATAAGATGTTTCCAAGCCTTTTCCCAAGTGAACTCTGTATCTTTATGCGCGCTTTGAAGTGACTCATCAATGTCCTAGAGAGGCTGAAGGCGCTTCCCCTGGGCGTTTCTGCGGATGCCGAACAAATATCAAGATAACGTTCATATACAGAATTAAGAAGTTCAGGTCTGTTGTCTATTATTACAGATTGCTCAATGTATGCAAAAATGTCCAACACACTGGTCTCAGAAGGCGTTTTTGTTTCACGTGTGTCCTTTTGGGAAACTCGATTGGCTGACAACAAATACGCACTTTTACATGAATGATGGTAGTGGGCCTCCTTGGCAATTAAATCCGTATCAACTACTTTTGGAATAACCTTACTGTCATTTAATGTCTTTGCTGCATTTTGGATCGATACACCGGCTTCAATGGTTTCACATCTTCCCAACAGTTCGACGCTTCCACCTTTGAGTCGTTTTATCTTTTTCTCACAGAATAGACAAACAGGTGGCAAAATCCCGGCAGATGATGTAGAAGGTGCCGACTCCTTGGATGGACGTAAATGTGGGGCATTGCTACGGTGAACATCACTGGCGGCTTTAACAGGCGGCGTTTGGGATGAGATGGCGGTAAAGTTCTTGTAACAAGAAACATGGTAACCATCCATTTCAGCAGGAGACGTAGGCAATCTCTGAACTACACCACAATAGACAGAGTCCTGGAAATGTTGCTTTTGCCGTCTATTAGCTGCTGCTGTTTCTACTGCTTCCCATTGCGTATCCTTGAAAGGTAGAACGTCTGGACGAGCTTTCTTGTCTGCACTGCGTTGGATGTGAAGAATACATCTGCGTTCCAATGATGAAACAGTAGGCTGGACAGTAGGCTGGACAGTAGGCTGGACAGTAGGCGTAGTATTGGTGGCCGATTCCATGGTTGCATGTTTCAAATCATTGTCTGAAAAATAAAATCACAGCGGGTGGTCAGTGAGCATGGCGAGTCAGTCAGTTTTGGTCAGTGAAATCCAAAAGAAGTTATTTCAAATTTTGAGGCAATAAGTCATTATTTTCTACTCAGCTGTGGTTCGAACCTGAAATCGGTATGCATACAGAACTTTGGATACCTCATCTGCCTGGACATTTCCTGCGCGCCACCTAGGCCTAGGGCTACATAATTCTGTATCGGCCCCGAATGCTTATTAGGCCTACAGCATAGTATTGTTTGTTGGGTTAGGGTTAGGGTTGGGTTAGGGTTAGGGTTGGGTTAGGGTTAGGGTTAGGGTTACCATGTTTCTTGTTACAAGAACTTTACCGCCATCTCATCCCAAACGCCACCTGTTAAAGCCGCCAGTGATGTTCACCATAGCAATGCCCCACATTTATGTCCATCCAAGGAGTCGTCACCTTCTACAACCTCTGCCGGGGTTTTGCCACCTAACCCCAAACCCTAACCCTATTTGTTGACTTACCTAAGCAGTGATCTAGGCATTGCAGGCAACATCAGACATTCTGCAGCCGATTCAGAGAATCTATGGAGGGAAAGAGCAGGAGATTCCCCATGATTAGGTCCTATGATAAACCGACAACTCCCTCTACAGGGTGTCCCAGAAAGTTCGTCCCTCAAGATAGTGTCACAAACCTGGATTGATAATGTGTTAATATTTCCCTTTAAGTCACTGGTTATTATTCCCCAAACAATGTTGTATATTGGTCCCAGTTATTCACTGCAGGACAGTCATTTCTGTAGAGAGGCACTTCCTGTTTAGGGTGTAATTGGCTCAAGTTAGGGAAGAAGCCTCCCCATTGGCTGGGAGGCCAAAACTCCTTCCTTAACCAAAACTGAACACCCTCGACCCGGCCAGCCAGACAGGTGTGTGCATGCTCAGCACTGGTGTGGGTGTCTACTTGGGGCCTGCCCTCAGGTCAGCACTCCAGCCCCTCCCTTGCATATAAGGGAGGGCCAGCCAGGGAGTGGAGGGGGGATAGCAGCCAGTGACAACCCAAATTCCGTTACAATACTGACTGCATTCTTAAGTGGGTTGATGCATGAAATGGACACATAAGAATTGCTGTTCTTGATTCACGATGATCTACTGAACAGTTTGGGACCAATTTGAAAGATGTACTCAAATTGTGAATTAACACTCACCTTGCCAGGGACGGGGTCAATGAGTACATTTTGCGTTCTTAAGTGGGTTAATACATGAAATGGATACTTAAGAATGACTGATCTTGATTTAGGATGACCTAAGGAATACATTGCCATATGTTTCATGGATGTACTCAAATTGTGAATTAAAAATGCTAATTAGCGTTAATTAGCATTAATTAGGTCGTTCTTAAGCGACCTAATACACAAATTGAAAACTTAAGAATTGGGAATTCTGATTTCCACTCCTATAGAGAACATTTTAAGACAAGTTTGAAAGATGTACTCAAATTGTGAATTAAGAGTCACATTTAGGGGTCTTTGGTGGCGCCCCCTGGTTGCTGTGCAGAATTGCAGAACTTAAGAATTGCCTTTTTGGGGTCTCCTATCATAGATGCATATATTCCAGGCCTCAAACCTTTTGTACTCGAGATGTGAAACAAATGTTTCTGGGCTCCCGCACTAATAGAGTGTAAAGGCGACATTGCTCATGTGTACAAGTCTTTCTGAAGACAGACGTGAAAATCATTCGTTAATGTCCTTGCGTTCATCGTTGTCGTTTATCGTTAATTGTCGTTATCGTTAATGTCGTTATCGTTATTGATGTCGTTTATCGTTAATGTTAATTAATCTAATGTGGAAATAAAATGTACAGTTGCATTACTTGAACCCGGTTCCCATCAAGTTTTTTTATTTTTATTTTTATTTTATTTTATATACTCAATCGAGGCTCGTGAAAGAGCTGACAACCGCGAGGGAAAGACAGCACAGGACAACCGCGAGGGAAAGACAGCACAGGGGGACCGCGAGGGAAAGACAGCACAGGGGGCCCGCGAGGGAAAGACAGCACAGGGGGACCGCGAGGGAAAGACAGCACAGGGGGACCGTGAGGGAAAGACGGCACAGGGGGACCGCGAGGGAAAGACGGCACAGGGGGACCGCGAGGGAAAGACAGCACAGGGGGACCGCGAGGGAAAGACAGCACAGGGGGACCACGAGGGAAAGACAGCACAGGGGGACCGCGAGGGAAAGACAGCACAGGGGGACCGCGAGGGAAAGACAGCACAGGGGGACCGCGAGGGAAAGACAGCACAGGGGACCGCGAGGGAAAGACAGCACAGGGGGACCGCGAGGGAAAGACAGCACAGGGGGACCCCGAGGGAAAGACAGCACAGGGGGACCGCGAGGGAAAGACAGCACAGGGGGACCGCGAGGGAAAACAGCACAGGGGGACCGCGAGGGAAAGACAGCACAGGGGGACCGCGAGGGAAAGACTGCACAGGGGGACCGCGAGGGAAAGACAGCACAGGGGGACCGCGAGGGAAAGACAGCACAGGGGGACCGTGAGGGAAAGACAGCACAGGGGGACCGCGAGGGAAAGACAGCACAGGGGGACCGCGAGGGAAAGACAGCACAGGGGGACCGCGAGGGAAAGAGCACAGGGGGACCGCGAGGGAAAGAGCACAGGGGGACCGCGAGGGAAAGACAGCATAGGGGGACCGCGAGGGAAAGACAGCACAGGGGGACCGCGGGGGAAAGACAGCACAGGGGGACCGCGAGGGAAAGAGCACAGGGGGACCACGAGGGAAAGACAGCACAGGGGGACCGCGAGGGAAAGACAGCACAGGGGGACCGTGAGGGAAAGACAGCACAGGGGGACCGTGAGGGAAAGACAGCACAGGGGGACCGCGAGGGAAAGACAGCACAGGGGGACCACGAGGGAAAGACAGCACAGGGGGACCGCGAGGGAAAGACAGCACTGGGGGACCGCGAGGGAAAGACAGCACAGGGGGACCGCGAGGGAAAGAGCACAGGGGGACCACGAGGGAAAGACAGCACAGGGGGACCATGAGGGAAAGAGCACAGGGGGACCGCGAGGGAAAGACAGCACAGGGGGACCGCGAGGGAAAGACAGCACAGGGGGACCGTGAGGGAAAGACAGCACAGGGGGACCGTGAGGGAAAGACAGCACAGGGGGACCGTGAGGGAAAGACAGCACAGGGGGACCGTGAGGGAAAGACAGCACAGGGGGACCGTGAGGGAAAGACAGCACAGGGGGACCGCGAGGGAAAGACAGCACATGGGGACCACGAGGGAAAGACAGCACAGGGGGACCGTGAGGGAAAGACAGCACAGGGGGACCACGAGGGAAAGACAGCACAGGGGGACCACGAGGGAAAGACAGCACAGGGGGACCGTGAGGGAAAGACAGCACAGGGGGACCGCGAGGGAAAGATAGCACAGGGGGACCACGAGGGAAAGACAGCACAGGGGGACCGTGAGGGAAAGTCTTGATGTATATGTACGAACCACTGATCTCTATATTAACTGGAAAGGAGAGGATGCTCATTTTTGAAGCCATTGTCCACCATGTTTGTTCATTTGTTGGTGTATGCACGCAATATCGGAGGTAGCTAACACGCACGTCTCACAGACAGACGCGCGCGAACGCAGACAGACGCACACACACACACACAGACGAGCGCAGACAGACGCACACACACAGACACACATATACATACATGCGGGCAGACATACTCATTCACACACATACGCACGCACACAGGCAGGTGCACGCAGATAGACACGCTCAAGCGCAGACAGACACATGGACATACACACACACACACACACACACACACAGGCAGACACACTCATGCACACACACAGACGCACACACACAGGCAGGTACATGCAGATAGATGCTCGCGAGTGCAGACAGACAAGCACACACACACACACACACACACACACACACACGCATGCGCGCACACACAGATAGGTACATGCAGATAGACGCACGCGAACACAGACAGACGCACGCTGGCAGACTCGCTCACACACACATACGAGTGCAGACAGACGCATGCACACAGGCAGGTGCACACAGATAGACATGCGCGGGCACAGACAGATGCGCACACACATACACCCACACGCAGGCAGACACACTCATGCACACAGATGAACGCACAGACACACACACACACACACACACACACACGCAGACTCGCTCACACACACCGACGAGCACAGACAGACACACGCACACACAGACGCACGCACACAGGCGGGTACACGCAGATAGATGCACGTGAGTGCAGACAGACAAGCGCGCACACACACACACACACACACACACACACACACACACACACACACACACACACACACAGAGTTTATCTATGAATGATATGTGCTTGTTGGGATTGGGTAACTATCAACAAGATGTTGATTTAAAAAAACCCAAAAGAATGGAGTGAGAGAGAAAAGAGCGACAGATCAAATAGAAAGCAAACGTGCTCACATTAAGGATTAATATTTCACAAGAAAACACAAATAAAACCCTTTTGTTCCATTGTTAGTGGCTCACAAACTTAATTAAAATGCCCAGGCAACTAATCAACTGGAAATCAAGACACAAAGTTATCCTGCGTTAATGGCTCGGAGTAAACAATCAAATCCTGATTTTGAAAAGAATTACAAATGTCAATAGGAATGTTTCATATCCCAGCAAGTTTGTGAAAGTCCATAACACTGGCATATAATACACGCAGTCACTGATCATTCCGAACCACAATCAAATTTGGCATCTGTTTTGCAACACGTGTCCCAATAAGAGCTTCTGTAGCTCGTTTGCAAAGACGGAGCAGTTTAATCGTGGTGTAGCAGGATGATGCCGTCTTCACCAGTATGTCATCGTCAGCTACCATTTATTGTCATCAACATCTGTACCTGATCGTCATCTACTGTTGTGTCCAACAATGTGTGAAGAATGGCAGTCGTCTTTCAGCAGGTAACTGCCGGTGCCATTCTTCACATTGCGTCTCATCAGGCGATGCTTATACGCACCTTGAAACTAACGAGCAGTCGTGTTGTTATTAAAGTTCCTCACATGCTCTCGGGGCAGGAAAAAAAAAAACACAGTTCCAAATGGTCCTGACTCAGCTTGTATATGAGATAGTAGTTCATAGGGGCATTTCGGGGCATCTACTAGTGTCGTGAAAATGGTGGTCACGCTTCTGATACAAGCAACAAATCACAGAAAATCCTGTTTTCGGAAATCCTTCTTATAGCTTCGGCCCTTTTAGAGAAAGGACAGGAAAGAATAAGTAACTCTTATACCTCTATATGGTTAGACAGGATGCATATTGTTGCGGTTTTGGGAAACCACTAAAAAGTAATGGCAACCACCATACAGGTCCCTTAGAATAGTTATTTCATAGCAGACCATTAACTTAGTCCTTTTCCCTTATTTCGGGTTATTATGTCTTTATGCGTTGGGGAAAGGAAGGACAGGTCCTCCACTCATAAGGGATAATTTGCCAGTCAACGCACCTGGCTCAAAGGCACTTGCACATGGTGTCCAGGCTCAGAAACCCACCAATCAGGTCCTGAATCATTTTGGGGGAACTTGTGGGGTGGAGTAATGAGCTCCACCAATAGGGAGCAAGGACACCTACAAGATTCCCCCCTCCCTCGACGAGGGTGAACAAAGGGATTGAACACGTTTTGCACTCTCTTGGGCGTGGACTTTGTGACTCAGCACACGTGCATTCGCTCGCTCTGGCCATTCTCCCTCGGCCCACTCACCACGTGTCTGCAAGATTATTCGACTCTGGGCATGTCTCTCTCTGCCAGGTTCACTCAGCCTTTGCACGTGATTGCTCTCTTGGCCGGACTCTCCCTGCTCCCTCTCGCTGCACGTGGACACGGAAAAGAGGCCTTGAACTTGCTCGTTTTGCACGTGTTCATTGTTCTCCACTGGCTGCCGGACTGTCTTTTGGTGCACGTGTGCACGACCTTACCTGCCCAAATCCGTGATGATGATCGACCTCACTCTGCCGTGCTGGGAGGTATCCAGAGCATTGTAGCCTTTGTGCTATCAGGTTTCCTACGTTTGTTTGTTCGTTCCCCTTCCCTTCCCCCGTGAAAGTGTGCTGGGCCCATGTGGTGTTTATTTGTAGTAATCGTAATAAGGCGTAGAATAAGCTAAGTTCCTGCTTCTCGCCCCTTTTTCTTTCCTATTTAAATAATTACATTGTAAATATCTGTAAATAAATCAAATTGTTAAAACGTTTTCCTTTTCTCTCTGTCCGTGAATGTCTTTTCCTCCATTGATCCGCCATTGTTCGTACCCAGAGTAAAGATTGGCCGTAACGACATTACCATCACTCTGGTGGTTACCAACGGTTTTCGCTCGGCCATCTAAATTGGTGTACCGCCGGAGGGTTCGGTGTTCAGTAGCGGGATTCCTGTCCGATCACCGTAACGTGTTGGTACCGGGAATGGGATTTCGCTCCGTCCACCGCAACAATATTATTAGTAGCACATATAAAAAGAGCCGTGTCTTTTTATTATATTAGCACATATTAGCACATATGCATATTAGCACATATATTTAGCACATATTATAAAAAGAGCCGTGTCTGTCTGTTTGTTGTGTTATAACTTGAGAACAGATTTCAATAAATCCAACTACGGTTGATTTGGTTACTCCCCGGAATGTTTGTGATCCCCCAAAATTGTTGAATTTTTTTTATTTTTATGGCTACATGGACACGAGTGTCAGAACTGCGAATGCCAACATTCGACGTTGGTTATCCCTGCACGGAGAGCAGGATCTCCCAAGAATCCTTTTTTTTTTTCTTCTCCCATATATTAGCCATCGCAGCAACGATTGGTATTTCTGTCAGCAAAGCGACAGGTCTTATATTCTAGTCTATATTATAAAAGGTAGCCGTGTTTGTCTGTCTGTCTGTCATGTTATAACCTGAGAACGGATTAACAGATTTCAATAAATCCAACTACCGTGGATTCGGGTAACTCCCAGGAATGTTTTTCATTCAAAAAATATATATTTTTTTTTATCTCCACGATCCAAAGTTGGTTATCTCTGCACGGAGAGAAGAGTCGCCCAAGAATCCTTTGTTAACTTGAGATTGGATTTCAATGAAACCACTCTCAGGAAGTAAACATAACCACGTATCCCTCTCCCTACAAAGATGTTTTATCCACCACGTTGATTCCAAATCCACGAAGCCAAATCATACTCATTTACATTATTTTTCTCCAAAATACAAATACATTTCCCAATACAAATTTATTTTTCTCCATTAACAAAATCTGTTTTTTTTTCACAATTACACAAAGATTGGTATTCCCATCAGCGAAGCGATAGGTCTTATATTCCAGTGTATACAAAATTCTAGTGTATATTTCTAGTGTATATTTTTCTAGTGTATAACGCCAGGGGGGTTGACTCAGCCTGTCATCCTTCCGAGGTCGGCAAATTGAGTACCAGTTCGCTGGTAATTCCCTGTTTGTCGTAAAAAGGTGACAAAAAGGGTTGGCGGCAGGAAGGGCATCCTGCCGTAAAACATTGCTTCAAAAAGGGGACCAAAAAACAACAACAACCACGGTCCCCGAAAAAGGCCAACCCCCGCTTGCGGGGAAAAATGGCCTCTAAAGGTGGTTTTATACAAAATGCAAAGGTAACCCCAAAACGAACTAGAGTGAAGTCGATGATGCGCCATCACAAATTCCCACGCCTCCCACCTAATGATAATAATCATGATTTTGAAGGTGATTGGTTACCCCCGAGCTAACTTACAATTGCTATTATAAGGGGGTTGGCACTTATCAAACCAAGATATTATAGTTTTGTATTTCTAAATAATTTTCTGAAATTTGTACAATTAGTTTTTCACTTGCAAGTTGCGGGTTACGATGTGCAAATAAAGGTGGGAAAGGTCTGATTTAATGCAATTTAATTCCAGGCGAGAATCCTTTGTTAACTGAATCCAAATCAGACAACAAAAGGTGAAAATTTTGAAAGGGGGTGTGGACTTTCTATAGGCACTTTATGTATGTGTATATATATGTATGTAACTTTATTTATTTATATATATATATATATATAGATATATATCTGGAGGCAGAGTGCTGGGAGAAGGGTTGGCGCGTTTCGTGTCAGCCATTTGAGGTGGGGTGTAGGGGGTATATTGGCAATTCCTTTTCTGCATTTCTTGCTGGGCTGGGAGTGTGTGGGACAGAAAGAAGGAGGATGTGTGACGAGGTGGCCCAGGTTGCCTTGAAAGGCTCATTTTGGATATGGAGGAAGTTTATGGAGGCACGTCGAACGGTGTAGGTTGGTTGTGTGTATTTATTTATTTATTTATTTATTTATTTTTTGTTACCATTATTACTTCTTATTTTGTGTATATGAGTGAGTGGGTGAGGGTGTGTGTTTTTGCATGAATTAATTTTTGCATGAGTGTTTTTGTGTGTTGAGTGGTGTATGATGTAAGTGTAGGTGGTTGTTTGGTTGGTGTTCTGTATGTATGTGTGTGTATGGGTGTGTATGTATGTGTATGAATGATCTGGTGTGTTTTGTTGGTGAGTGGTGAAGGGTGTAAAGGTGGGTGTTTGAGTGTTCCACCATGTTTGTTTGGTGCTGTGGATTCTGGATGTGGAGGTGTTGTTGTTGTTGTTGTTGTTCGCACTGGCTGGGGGTGGGGGTATGTACGCATCCAGATGCAGTTGCTGCATGTGGATGTGTACGTGCCCCTGCTGGCCCACCTTAGCTGACCGTATCGAGGTTGAAGGGCCGAAACGGGATGATGCTGAGGACCTCGACTGAGGACCCAGTCAGTGCGGCACACTTGTGACCAGGTGTGTTTTGAACTTATATATATATATATATATATATATATATATATATATATATATATATATATATATATATATATATATATATATATATATATATATATATATACAGTATATATATATATATATATATATATATATATATATATATATATATATATATATATATATATATATATATATATATATTGTTACGGATCGCGGTTTAGATGTTATGATGGGCCGAGCGGATGGTCCAACCGCGACCGTTACAGGATCCCCAATTGGCCCGATTCCACCCGACGTTGACCAGATCGCACCACAGATATTCAATCGGGAAACCTCTAAAGCGACCGGAAGAGAAGGAAAAGAGAAAAAGACAGAGTACGGAGGAAGAACAGATTTATTATACACACACAAGCAATGGATGGAAGAAGCAGTCACACAGTGAATCGTTAACTTATACTATTCAATTTACTTAACCCCAGGACAACATTCAAGACAGACGACGTTCACACTTACATGGGGGAAATTGCAGGCAGGGATGGCGGAGGTGGGTTGCTGGAGAGGGAGGCAGGGTCAGGTCCCTGCAACCGGCAGGGCTGGAGGTAGCAGCTCCCACTTCTTCGCGTTTTTGGCGGGAAAACCCTCGGTCGCGTGGACGCTGCTGATGCTGTAGACGTCACGCGCTGGCTCGGTCACACCTGCTCCTCTCCTTCTGGTGGAGCCGTCTCCCTCCTCTCAGCGCGTCTCTCCAAAGCTGGTTTCCTCTCCGAGTACCTCTCCTTTTTGGCTTGGAGCGTCTCTCATCTCACCGCTCACAGCTCAGCTCACAGCTCCTCTCGCATGTCACCTCTTCGCTCATCCCCTGAAGCAGTCCCTTCCAGTCGCTTTTATCACTCGGGGCGGAATCAAGCCGCCGGCTGCGAGGGCACGCCTACCGGGTCGCTAACCGCGGTGCTGGTTGGCTGTTAGGGCTGTCCGATTCCTCCTTTGATCATGACGACGTGCCACGCCTGTGAGTTGGCGGCTCCTACCCCCCTCTTCTCCGAGATGAGCACATGGGCAATGGCGGCTTGCGGGATTGAACACCACTCGCACCGCTTTTGAAAGGAACTTTGGGAGAGCGGAGATGATTGGGGAAATTGAAAGGGCCTACGCTTATTTCGTTTGATACAATGCAGAGTCAATCTAGTGGGAAACACATATTTAGCCTACATGGAATAAGGAAATAAACTATTTAAAAAGATATATCGTGGCCTGTGTGTAAGTTTCATGGAATTAACTAGGAGGACGGCTGCGACCATTATTTACATTACGAGGGTGTTACACACAACAAAACCATACTTTTCACATTCGTTACACTTCCTCCAAAATTGTTACACTCTTCAAAACCGTTACCCTTCCCAAAACCGTTACAATATATATATATATATATATATATATATATATATATATATATATATATATATATATATATATACAGTGGAACCTTGACTTACGAGTTTAATTCGTTCTGTGACCGAGCTCGTAACTCAAATTGCTCGTTTCTCAAATCAAATTTCCCCATTAAAATGCATTGAAATGCTATTAATCCGTTCCAGCCCGCCAAAAACCACACCAATTTTTAAAAAAATATACAGTATATATAAAAATATCTCGCGCTTTATATTTCACCTGTATGCAGCATACAAGTTGGCAGGATGGCCTGGACTGGAGGTACGCACACTTGACTCTAAAGTCTAAACTGTCCAGCCTGGGTTTGAATCCCGACCCAGCTATAACCTGTCATGGGTGAATCACAGGCAGGGTGATTCATCAATGTGTGTACCGCTAAACTGGGCGCCCCGTTTGCGTCCCATTAGTTGTTGGATGTTAAGGATCTCACCGTGTTTTCCACAAAGAGAAGGCGAGCTATCGCCGGCACTCTGAACAAGTTGTGGCCTGGCATGCTCTTCTCCTCTGCCGTTATATACGTCCTCCTCGGCACCTCGCTCATGTTTTTCGATGATTGCGTGTTTTATATCCAAGCACATCATCCTCTTCTTCTTCTCAGTACCGTGTTTTCCACAAAGGGAAGGCGAGCTATCGCCGGCACTCTGAACAAGTTGTGGCCTGGCATGCTCTTCTCCTCTGCCGTTATATACGTCCTCCTCGGCACCTCGCTCATGTTTTTCGACGATTGCGTGTTTTATATCCAAGCACAAGTTTTATATAAAACACGACGATTGCGTGTTTTATATCCAAGCACATCATCCTCTTCTTCTTCTCAGTACCGTGTTTTCCACAAAGAGAAGGCGAGCTATCGCCGGCACTCTGAACAAGAGTTGACGGCAGTGATACTGTACTTGCACGGCAAGATAACCACGTGACCGGAACCCACCTGGTGGCGTAAACTCAAAATAACCAACATGCGAAAACAAAAATGCAGCGCTATACGACAGAGATACTGTACTTGCACGGCAAGATAACCACGTGACCAGAACCCACCTAGCGGCGTAAACTCAAAATAACCAACATGCGAAAACAAAAATGCAGCGCTATACGACAGAGATACTGTACTTGCACGGCAAGATAACCACGTGACCAGAACCCACCTGGCGGCGTAAACTCAAAATAACCAACATGCGAAAACAAAAATGCAGCGCTATACGACAGAGATACTGTACTTGCACGGCAAGATAACCACGTGACCAGAACCCACCTGGCGGCGTAAACTCAAAATAACCAACATGCGAAAACAAAAATGCAGCACTATACGACAGAGATACTGTACTTGCACGGCAAGATAACCACGTGACCGGGTGGCGAAAGCTCGTAACTCAGATCTCGGCTCGCATCTCAAAGCAATAAACCGCCCGAGCGACGGCTCGTATCTCGAAAAACTCGTAAGTTGGGGCACTCGTAAGTCAAGGTTCCACTGTATATATATATATATATATATATATATATATATATATATATATATATATATATATATATATATATATATATATATATATATATATATATATATATATACAGTGAAACCTTGACTTACGAGTTTAATTCGTTCTGTGACCGAGCTCGTAACTCAATTTGCTCGTTTCTCAAATTAAATTTCCCCATTAAAATGCATTGAAATGCTATTAATCCGTTCCAGCCCGCCAAAAACCACACCAATTTTTTTTTTAATATACAGTATATATAAAAATATCTCGTGCTTTATATTTCACCTGTATGCAGCATACAAGTTGGCAGGATGGCCTGGACTGGAGGTACGCACACTTGACTCAAAACTGTCCAGCCTGGGTTTGAATCCCGACCCAGCTATAACCTGTCATGGGTGAATCACAGGCAGGGTGATTCATCAATGTGTGTACCGCTAAACTGGGCGCCCCGTTTCCGTCCCATTAGTTGTTGGATGTTAAGGTTCTCACCGTGTTTTCCACAAAGAGAAGGCGAGCTATCGCCGGCACTCTGAACAAGTTGTGGCCTGGCATGCTCTTCTCCTCTGCCGTTATATACGTCCTCCTCGGCATCTTTTTCCAGAAGAGCCCTGTCTCGTCACAGTTGAAGATTTGCTGGGGGATGTATCGTTCGGCTTCTATCAGTTCGGCAAAAGTTATAATAAAATCTTCAGCTGCCTTCACATCCGCCTCACCAAGTCGACAACACGCACACCTCACTCATGTTTTTCGACGATTGCGTGTTTTATATCCAAGCACATCATCCTCTTCTTCTTCTCAGTACTGCCCTTGGCACTCAATTTCTTAGGACCCATGGTTAAAACTAAGAAATTTTCCAAAATAACCAAAATGTGAAAACAAAGCAGCAGCTATATACGGCAGAGATGCTTGCACGGCAAGATAACCACGTGACCGGAACCCACCTGGTGGCGGGTGGCGTAAGCTCCAAAATAACCAAAATGCGAAAACAAAGCAGCAGCGATATACGGCAGAGATGCTTGCACGGCAAGATAACCACGTGACCGGAATCCACCTGGCGGCGTAAACTCAAAATAACCAACATGCGAAAACAAAAATGCAGCACTATACGACAGAGATACTGTACTTGCACGGCAAGATAACCACGTGACCGGGTGGCGTAAGCTCGTAACTCAGATCTCGGCTCGCATCTCAAAGCAATAAACCGCCCGAGCGACGGCTCGTATCTCGGAAAACTCGTAAGTTGGTGCAATCGTAAGTCAAGGTTTCACTGTATGTGTATATATATATATATATATATATATATACTGTATATATATATATATATATATATATATATATATATATATATATATATATATATATATATATATATATATATATATAAAGGAGGAGTGTCTGTGTGTGTGTGTGTGTATATGTGTGTCTGTCTGGATGTCCGCTTATAACTCAAGAACTACACATCGGAGAAAAGTTTTAGACACAGATTCGGAATCAGCATAAAATCCTGGTGGTTATAGGCTACGTTTTATTTTAATATCAATGGTTTAAAAAAACCGTGCCACCTGCAATTCCATGGTGGTTTGTGGCGGCGCTCGACGTTCGGGGTGTATTGCAATGGTTTGTCGGGTTTGGCTGTGGGTCCAGAATAGCTCCCATTTCCTCATGTGCTTCCACTTTTATTTTGAATCTTCTGTTACAACGCCTTCCTTATGTACCTTATATCCCCCCGACGAGGCTTCTACATAATTTCATGCGGCAGAATTTCGGACATTTTGAGTGAAAGAAGTGAGACGAAGTTGTAGGAGGAAGAAGAGGCGCGGCCACAGTGGAGGGCCTCGATCGTGAGTGGAAATGGCGGGAATTGCGTTTGTATCGCAAAGTAAAGGATCTGCATTCATTTCTGAACTTGCATTGGTGGATTGTTATGCATCTGCATTATTGTTCATAAAAAAACTTTATGTTGAACTTGAAGGCGCAAAGCACGGACTATATATTTCGCCCTCATTGAGGTAAAAATAAAAGTAAAAATCCTGTTATCGCTTGCCAAGCTAGCCGTTCCCCCCCCTCCCCCTCCCCTCTCCTCCCCCTCCCCTGCCCCCTCGCTCCTCTTCTCCCCCCCTCCTCCTCCCCTCCCTCTCCTCCTCCCCTCCCTCCTCTTCTCCCCTCCCCCCTCTTCTCCCCTCCCCCCCTCTTCTCCCCTACCCCCCTCTTCTCCCCTCCCCACCCTCTCCTCCCCTCCCCACCCTCTCCTCCCCTCCCCACCCTCTCTTCCCCTCCCCCCCCACGTTCCGTTCTCCTCCCCTCCCCTCCCCTGCCTCCTCCCCCCCTTCCCCCACCCGGCAATGCCGGGTACTTCCCATGGCCAGCTGTACGTGGGCTGCTCGAGGGTTGGAAAACCAAGCAATCTTTATGTCTTGGCACCAAGTAAGAAAACCAGAAATGTTGTACACCAAGAGGTTTTGAGAAATTGAAAATTGACAAAACGCCATGGAGGAAATGTACTGTGATATTGCTCTAAAATATACATGTTCTTTTCATCATATATTTGTATTATTCTTATTCAACCCGGGTGAAGCCCCCCCTCCCCCCTCCCCTCCCCCCTCTTCCTCCCCTCCCCCTCCCACTCCCCTCCCCTCCCCCTCACCCCCCTCCCACTCCCCTCCCCCCTCACCCCTCCCCCTCCCCCATTCCCCTCCACTCCCCCCTCCCCCTCCACTCCCCTCCCCCCCCTCCACTCCCCACTCCCCCCTCCCCTCACCCCTCCCCCCTCACCTCCCCCTCCCCTCCCCTCCCCCTCCCCCTCCCCCCTCCCCTCCCCCGTCCCCCCTCCCCTCCCCCCTCACCTCCCCCCTCCCCCCTCACCTCCCCTCACCCCCTCCCCCTCACCTCCCCCCACCTCCCCCCCTCACCTCCCCCCCTCCCCTCTCCTCCTCCCCCTCCCTCCTCTTCTCCCCTCTCCTCCTCCCCCTCCCTCCTCTTCTCCCCTCCCCCCCTCTTCTCCCCTCCCCCCTCTCCTCTCCTCCCCCCCCATTCCCCTCCCTTGCCCCGCCCGGCAATGCCGGGTACTTCCCATGGCCAGCTGTACGTGGGCTGCTCGAGGGTTGGAAAACCAAGCAATCTTTATGTCTTGGCACCAAGTAAGAAAACCAGAAATGTTGTACACCAAGAGGTTTTGAGAAATTGAAAATTGACAAAACGCCATGTAGGAAATGTACTGTGATATTGCTCTAAAATATACATGTTCTTTTCATCATATATTTGTATTATTCTTATTCAACGCGGCCGAAGCCCCCCTCCCCCTCCCCTCCCCCCTCTTCCTCCCCTCCCCCCTCCCACTCCCCTCCCCCTCCCCCCTCCCACTCCCCTTCCCCCTCACTCCTCCCCCACTCCCTCCCCCTCCCCCTCACCCCTCCCCCTTCCCCTCCCCTCCCCCATCCCCCTCCCCTCCCCCATCCCCCTCCCCTCCCCCCTCACCTCCCCTCACCCCTCCCCCTCCCCTCCCCCCTCCCCCTCCCCCTCCACTCCCCCTCCCCTCCCCCCTCACCTCCCCCCTCCCCTTTCCTCCTCCCCCTCCCTACTCTTCTCCCCTCTCCTCCTCCCCCTCCCTCCTCTTCTCCCCTCCCTCCTCTTATCCCCTCCCCCCTCTCCTCCCCCTCCCCTCCACTCCCCCTCCCACTCCCCCTCCCTCTCCCCTCCCCCTCCACTCCCCCCTCCCCCTCCACCCCCCTCCCCTCACCCCTCCCCCTCACACCCCCTCCCCTCACCGCTCACCCCTCCCCTCCCCCTCCCCCCTCCCCTCTGCTCCCCCTCCATCCTCCCCTTCCCCCTCACCTCCCCTCACCTCTCCCCTCCCCTCACCCCTCCCCCTCCCCCACCCCTCCCCCTTCCCCCTCCCCCCTCCCCTCCCCCTCCCCCCTCCCCTCCCACCTCACCCCTACCCTCCCCCTCCCCTCCCCCCTCCCCCTCACCTCCCCCCTCCCCTCACCTCCCCCTCCCCCTCCACTCCCCCTCCCCCTCCACTCCCCCTCCCCCTCACCTCCCCCTCCCCTCCCCCCTCACCTCCCCCCTCCCCTCTCCTCCTCCCCCTCCCTCCTCTTCTCCCCTCTCCTCCTCCCCCTCCCTCCTCTTCTCCCCTCCCCCCTCTTCTCCCCTCCCTCCTCTCCTCCCCTCCCCCCCCATTCCCTTCCCTTGCCCCGCCCGGCAATGCCGGGTACTTCCCATGGCCAGCTGTACGTGGGCTGCTCGAGGGTTGGAAAACCAAGCAATCTTTATGTCCTGGCACCAAGTAAGAAAACCAGAAATGTTGCACACCAAGAGGTTTTGAGAAATTGAAAATTGACAAAACGTCATGAAAGAAATGTACTGTGATATTGCTCTAAAATATACATGTTCTTTTCATCATATATTTGTATTATTCTTATTCAACCCGGGCGAAGCCCCCCCTCCCCCCTCCCCCCATTCCCCTCCCCCTCACCCCTCCCCTCCCCCTCCCACCTCCCTCCCCCTCCCCCTCCCCCCTTCCCCTCCACTCCCCCCTCCCCATCCCCCTCTACACCCCCTCCCCCTCCTCCTCCCCCTCCCCCTCCCCTCCACTCCCTCTCCCCTCACCCTCCCCCCTCCCCCTCCCCTCCCTCCTCCCCTTTGCTCCCCCCTCCCCCCTCCCCTCTCCCCTCCCCTCACCCCCTCCCCCCTCACCCCCCCTCCCCTCTCCTCCTCCCCCCTCCCTCCTCCCCCCTCCCCTCTCCTCCTCCCCCTCCCTCCTCTCCTCTCCTCCTCCTCCTCCTCCCTCCTCTTCTCCCCTCCCCACCTCTTCTCTCCTCCCCCCCTCTTCTCCCCTCCCCACCCTCTCCTCCCCTCCCCCCCCGTTCCCCTCCCCTCCCCTGCCTCCTCCCCCCTTCCCCCGCCCGGCAATGCCGGGTACTTCCCATGGTCAGCTGTACGTGGGCTGTTCGAGGGTTGGAAAACCAAGCAATCTTTATGTCTTGGCACCAAGTAAGAAAACCAGAAATGTTGTATACCAAGTGGTTTTGAGAAATTGAAAATTGACAAAACGCCATGTAGGAAATGTACTGTGATATTGCTCTAAAATATACATGTTCTTTTCATCATATATTTGTATTATTCTTATTCAACCCAGGCGAAGCCCCCCCTCCCCCCTCCCCTCCCCCCTCTTCCTCCCCTCCCTCCTCCCACTCCCCACCCCCTCCCCTCCCCCCTCACCCCCTCCACTCCCCCCTCACCTCCCCCTCCCCTCCCCTCCCCCTCCCCTCCCCCTCCCTCCTCACCGCCCCTCACCTCCTTCTCCCCTCCCCCCTCCCCCTCACCTCCACTCCCCCTCCCCTCCCCCCTCCCCCCTCACCTCCCTCCTCCCCCCTCACCTCCCCCCTCCCCCCTCACCTCCCCCCTCCCTCCTCTTCTCCCCTCTCCTCCTCCCCCTCCCTCCTCTTCTCCCCTCCCCCCTCTCCTCCCCTCCCCCCCCGTTCCCCTCCCCTCCCCTTCCTCCTCCCCTCCCTTGCCCCGCCCGGCAATGCTGGGTACTTCCCATGGCCAGCTGTACGTGGGTACCTCCCACGTGGGTACCGTGGGTACGGGTACCTCGCCCCTCTCGAAGCCGGGTACCTCCCCCCTCCCCTCTCCTCCTCCCCCTCCCTCCTCTCCTCTCCTCCTCCCCTCCCTCCTCTTCTCCCCTCCCCCCCTCTTCTCCCCCCCCCCTCCTCTCCCCTCCCCACCCTCTCCTCCCCTCGCCCCCCCGTTCCCCTCCCCTCCCCGTTCCCCTCCCCTCCCCTTCCTCCTCCCCTCCCTTCCCCCGCCCGGCAATGCCGGGTACTTCCCATGGCCAGCTGTACGTGGGCTGCTCGAGGGTTGGAAAACCAAGCAATCTTTATGTCTTGGCACCAAGTAAGAAAACCAGAAATGTTGTATACCAAGAGGTTTTGAGAAATTGAAAATTGACAAAACGTCATGTAGGAAATGTACTGTGATATTGCTCTAAAATATACATGTTCTTTTCATCATATATTTGTATTATTCTTATTCAACCCGGGCGAAGCCGGGTACCTCAGCTAGCCGGGTACCTCCCTCTCCCCTCTCCCCAGAAATGTTGTACACCAAGAGGTTTTGAGAAATTGAATATACATGTTCTAAAATATACATGAAATCTAAAATACACATGTTCTTTTCATCATATATTTGTATTATTCTTATTCAACCCGGGCGAAGCCGGGTACCTCAGCTAGTATATATATATATATACACTGTATATAGATATAGATGTATTTGTATATATATATATCTCTTTTGACCAGCCACTCGACCAGCATCTCTTGTTCGTCACGTTCAATGCTGACTAGTCCATCCTGAAAATAACAACAAAAACCAGTCTCAAATAAAACGCACCAGTCAAAATAAAATAATTTCTTAAAGGCATACGACCCTCCTCTCCATCCAAATTCTGTTCCGCCAATCTAGATGATTGATGGCAGGTATAACTTTGACAAGGAGCTGCAAAACGTATGGCAGGCAGGAAGAGTGAGATATAGGCATATACAGTCACGTGAAAAAGTAAATACACCCCATGTAAGGTTTTGACCTTTTCAACATATTTCAACATACAGTAATTTGATCTTCATTTCAACAATATTGATAGATAAAGGTGATATAATATAACAAATATCATGAAACATTTACATTTTGTAGTCCATTGTATAATTTAAATAAACATAAATGCAAATTTCGCATGTGGAAAAAGTAAGTACACCCTTGGCTCTAATAGGTGGTATTGCCCCCTTTGGCAGAAACAACCTCAAGTAGGCATTTCTTATAACTGTCCATCAGTCTCTGAAATCGACTGGGAAAATTTTTGCCCACTCCTCCATGCAGAATTCTTTCAGCTGTGCGATGTTTGAGGGGTTTCTTGCATGCACAGCTCGTTTCAAATCCCCCCACAACATCTCGATGGGATTTAGATCCGGGCGTTGACTTGGCCATTCCAGAACCCTCCATTTCTTTCTTTTCAGCCATTCCTTGGTGGATTTACTGGTATGTTTAGGGTCATTGTCATGTTACAAGGTACACCTTCGGTTGAGCTTCAACTTTCCGACAGATGGCCTCAAATTATCCTTAAGCACCCTCTGGTACAATGAAGAATTCATAGTGGATTCTATGATGGTGAGCTGCCCAGGCCCTGATGCAGCAAAGCTGCCCCAAACCATAATATTTCCACCACCATGCTTTACAGTTGGTATCAGGTTCTTGTGGTCAAATGCTGTCTTTGGTTTTCGCCAAACATGTCTTCTGGTCCTGTGGCAAAATAGCTCTACCTTTGACTCATCTGTCCAGAGCACATTGTTCCAGAAGTGCTGGTCTTTGCCTTGGTGTTCATTGACAAACTTTAGTCTTGCCCTGATGTTCTTTCTGGACAGCAAAGGTTTCCTCCTGGCACACCTCCCATGTAGATCAAATTTGTGCAGCCTCTTTCTAATGGTAGAGTCGTGCACTTTGACATCAACAGTGGCAAGAGCTACCTGTAGGTCTCATGATGACATTCTGGGGTTCTTAGAGACTTCTTTCAGCATCTTGCGGTCTTCTCTCGGGCTGAACTTGCTGGGGCGGCCTGGCCTGAACAAGTTGGCAGTTGTTTCGAATCTTCTCCACTTGTAGATGATCTTCCGGACAATCAAATGATTGATTTCAAATTGTTTGGAGATATTTTTAAATCCCTTCCCAGACTCGTAGGCATCTATAACCTTCTTTCCGAAGGCCTCAGAGAGCTCTTTTGATCTAGGCATGGTGACGCCGCACACTTCAACAACAAAGAGCAAACCAAACTAAATGTCTGAGCTTTAAATAAGACAGGTTCCTCCAAGATCCTGTGGAAGAATAATGATCTCTACTACTGAACTCCAACTGAGCAACCTCTCACGAGATTACTCAAAGAAACTCAAACTTGTTTTATTAAGTCAATGTTTTATTGAAACTGTAGAGAGCTGCTGTATAAAATAAACGTACTAATTCAAGATAATGACGACGCGTCGCGCTATCGTTCCACCGGTCTTGGCTGCAGCTCTTACTCCCGATGACCAGTCTCACTATTGTCCTTCCATTGATCCGTCCTGTTTCCTCGGAGCCTCATGGTTAAATAGAACTTGGCTCCTTTCATGTCACTCCAGTGGAATGCAGAGTTCCACACAAAGGCCCATAGCCCCCAGACATCGAGACGCTGCAAGGCATCTGTTTCCTATCTCGGGTGCCCTAAAGGGTCTGCAACAGCTGCTTATCATTGCGAACTATGGAATACTTCATTATCCATCCTGGAGAGGTCACTCTCCCATGACCTCGCCCGTGGAGGAATTCACCCAGCACCTGGGTTTGTCACAGAGGTGACAGAAAGCCATTCCACAGATAGCGCATTTCTGTCTTGGTTCCATCTCCAAAAGCGTTACACAGGGAGATCACATTCTGTCCCGAATTTTTTTTTTTTTTTTTTTTTGTATACAAGATCGAGGCTCGTGAAAGAGCTAACATTAATCACACAAAAAGACAAACCGACACACAAAACACAAAAAACAAGGGGAGCGGTAGACAAGATGGGGAGAGAGGGGGAAGGACACAAAAGAGAGGGGGAAGGACACAAACACAACATTTGAGAGCAGGGACATCGGGAGGACTTGGGGGGAGGTGGGAGAGGATTAAAACATATGAACACTGCAAGGACTCGGGTGAATTACCGGGGGAAGAAAAGATCAAGGTTTTCGATGGGGGAAGATAAGAGATGGTGGTGAACAGCTGTTTTAAAGACCTGGAGGGAGGAGTGGGATTGAAGGGAGTGGGGGAGTTTGTTCCAGAGGCGGGAGAAAAGGGGAATGAAAGAGTGAAGGTGAGCAGAGAGCCTAGACTTTGGCAGTTTAACCAGAAGAGGGTTGCAGGCAGATCTTGTGCGACCTGAAGGAATATTGGGGGGACAGAGCACAGAGAGAGCTGGGGGAGCAAGGCCGGAGAGGAGTCGGTAGAAGACAGAAAGACCACCAACCTGCCTGCGGTGAGTGAGTGAAAGGCCCTCGGCGTTGACTACATCGCAGGAGATTCCAATGATTCTGAAAGCTTTGGCCTCAACAGCGTGAAGCCGAGCAAGGTGTGAGGCAGGAGCACCAGCCCAGAGGGGGGAACAGTATTCCATTGAGCTGCGGATGAAAGCCTTGTATGTGGTGAGGAGCTCAGGTGTGCCAAGGAAGGACTTCGCACGACGGAGGATGCCCAGTCGGCGACTGGCTTTGGAGGCCAGCTTGGAAATGTGGTTTTCCCAAGAAAGATCATGGCAGATAGTGAGACCCAAAAGCTTGAGCGACAGAACTTCTTGGAGAGGATTGTTGAGAAAGTAGATGGGAGGGTTGTCCAGTCGGTCCTTTCGGAGAGACATTGTAAGAGTGTGAGATTTGTCAGGATTGAAAGACATGTTCCACTTGTTTGACCAGTCTGTGATTTTGTCCAGGTCTGCAGAGAGTGAGGAGGCTGCAGACTGCCGATCTGAGGGATGAGGAATGGAGCGACAGAGAGTAGAGTCGTCAGCAAAGAGATAGAGAGGATTTTCAAGAGAGTCAGAGAGATCATTGATGAAGACCAGAAAAAGCACAGGGCCCAGAACACTACCTTGGGGAACTCCAGCCTGAACAGGAAGAGGAGATGAGAGAAACCCATTCAGGGCCACACGTTGACTACGACCAGAGAGGAAGTCCGCCAGCCATGCGTGGAGATTTCCATGGATACCAAAGGAGGAGAGTTTGGAGAGCAGAGCAGGGTGCCAGACCGTATCGAAGGCACGTGAAATGTCAAGGGAGACAGCTCTAATTTCCTGTTTGGCGTTGAGGACCTCCATCCATTGTTGAGAAAGCAGAAGCAGCATGTCCAGAGTAGAGTGACCTGGTCTGAAACCAAATTGATGATCAGAGATCAAGCCATTGGAGAAGAGGAAAGATTTAATATCTGAAGCAATGATGGATTCCATGACTTTGCTGATAATTGGGAGAAGGCTGATTGGTCTGTAGTTGCTGGGATCTGTTTTTGCATCTTTTTTGTGCAAAGCGGTGATGTTGGCTGATTTCCAAGCAGATGGCAGATGACCTTGAGCAAAAGAGAGGGTGAAGAGAACAGAAAGAGGGAGTGAAAGTGCAGAAGAACATGATTTTAGGACCCGTGGGCTGATGCCGTCAGGACCAGTTGCAGAATCAGAGTCGAGGGTTGCCAGAAACTTTTCCACCTTGTCAGGAGGAAAGGACACAGAGTCCAGGAGCAGCTGGGTACGACTGGGTACGGTGGGTACAGAGAGGGATGGGTTTGGGACACAAGATTTAGAGGCAAACACAGAGTTGAGGCATTCAGCTTTTTCACGTGCGGAGTCAGCCGTTAAGCCGTTTGAGGTGAGGGAGGGGATGGAGGGGGAACAAACACCAGAAACAGATTTGACCAGACGCCACCAGGATTTGGAAGAGGGAGACAGATAAGAGAGTTCGGTCTTGAGAATGGTGAGATATTGTTTCCTGGCTCTCCTGAGGGTGGACACACACTTGTTTCGGGCTTTGTGAAAGGAAATGAGATTTCCTTCCGTTGGATTTGCTTTCCAGGAGACGAAAGCAAGTTGTTTCAGGGCAACAGCCTCACCACAATATTCCGTGTACCATGGACGGGAGGAAGGGTATGACAACTGAAGACGAGATGGTATAAATCTGTGCATGAGAGAGAGCAATTTACTTTGAAAGAATTCCCAGGATGAGTTGATGTCAGAGGCGGTAGAGATGGGAGACCAGTCCAGATGATTGATGGCTGCTTGAAGACCGTGCCAGTTGGCCTGAGTGAAATGCCAGACTCGTCGACGCTGAGGAGGCTCTCTGAGAATGGTCAGAGAGATGTCCACTTTGACAAGCACATGATCAGATGAGCCGATTGGAGCAGAAGAAGAGCAGCAGACATTTTCAGGGAAGTTTGTCATAACCAAATCCAGAAGAGAAGATGCTCCGTTGACTGAGATCCGGGTCGGGAAATTGACAGATTGTGTCAGTCCCAGTGAGTCGCAGAATTCCTTTGCTGAAGAGCCATGGCTGGTGAGAGAGGTACCCACACCCAGCCAACTGGCATGGTGACAATTGAAATCACCACATATGAGGAAGAGAGAGTTGGGATGGGTAGATAGAAGTTGGTCCATATTATCAGACAGTGAGATGTAGATGGAGTCATCGCTGATTGGTGGACGGTACAACACACATATGAACAAAAGGTGGGAGCGAAGGGGAAGCCGTAGCCAAAGGTATTCCTGGGGGTGAGGTGGAGAGAGGGCAGTGGAGGGCGAGTGAGGAAGAGAGTTTTTTATAAAGATAGCAACCCCACCTCCAGGACGAGGCTCAGGTCTATCATACCGGAGGAGGGAGTAACCTGGGAGAGATACCAAGGCATCAGAGACATCATGAAGGAGGAAAGTTTCTGTTAAGCAGATCACATCTGGTTTGTCAGAAGCAACCTGTATGGAGAGGTCAGTCAAGTTTGAGCGAAGGCCCTGGATGTTTGAGGTCCATACCGTTAATGAAGAGGAAGGGGGAGCATCGGGTCCAGAACAGGGGGGGGGGGAGGGGTAGGGTAAGATGTGGAAGAGGAGGAAGAGGTAGGGAGAGCTGTTGAAGGTGTGTCAGAGATTTCAGAATAGCTTGGAGAAAGGGAAGAATGGGGCGGACAAAAGGTTTGATGGAGATTGGGTGAGGCACAGTGAGGTGTTATTTGAGGAGGGGGAAGAGCAAGGCAGAAGGTTTGGGGAGATGAAGGTGAAAGTTGGAAGGAGGAAGAAGCAGGGAGGATGCTTTGAGGAGGAGGGGTGAGAGGGGAGTCTAGGAGGGGAGGAGCGAGGGAGAGTCTCGGAGGGGAGGGGTGTGGGGGGAGTTTAGGAGGGAGGGGAGGGAAGGGGCAAGGGGGGAGATTTGAAAGGGATGGGTGATGGGGAGGATTTGGAGGGGAGGGGTGAGATTGGATTTTGAAAAGTGTACGATTCATGGGAAACGAACATTTTTTGCAAAATGAGTTTGAGACCTTCGAGTCAAAAATACGTTTGAGGACACTGGAGGAGGGATGGAGTTCTGGATAGTTTAGGGAATGTAGAAAGGAGGAACTGTAAGAGATGGTATTATATATATTTTTTGGAATGAATAGATTTGGTGAGCAAGACGAAAGCATCCTTTTGTAGGAAAAGAAGAAAAGGGTGTTATAATATATGAGAGAAAATAGTTGTTCAGGGGAGAGATTATACATTTCTAACCGCGTGATCGCGAACGAAGAACGAACGAACAAAAAGAACAAATAAACGAATAAGACCTGGGAAGGAAATAGTTTTTTTAATGACTCTTTGACTAATGCCTCCACCTTTTGGCTTCAGTAAAGCACTCGAGCCTGGTGTTTCCATTTATGGGACAAAGGTTATTTAACAGATGCTGCCTTATCATCTCGGCTCCAAAGTTTTACCAGACTGCACAGTAAAGCATATTTTACACAAGATCACATTGAGATGTAATTTAGCAATATTAACAACTGTCAATATATATGAATATTTATTATTCCAAAGTCCCTGATTTTTTCTTTTTGTTTATATTAACCATTAATCTAAACATCACCACAATACTCAAACCATAAATTTGGTAATCCAATTCCCTGAGGCATACACCGTCATTCTGGAAGAATCTGATCACAAAACATTTCTTTGTTCATTTGACTCTTTCCATATTGATAATGCAATTCAATCATTTGCATAAAGCATACAACACTTCACCTTTACCAAAACACAGTAATTTCAATTCACCATTTAAAAAAATAATAAAGCATCTGCAACATTTGGCAATACGTTTTGCTTCAAAACAAATGTTGACTTTTTGTTTGAAAAGAAGGGAATAATCACTTGTGTTTGAAATTCAAGTATGAAACATTTTTCTTCTGATGTCTTCATAGCACCTACACTATTTCGCGTAGGATTTTCCGCTGTTGTGATGGCTGGGCGGAGTCATAAACTGACCCTGCTCTCCATGCAGCATCCTTGCCACTCTTGCTGTGAGCCATAGTACATTTGAACAAGGCCTTCGTCCAGTTGTAGTCGACTTGCCTCCTCACTCATCATGAGTATGGAGCAACTGTTAGTGTGATGTTGATTGGCCAGCAAGATGTGGAACAGGGATGCCAGATGCATCCACAATGATGTTGGGACCATGGTATTCAAGTTGTCCATGGTCCATACCAGGAGCAACCAGCAGAATCATGCACAGCTGTTGCGGAGGAAAAGGCACAGCCGTTCGCTTGCAGCTCCATGCTGGCTCCCCGGAAGTTGGTGAAGTAATGACACACGTCACCGCATCCCGTAGAAGTTGCAGGTAAAATGTCGTCATCCTGCAATTGCTGACGTGATGAATGTTCGAGACATTCAAACAAAAGTAAGTGATCGCCCTTCTTTCATATGTTGCAGTGTGATCCAGGCAAATGGTCACATAAATTTTCCTTGGTGAAGGTAAGCATCCATCTCCAATCTTAAAAAGGAGTATGTCTTCATCATTCTTTGAGAAGGAGGGTGTATGCCAAAATTAACTTCATTTTTCCACTAATTTTCTTTCTCAAACTTCTTTCCAGATGTCGTTATCACTCCATTTGAGATGTGATCTGGTCTTTCCTCTACTCAGCCACATTTATATCTGCTTTCCACACAGATTGAATCAGATAGGGTACATCGTAACATGAAATCACTATATTTTAACTAATCATGTATATCTTATAGCAGCTTCACACGAATAATATTCAAATCAGGTATGTGTTGTATACTACTAAACTAAGAATAGCATCCACATTTGCCTTCAGGTTAATATAATCCAAAAATTAAACTCATGCAGGTATTTTAACACTACTCAAAGAAAATAAATGCATTAATAATGAGTATATATATGATTGAAATCACAAACAGGAATATCTAATTCCTAACAAATTTTGCAAACAAACAAATTAAGCATAGTGTATTATTACCATAATTTGTCCCCACTGTTTTTTTTTTTTTGTTTTTTTTTTTAATATAACAGTGTGTAACTCGTGGTGATAGGAGTTCACCAATTTTGTAAAACGGACACAATTCACAACATTTTGTTATGCCCTTACCTTAACTCTACTGTATTCATTTGCAACATCACTTGATTCAATCTTTTAATCTCAGTATTCATGTCGCCATAAAAGTCTTCCTCTTGTGGTTCCACATTTATTTCCTCATTCGTTGCTTCATTTATTTCCTCATTTGTTGCTCATGCACTATCATAGTGTTGTTTGTTACTTTATTCACACACCGTCACTAAGGCTTTCAAGCAAGCCACCACTAAAACTATTGCCAATATAACTACTAATCCAACAAACAAGTATTGGAGTATCTTAGCTGCCACTCCTCCAAATGTGTTTTCCAACCATGCAAAGGCACCCCCTTTCACATAATCGTGATATCTTGCTCCCTCTTGTCTTATTGTATCGGCTATGTTATAAACGTCTCCCGAATTATCAGATATGTATGTACAACAATCTGTACCAATCACTTCGCATGTACCTCCTTTTTCCGCTAACAGCATATCTAATGCCATTCGATTTTGTAATGCCATGGTTCTTGTCGCTGCCAGCTCACTTGTAAGTTGTGTCAATCCACTAGCTGTTTTATTTGCCAGTTTCCATAGCCAATGCCATTTGCCGAAGTTCATGTCCTGCCTTCCAGGTTCCATAAAATGGAAATATTACCATTCCAACCCATTCTCCCATACTAACAGTTCTTTTCTGCCTAGAATGCAGGATACGCATTGGTGACTTTGTTAACGAGCGCATCTGTGGAAGTACAAACCCAAGAAAACATGTTCCGAACCATCCCGACGGAAGATACGGATATGCCTTGTGTCTACATATAAAATATATGTCCATGTGTTGTCCATTCCCCAAGTGCCTTCCCAATACAAAGTTAAACCCTTTGTGCCATTTGGTCCTAGTGGGACAGGCATTCTCATCCAGCCTTCTTAACAACCATAACCATGGCACTTGGAGGTTCCCATAGACCTGTTATGCGTAGGCGTTTGGGGACTGGTGATACACATTAATCCTTTCATTTGTTGTTGAATAGTCACGTAAGAGAGCATTTTGTTCTTATCATATGTAGGTCTATAACTGTCCTCAAATTGGTAACAATTATATCCTCCTCTTCGCCATCCTATTCTCCCTGACATTGAGCCTTCAAAATCTGCTGCTATCAGGTGTCTGGGAAAACGGCTACATAACTCTGCCCAACCAAAAGTAACTGCCTCCAATGGTACTCCGTTCTCACTAGAATGCGGCATTTGTGTACATATCCAACAATTACTTTCATTTGCTATATCAGCCCTTGTGTGGGCTAAATGTAAAAAAGTATTAATCCCGTGTAATCCATTGGGTTCTAAAGGTGTGTCCCTATCTTCCATCAAGTTCTCTTTTGCTTATGTCGTACCGCTGCATAATCATATATCTGTATGTTGGCCACCAATGTTGCGTTTTGTTCTCTCATCACCCCAAAATAATGCATGCAACACAGAGTCCCCACTACTAGAGAACTCATTCCTAGGATAAATATCACCATTTTCAAGGAATATCCGAAGTAGAAGTCTCTGGTTTCCCCTGATTGGTCGGCTTGTCTTGATAAGGTCTTTCCCTGTGTCCCACCTGTATCCATCTGTAAAACATGTGAGCTACCCCTTGTATATGTCCATACCTATAACATAATTACATGTCAATGAAATTCAACATTATATACCAAACTCATAACTAGCAAGCTTCCTAACAAGTTAATAAAGAAAAATCCCTTAATATTTAACATAAATCTGATTATTTGCCTTTCCCTGATCCCCCTATATCCCGGGGTCCAACTAAATCCCCCCCTGATCATGAGTGTAGTTGTGATACATTATCACTCATGCTGCCCTAATATCAGTAGATAATTGTATGTCATGTAGGCAAATAAATGTCACTATCTTTCAAATCCCAAGTAGGAATACTACATGTTGAAAATGCAATGTTTATCAATGCAAGGGGTGATAAAATGTAATTCAAATGAATGGGAATCATGACTTTCATTTATCTGCCCCTGAATGTTCTGCTGGGCTGCCAGATGCAGCCTCATTTTCTGTGGGACTGTCCTCCTTAGCCCCATGTGCTCGCTTGCAATGAGAGGCATGAATCCAACTTGGTCTGCCTTGGCATTTCACTGCAGTATGCGTTGTCAGCAGCACCTGATGTGGTCCTGACCATCGTGGTGTCAACGCAGTTTTCCGTTTGAAAATTTTTATGTACACATAATCTCCAGGTTGAAAAGAATGACACTCATTCGCTGCAGGTTCTGGTAAAGCTTCCTTCACCTGGGAATGAAACATCCTCACGATTTTGGTCAATTCAATACAGAAGGAGTACATCAAATTATCCATTTGATGAATATCCATCTCCTTGATCGTCAAGGGAGGTGAATGAGGTACCCGCATTGGTCTCCCCATCAAGATGTCATGCGGGGATAATCCCGTTCTCCTATTGGGAGTAGCCCTCATCGCGAGGAGTGCAAGTGGAATGGCATCCGGCCATTTCAAGTTGGTTTCTGCACAGATTTTGGCCAACTTGTTCATTATTACTCCATTATGTCGTTCCACTGCTCCCGTTGACTGGGGGTGATAAGGACAGTGAAGATGAAGGTTTATCTGCATTGCCTTACCCAATTCCTTAACGACCTCTGCTGTGAAATGCGTACCCTGATCAGAAGAAATCCTGCAAGGAACTCCAAAGCGACATATGAAGTCCTTCAACAGAATCTTCACAACTGTTTTGGCATCTGCATGTCGACAAGGGTAGGCTTCTACCCACTTCGTAAACATGTCTACAATCACTAAAACAAACTCAAATCCAGAGCACTTCTCCATTTGGATAAAATCCATCTGTAAATGTACGAACGGACCTGACGGTGCGGGATGAGCTCCTGGTGTAGTCTTTTCACCTTTTCCTGGATTATACGCCTGACACACCTGACATGTAGCACAACATTGCTCTGCCACAAGTGTAAATCCAGGTGCATACCATTGTCTTGACACTGATGCACACATTCCTCCTTTGCCTGTATGACTCACTCCATGAGCCAGACGAGCAATCCATGGCAACAACTGGCGAGGAGCAACAAACACGCCCATCGCGAGAAGTCCATAATTTAGATTCCTTGTCAAATGTGCATCCAGTCTGTACCCACACATCTTTTTCCCGGTTCTCCACCACTTCTTGCATAGCACTGATGTCTTGCAGTGTCGGGGTGTTTTCAGGAATCCTTACAGGTCCCTGTATAATCACTGGGTCTTGTTCAAAATGTGCCGCAAGCTTTGCTGCTTCATCCGCCCTTGCATTGCCCTGCGAGACCTCATCTCTTCCTCGTGTATGGGCCTCACATTTGAGCACTGCAATTGCAGATGGTAGAAGGATTGCTTCCAAAAGGCTAGCAATCAACTTCCCATTTTTAATTTGGCTTCCTGAAGATGTTAAAAAGCCTCTCTGTTTCCAGAGAGCACCATAATCATGAACAACCCCATGCGCAGACCTGGAGTCTGTATAAATGGTGACTCTCTGGCTGTCCGTTAAACAACAGGCTCTAGTTAATGCATAAAGTTCTGCCTGTTGAGCCGAGTAAGTGTTTGGTAATTTCCCGCTCTCCCACGTCTCCGTATCTGTGCATACTGCATATCCCGTCAATAGTGAACCATCCAATGCTCTTGATGATGATCCGTCAACATACAGTACCAGATCTGCGTCTGGGATGGGAATGTCCTTCAAGTCAATGCGAGGCACTAGTGCATGTGCCAATACCTCCGCACAATCATGGGGCTCACCATCTTCCTCTGTTGGCAACATAGTTTCTGGGTTCAGCGTTGGACAACGCTGAATGGTAAGGTTTGATGGCGTCAATAACCCTGGTTCATACGTTGTAGCCCTTGATGCTGAAAGGTGCTGTGTTCCTGCCTTCAGCAAAACCATCGCCACTGCATGCTCAACAAGAAGAATTAAGGGGCACCCCAGGACTAATGTAGCTGTGGCTTCCGCTGCATATGATGCTGCTGCCACTGCTCGCAAGCACTGTGGAAACCCTCGTGCTACTGGATCCAATCGAGTGCTGTGATACGCTATGGGGCGCAGTTTTCCCCCATGTTTTTGCGCCAACACTGATTGGGCAAATCCTCCTTTCTCATGTGAATAGAGAAATAAATTTTTGTCATAATCCGGCAGTCCTAAAGCAGGAGCTGATGCTAAGGCATCTTTCAATGTCGTAAAAGCTTGTTCAGCCTCCGGGGTCCATTTCAAAGGATTTGGACTGTTTGGTAAGCTGATGTCCAACAGGGGGCGAGTCAGTAATGTGTAATCAGCAATCCACTGATGGCAAAACCCTGTTGTCCCCAGGAAAGATTTCATCTGCTTGACAGTTGTAGGTTTTGGGAGTGCCCTGATCGCCTTTACACGTTCAGGGCACAGTCGTCTCGTGTCTCCTTTCAAAATATGTCCTAAATATTTCTCCTCTTCCTTACAGAACTGCAACTTATCTCTCGAGGCCTTGTGGCCTTTGTCTGCCAACACTGTCAGTAGCACAACAGTGTCCTGCTCACATGCTTCCTTTGAAGTTGAGCATATGAGAAGGTCATCAACATATTGTACCATCACTGAACCTCCAGGAAATTCAATGTTGCTGAGGTCTTCATGTAGAGCACGTGAAAACAAAGTTGGGCTCTCTGTGTACCCTTGTGGTAACACAGTCCAAGTAAACTGTAACCCTTCATATGTGAATGCGAAAAGATAACGCGAATCCTCATGAATGGGTACACTAAAGAACGCTGAACATAAGTTCACCACAGAGTAGAACTTTGTATTGCATGGAATACTTGACAGTACAGTGATCGGATTAGGGACCACCGGATAGGCTGGGATGACACAATTATTAATTGCTCGAAGATCCGGTACAAATCTTCAAGTAGTCTTGCCTGGCTTCTTCACAGGTAAAATAGGAGTGTTGCACATGCTCACAGTGCGAACTATAACTCCCTGATCCACCAATGATCGAATCACTGGTGCAATACCAGCTTTTGCCTCTGGTCTCAATGGATATTGGTGCTTTCTAGGCAGTGGCTTAGAATCATCTACTGTGATCCTTACAGGTGCAATACTCTTGATCCGTCCCACATCATTCGGATGCGTTGTCCACAAGCATGTTGGTATTTGATCGAGTGGGTCCGGGTCACCGTTGGTGTCGGAGCTGAGTAGGTATACCCCAACATCGTCAGTGTCATTTGATTCAACAATTATGTTGAAGGTTGAAGAAAGCACCTGCTCTTCGAGCTGCCAGCAAAATCCATTTCCATCTAAGTCATAGAGTGGGGCGCATTGAATTTCTCCCATGTATCCCATGTTTTTACACTCTATCAAAGTTGCAATCATTGTTCCAACATGTTTTGCTTCATATCCTTCTGCCACCGCTAAGGTGACGTGTGGGGTTGTTGTTTCGGGTTGATTCCACAAGAGTTGTTGGTCTAGCGTCAGACACTGACATCCCAACTCCCTGTCTTCCTACCCACAACGACGTCAGATGTACATCATACCTGGTGTGCAGGTATTTAGAAACCTGCTCTGCATAGGACACCTCCTCTCCTGTAGCATCATGACATGTCGTACAGTGAAGATCAGTCTGCCATGTCAGAGAGTCCATCAAAAAATTGTCTACCCATTCCTGTACTTCGGGCATTTCATCCTTCAGTGTCATAAAACTGACACACAAAAGTTCCGTCATTTGCGTATCATCGATGTCCCATCGATGTGTTCTTGGTCTTGTCAGGCTGTGTAGCACCTCAGAAATAAAGTCGTGGGAGTGTTCTGGCATTTCTCGATACACCCCGTTTTCATTACAGATGACAGTACAATTCAATTTACACAATAAATCTCTTCCCATCAAATTTACTGGAGCGCCAGCTGCCACAAGAAAGGCATGTTGTGCAGTCAACGGACCAAGTTGGACACGCAATTCTTCTGTGACAGGCATGAGTATGGGAGCTCCTGATACTCCTACCACCATCGTATAGTATTTTGACAATGGTATATTGGGAAAATCTGCTTGTCGTAACGTGGAACGCGTGGCACCCGTATCGATTAGGAAAGGAGCCTTGCGTCCGCCTACTGTCAAATTAACACTTGGTTCCTGTGCAGCCGACCTTGAGATTAAAGGAAGCGCTGTGACTTGATCATTCTGGTCTAGTCAAAAGGGTGTTGCAGACCATCTATTCTGCTGAGGTCCTCCCTTAATTGGGGCGTTCCTCAACGGAGCCCTATTTGGTGGGCAAGGTGTTGGTAGTTGGTAGTATCCCTGTCCTTGGTTTCCCTTTCGAAATTGTCTTTGGTCGATATATGGGCATCTCCTCTTCCAATGTCCCATTTCTCCACAATTGAAACATCGATTTCTGTCATTGGCTGGTCTGTCCACCTGTTCACTTGTATTTCTGGGCTGCATCTCTGGGTCTCTGGGTTGCCACTCCAATTTCTGGTTATCTCCTGCTGCATTGTTGTGTTGTTGCCCAGAAAACCTATTGCGTTGATTCGTAGTCATCAGGGCTTGTGTCTGTAGTTGCATCAATTTTTCGGCATTTACCGAAATGCAAGGCATAATTCAAGGGTTTACCGCACTGTTCCTGGCCTGAATTCGCTGATGATGCAAGGCATAATTCAATATTTCTTGCATCGGCTTGCCTTCCCAAGCAATACACTGTCTTTCCACTTCACTCTTCAATTTTGGCAACAGACCATTAATAAAAAGAGGTTTTAAGGCATTGTCAATTTGTGCCCGGTCTATTCCCGAATATAGTCGGAAAACATCTCGCAATCTGTCCAAATAATCACGAGCATCTTCGCCTGATTTCTGCTTGCATGTAACCACTTTGTTCCAATCCGTCACGGGTGGCAATTTTTGTATGGCCTCTATCAATCTATTTATCTGTGCCGTTTTAGCATCCGTGGGCATGTCTAACTGTCCATCTGCTGCATTTACCCAGTTTGCCTCACCCATTAATTTCCTCAATGTGGTGGTACTGTATTAGGAATTAACCACTTCAAAAGTATTTCCATGTCCCTTGCAGTCGGCAATTGAGTTTCCACAATCAATCGCAGCTCCTCCGCGAATTGAAGTGGATCTGTTTTGATTGATGGCATACTACTCTGCAATGCCTTCAATTGATGTACCTGCCACGGTCTATACATCAGATCTGGGCGTTCCTGATTTGCCCCTGGAAATTGCCACTGAGGAAAATTCATAACACCACATTGCTCAAAACCTCCTTGTGAGAGAGTCAAGTTTTGATTGTTCACTAGCCAATCACATTGATCGTTGGATTGATTGGAATTTATCACAGGACCCTTACTCCTTGTATTGTGAAATGGAGAGTATTTTAAAGTTGTTGCAGCTGGTTGTATCGCTTGCCCACTTTGAGTCGGTTCCTGTCTCTGAATCTGTTCCTGTCCCCCAATTGCACCCTCTTGGGTAGTTACCTCAGATGGGTCACTTCTTTCACCTGTCCTCTGTTGACTAGAACCAATCGCTGCACTCTGTTCTGGTCTTTCGGCAGGTACAGGTACAGGTACTACCTGTGGCTGATATACAATATTTCTCCGATAGGGTGGAGGAGTTTCCTCTTCCAGTTCATTTATCTCGTATGACCTTGCTTCTGGGTACAATTTGGACTGGGATCGGTTTCCATTGCTAACTTCAAGAGGCATCTGAGTAGATACCTTGCCCAACCTATGCTGTATCTGTTTCACCTCTTTCTTCAAACCCCCCATCTTTGCTTTGGTCTCCCTGTCCCTAGACTCAACGTCCCAGTAATAAAATGGTTTCCAATCCACTTTCAACTTCTGTCTCCCTCTTGCTTCTAATTCTTCTGAGTGTTTCCAATGTGTTCCTGTCAAAAGTGCCATCCTTTGGGAATTCCTTTTTTCTTCCTTTTGTCCATTCATGCCAGGATTCCACATCTTTAAGTGATTCTGCACCATATCGCTGATGCATGTAGTTGATACAAGCACCTCTTTGACACAAGTCTAATTGACCTTTTTTTATCCTTGCAGACTCCACTCCCCATCCCGCCTGTGTGTGAGTAACACTCTATACTCACTCAATGTACCAGATAACTACTAGGACTACACTTTGGACTACACCTGTACCCACTATTGACTGTGTGTACTGCAAAAATCTCTGAAGTTTGTTCCACCTTATACAGAGTAGCGTTGAATGCATTATTTCCTAGCTTATTCCTATAAGCTCCACTCTGTGGTCTCCCAGGAAGTATCTCTCCACCTTTTCAATTGATGACTTCAGGTGATTTCCAGAGAGTCTCCCTGTCCTGTGGCTTTTCCACACCCCAATCTCACTGATCGGTGTTGCAGATGGGCCAAATGGATCGGTAAGAAATGGGTCAGCAGGTATTCCGTTCTGTTGAGGGGGAATCAAACAGAAAATAACCACATATATAATAACTATATAGACTCACCACCTTGCTCTTTTCCCAAGGTTGTCTTCACATTGATGTCTCACAAATATATCAAGCTTCTTTCTTGAGACCGCACTTTCATCCATCAATCAATCAATTTATTCAATTAAATCAATTCAATTATTCAATTTCAATCAATTTATCAATATTCATCAATAAATCAAATTAATCATTTTAGATAACTCTATACATAAACCTTTTCCCAATGTTGCCAGAACAGTTCCATCCACTGACTGAGATCTATGATCATTGGTCGTCACCTTTGACCTATTGCTTTTGTCAATTGACAAATCACCGTTCTGCCTCTGGATCATATCTGACATATTTTTCAATCTTGTCTGGCCATTATATCACAAATTGGACTTTTGCAACCACTAAAGGCAACTCATCCTTCATTCGTGAGACAATCAGCCAAAATTGATCAGACAGATATGAAACAGCTCATTGGGAAAAAAAAACATGTCTCAATTTGAATGGTACCCAAACTTCTTGAGAATTAAAATTTTGTAAAACTCCTGAAATGTTCTACCAATGAATGACAATTAATTCATAATATTTGCCAATTTTAATCCAATCATGCTGAAATTTTGACCCTTTATTTAACTCTATTACTTGTAATGCATCATAAACTTACAGGGCTCAAAAGCTGTCCTTAAGCCCAAGCAATCATTTTACACTGAAAACTTCATGATCTCATTCCTGTCAATCATAACAATGTCATGATTTTTTTTTTATTATCATTATCATAACGATTATCATTATTATCATAATCATAATCATATTCATCCATTTGAGAAGACAAACATTTCCTGTATCATCACATCACGTGGTATAATCAACAATCAACAATCAACAATGAGAAAAAACAATGAGAACTATACATAGCAATAAGCTACCATAAGGGTTTGAAAGGAGGGGGTGGGAGGGAGGGAAGGGGGGAGGAAGGAATAAGGGAAGGAGAAAACAGGTAAAGACAGGTGAGAGAGGTAGGAAGGAAGAGCGAGGGAAAAGAGGAGGAAAGAGGGGAAGAAAAAGGGTGGGGCGAGGGAGTAGGAGGAGGGATAGGAAGAGGGGTAGGATGCAACGAAGGAGGAGAAAGCTAGGGGGGGGAGACAATGGAAGAGAAGGGGTAGGGCAAGGGGGGAGTGAGGCTGGGGGGGGGGGGGAGGATGGGGCGGGGGCAGAGAAAATTGGAACAAACGAAGCATCCCGAATCCCAAAAAATGTTTCACAGCATGGTGCATGGTGCTTAATTACATTAGCTCTTGTATGAGCCTCAACCTGTGAGATCAAGTGAGAAATGAAGAGAGAGAAAGCGAGACAAAGATTGAGACGAAGAGAGGGGGCTAACAAAGAAAGAGAAAGAGAAGGAAATAAGAGAAAACCAGGAGAGATGATCTCTAATCTATCTATAATTCCAGTAATCTCTGTGTGTGTGTGTGTTTGTCTGTGTGTTTGTCTGTGTGTCTGTGACCGCTGTTTCTCGACAACCACGGGTCCGATATACTTTAAACTTGCCAGGTATATTGCTGGGGACCCGAGGATGTGCCTTTTCAAGGTTTCATATTAATCGGAGAAGTAGTTACCGAGCTATGTCCAAAAAACGATTCAACCAATCAGAGAGCAGCGAGCTATCACGTGTGCCGAACGTGGCGAACAGACTCTGCCTCGGACGGCACATTTGAGAGCGTATTCATTTATTTCACGTTGGCAAACTATGTTGGCGCTATGTTGGCGTTAAACTATGTTTTAAAACTAATTAAAACTAATTTGTGATTCATCGTAACTGCGATATGCGACCTTCCGGACAGTCAAATGAGGACGTCACTTCCGGACTTACGGATAGTCATAGTGACGACGTACTGATGCTGAACGTGGCGAGCAGACGCTGTAAGGTACGATCGATTGTAGTACACGTTTATAATAACTCTGCCGATACAGGCCCGATTAACTGCAGCGCCATCCGAGCTGCGGCGTCGGGACGATACATTCATTGTACGGTCACATCACGCACTTACGGGCACGCCCATGGGCCCATGGGCACGCCCATGCATGCATGGGCGAAGACATTTTTTTTTTTTTTTTTGGCAAGGAACGGGCACCCACGTACGGGCACGTCCTAGTAATATTGATGACAAGAGACAGGTGAAAATATGAAATTATCAAATTTACATTCAATGGCTCTGCCTTATAGAAATTCTACATCCCCGTAACATGGGATTGCCTCTCATCAATTTTCATATTGATCGAGTAAAATTCAACTCTCATCCAACATGGCTGCTGCAATAAAAAAAAAACCCTAAAGAAAATGCATATTTTCCTAATCGGGATTCAGATATAGGGATGATTACAGGTGAAAATGTCATATTACACAAAGAGCGGGAGGGAGGTGGGGGGAAGGCATCAGGAATACAGGAATACAGGTAACAGGTAGATTGGGAGAAGAAGAAGAAGAGAAAAATAAGGGAGGAGGGAAGGGACGCAGGAGGGAAGGGGGGGGGGTGGGCAGGGAGCTGACAGAAGGGAGGGGGAAAGGGACGCAGGAGGGAAGGGGGGGTGAGATGGGAGGGGGTTGGATGATGGTGGGATGGGGTTAGGGTGAGGATTAGAGTTAGGATGGATGGGGTGGGAAATGGAAGGAGGGAGAGGGGAGTGCGGGAGCACAAAGGAGTGAATGGAGGGAAGACACAGAGGAGTGACGGGGGGCATAGAGGAGTGAGGGGGGTGCAGAGGAATGAGGGGGCCGCAAAGGAATGAGGGGGGTGCAAAGGAATGAGGGAGGGGCAGAAGAAGGGGTGGGAAGAATAAGGGGTGGATAAGGGTACAATGACAAGGCAGAGACAAGCTGGGACAAGCTGCAATGAGGGGAGGGGGAGCTGATGGTGGGAGGGAGGTGGGAAGGGGAGGGCAGGACAGGTAATAGATTGGGAAGAGAAAGGTATGGTGGGGGAGGAGGGAGAAGTGAGGCAAAGGGATGGGGTGGAGGAGTAAGGCTGGGGGGGGAGGGGTGGGGCGGGAGAGGATGAATGATGTGGATGTGGATGGATGATGATGAGATGGGGGTGAATGAGGGGTGGGGGAGGTAGGAAGGCTGGGAGAAAGGAAAAAGGAAAGACAGGGAGAGAGAGGGATAGAGGTTACATTGAAAAAAAAATTTTTTTTGCTTCCGATCCCGTATGTAATATGTGAACAACGGGACCACGTCTCTCCGTACACTTTTGATATTTTGAACTGACTTGGTGAAAAGCGCTATCGTCAATAGTATAATGAATGAATCAACCCACTGGGTGTTATTTGAACGGGCGTATAGGCTGGCATCGTATGTTCCAAAATTTAATTCAAGCCGAGGTTCATACAAACAGGTCTGATAAATCGTTCGATGCCATTTTAAAATCAATAAAATTAATTCCACTTGCTGACGGGATTCGAACCAAGCCAAAAATATCAGTCTTCCACATTTACTGAGTGTACTACCTTCCAAGCTGGGAATCGAAAGAAAAATCCCTGTATTTATGTATCGTGTGTTCGATCGTGCACACAGCATCAGTCCGTGTATTTGCCTCGCGCGCGTCACTGTGCGTAGAAGAGCTCGCTCGGATTAGCAGTTCATCGAGGTGCAAAACCATATTCTTTCCACAATGGGAATTTATGTTATAAAATCGAGCCAGCCGATTTTTAGCACTTTATTGTTTTTTCTACCTCCCAATGACATCGCGCTTCGGTACACTTTACAAGCGCTCGCGTAAAAATCGCTATTTACAAAAAAAAATCGCTCATTATCGCTATTTATACGAAAACCCTCGGATAATCGTTTAAAAATCGCTTTTTGTTGATGTCTGTGACCATCCGTCTATCCGCTCGTTCTATTGTTCCAATCAATCGGGATCTCAACCATTATATTTAACGGGAAATCGACACAATTCGTGTACCAACGAAACGAGTAGAGATATATACAAAATACACACAAAAAAAAATACCCAAAAATAAACAAAAATAAACAACAAGGTCGACCATATTGCACACCATTTCAGTTTTACATGACAGCGGACGAACGCAGCACCCTTTCTCTAACGACCAAGGTGGTCCGTTAGTGGCTCTTTGAACTCGTAGAATTTATCAAAAACAAATAGAAAAAAATTTGGAAAAAATAATTAATAAATTTGGGAAGAAAAAAATCGTAAAAAATTGTCATGATATTTCTGAAATGTTCCGGGGCTTTCCGCATACCTCGAAGAGGTATACCTTGTGGTGTTGCCCACCTACCTCATAACACGTACACAAAAACTGAGCAAATAAGCAGGTTCGCATCGTACTGTACAGATGACACAAGACGGGATGCTTATCTTGTACACCTGGTCTTGTGCCCCTGGGCAATCGATCTCCGTGCTGGGACCACCAATTTGTAGAAGATTAATGATCTCTACTACTGAACTCCAACTGAGCAACCTCTCACGAGATTACTCAAAGAAACTCAAACTTGTTTTATCAAGTCAATGTTTTATTGAAACTGTAGAGAGCTGCTGTATAAAATAAACGTACTAATTCAAGATAATGACGACGCGTCGCACTCTCGTTCCGCCGGTCTCGGCTGCAGCTCTTACTCCCGATGACCAGTCTCACTCTTATCCTTCTTCCATTGATCCGTCCTGTTTCCTCGGAGCCTCGTGGTTAAATAGAACTTGGCTCCTTTCATGTCACTCCAGTGGAATGCAGAGTTCCACACAAGGCCCATAGCCCCCAGACATCGAGGTGCTGCAAGGCATCTGTTTCCTATCTTGGGTCCCCTAAAGGGTCTGCAACAGCTGCTTATCGTTGCGAACTATGGAATACTTCATTATCCATCCTGGAGAGGTCACTCTCCCATGACCTCGCCCGTGGAGGAATTCACCCAGCGCCTGGGTTTGTCACAGAGGTGACAGAAAGCCATTCCACAGATAGCGCATTTCTGTCTTGGTTCCATCTCCAAAAGCGTTACACAGGGAGATAACATTCTGTCCCTAAATTACACTCTGACTAATGCCTCCACCTTTTGGCTTAAGTAAAGCACTCGAGCCTGGTGTTATCCATTTATGGGACAAAGGTTATGTAACAGATGCTGCATTATCATCTCGGCTCCAAAGTTTTACCAGACTGCACAGTAAAGCATATTTTACACAAGATCACATTGAGATGTAATTTAGCAATATTAACAACTGTCAATAGAGCTCTTTTGATCTAGGCATGGTGACGCCGCACACTTCAACAACAAAGAGCAAACCAAACTAAATATCTGAGGTTTAAATAAGACAGGTTCCTCCAAGATCCTCTCTAACGATGTTCTAATCATTTGCACCTGAGCTGGTGCACCTGATTCTAATTTTAGGTATTTGAAGTAGTGATAAATGTAGGGGTGTACTCACTTTTTCCACATGCGAAATTTGCATTTATGTTTATTTAAATTATACAATGGACTACAAAATGTAAATGTTTCATGATATTTGTTATATTATATCACCTTTATCTGTCAATATTGTTGAAATGAAGATCAAATAGATGTATGTTGAAATATGTTGAAAAAGTCAAAACTTTACATGGGGTGTACCTACTTTTTCACATGACTGTATGTACCCCATTTTACCTGACTTCTGCAACTTCCGGTAAGATGTTTTCCGGTAAGGTGTCTTGGATGTTTTCTTATTTTTATTTTTATTTTTTCTTTATCCTTATGTTTTTCTAACCTTCCATTAGCCCCTTACCTAGAGTAGCTTCATGCCTTGTTTGGGGCGATTTCCATTCAAAACCTTTTAATGTTCAGTTTTGGGGCGATTTCCATTACTTGGAATAATCCTTGTGATTGCATCGCAGTGAGTTCTTTGGGACGATCAAGGCTACTATACATAACTATTTTTGGATTGTCATTTTAACCTGTTGGACTGTACTGTGATCGTATCTCGCCACAACCCAGTTTCTCTTGTGGAAAAACATATCATGCTGTTCCTGTGTGGGATTGCATCTCATACGCAGTATGTTGTTTCTCAGTTCGCAGATCAATATGGTCCTGTGTACAGTGTACAATTGGGTGGTACTATTGCAGTGGTTCTTGTCGGATATGATGCCATCCATGAAGCTCTGATAGATCATGCAGATGCATTTGCAGCTCGTCCTATTTTGGCTTTGATAAAAGATGCTGATGCGATTGGTGGTAAGTGGACATTTTAAAAATAATTCAGTAAAAATGTATCAAAGTACCAATGCCAAAATTGAATATGTTTATGTCATATACAGTGCATTCAGAAAGTATTCAGACCCCTTCACTTTTTTCACATTTTGTTATGTTGCAGCCTTATGCTGAAATCGTTTAAATTCATTTTTTCCCTCATCAATCTGCACACAATACCCCATAATGACAAAGAGAAAACAGGATTTTAGAAAGTTTTGCAAATTTATTAAAAAGAAAAAACTGAAATATCACATTGACATATGTATTCATACCCTTTGCTATGACACTTGAAATTTAGCTCAGGTGCCTCCCATTTCTCTTGATCATCTTTGAGATGTTTCTACACCTTGATTGGAGTCCACCTGTGGTAAATTCAATTGATTGGACAGGATTTGGAAAGGCACACACCTGTATATAAGGTCTCACAGCTGACAATGCATATCAGAGCAAAAACCAAGCTATGAGGTCGAAGGAACTGCCTGCAGAGCTCAGAGACAGGATTGTGTCGAGGCACACATCTGGGGAAGCTTACAAAAAACTTTCTGCTGCATTGAAGGTTCCCAAGAGCACAGTGGCCTTCATTATTCTAAAATGGAAGAAGTTTGGAACAACCAGTACTCCTCCTAGAGCCGGCCGCCCGGCCAAACTGAGAAACCGGGGGAGAAGGGCCTTGGCAAGAGAGGTGACCAAGAACCCGATGGTCACTCTGGCTGAGCTCCAGAGATCCTGTGTGGAGATGGGAGAAACTTCCAGAAGGACAACCATCACTGCAACACTCCACCGATCTAGGCTTTATGGCATAGTCGCCAGACGGAAGCCAAACAGTCAATCTTGGTTTCATCAGACCACAGAATCTTGTTTCTCACAGTCTGAGAGTCCTGCAGGTGCTTTTTTGCAAACCCCAAGCGGGCTTTCATGTGTCTTTCACTGAGGAGAGAATTAATTGTTTGAGTCACAGGTTGACTCCATTTTTGAGGAACAATCGTTCAGTTTTTTAAACCCTGCTTTCACAAATAATTTACCTCTACCTACTAGGTTATGAGCCAGACCCCCCAAATTGACCGGTCGGTACCATACAGATGGAGTAAGGCTCATTGTGATTTTTAGCAAGATATATGTCCCTAGATATGAAAAAAAAGTGATAGCAGTGTATAACTCTCGGCCATCTCTGTATTATCACCCGAAATATTATTATACGCCTGCTTCGCTTCGCCAAAAAATGTGATATTTGCTAAAATTGGAATAAATATGTTTTTAAGGACCACAGAGTGCCGAGATCGAGATCGAGATCGTATTTGTTCGAGAGATCATGATAAACCTAGAGTGTGGAGCAAGTTTGCATGCATTGTGAAATATAATGTAGCTGATGTTACAAACCTACTTTAGGATACTAGCTAATACCAAAAATTACACTGAGATACCAAAAGTAGTAGACGAATAAACCTAATATGTTCAAAAGCTATGTTTCGTTCCAAAATATCAAAATTAGGGGGTATGGTTGAACATATTTTGAACTTTGCCAAAATATGTGCCCCAAACAACCACCATATTACAAAGTAATGATATATTCCAATGCAGTGGTTCCTTGCGAAGATTTTGAGGGGTCAAATGTTACTCTGGGAGTTTTCATTTTTGAAATATTGACAAAAATGTACAATGTGAATTCTGAACTCGAAGCGATTTCGACCACTTTTTCACTAAATCTAACATATTTTTTGTCATTATATCAATATTTTGATAAATAACCCCCACAAATGTTCTATATTTCTATTACTATATTAGTTGGCATCCAGTATGCAAATTATTGGCACTCTGTGGTCCTTAAAAACATATTTATTCCAATTTTAGCAAATATCACATTTTTGGCGAAGCGAAGCAGGCGTATAATAATATTTCGGGTGATAACACAGAGATGGCCGAGGGTTATACACTGCTATCACTTTTTTTTCATATCTAGGGACATATATCTTGCTAAAAATCACAATGAGCCTTACTCCATCTGTATGGTACCGACCAACCCCCTTGGCTCATAGCCTATAATAATATTTCGGGTGATAACACAGAGATGGCCGAGAGTTATACACTGCTATCACTTTTTTTCATATCTAGGGACATATATCTTGCTAAAAATCACAATGAGCCTTACTCCATCTGTATGGTACCGACCAACCCCCTTGGCTCATAGCCGAAACGGCATGCATACACCATCCTGATGGAAAAGTTTGTTTGTCATTAGGCATCGTCTTGCATGTTGAATCCCTCCGTCGTTGAATGCTCAGTTTGTTGTGGAGCTCTTTCATTCAAGTGATCCACTTCCTTTAACATTTGGCAATTATTCATGTGTGATTTTCTGCAGCAGGATGAATGCTGGAACTCTGTGCTCCTGTCATCAAAGATTAACCCTTATCTCTCATGTGCTTGAGGAACCAGGTACAGGTCACAATCTTCTCTGTGCTTGCAATGCACAATCTGCCACGTTTCAGCAGCACACAAGCTATTGCGCGTTGAATCACCAATATGGTTGTAGATGGGCAATATCACAAAACGACCCTGCACAGCAGGCAGCATCATTGCCATTCTTACAACAAGCATTAGCAGATCTTCACCAAGGCTGTCGTCCAGTTTCATCTGACCTGCCCTCTCAAGCATAGAGTGTGAGGAGCTGCACAAATCCCGCTCAATCAGCAGAATTGTGTGAGATGAGGACCAAAGCTGGAGGTGCATCGATGAAGGCTCCAGGATCATGACGTCCAATTGATTTATGATTCACACCAGAAACAGCCAGCAGAGCCATGAAGGCCCAGTGTCCAGTGCAGTCCAGCAGTCCCAACCAGGACTCACCCTCCTTTGGCAATCAGCAGAGTCGTGATGTCATGTTGGAACATCAGGCAGGGGCTGTAGTTTGCCATGACGATGGAAGAAGAAACTTTGGCAGTTGATGTGAGCTCCAAAACAGGTGCTGACGTGATAGATATTTCTGACATTGTACTGAAGTAGGTGGTCGCTTTCAACCCACATATGACAATGTGGTTCAGGCAAATGGTCGTCTTGAAACTCCTGCGAGGGTAGGTGAACCACAGTTTTCAATTTTCCAAAGGAAGGTGTCTTTCCATGTTTTGGAGGTGCATGCCATAATAATTTCAACTTGAGCCAGCCAAATTCACTGATCATAATTTCCAGCAACTCTTCCAAAAGGCTCTTTTTGATTCTTACAAGTGGGTTATTCTCCTCTTTCATTTAATCACACCAGAGCCTGTTTCCAACACACTGGATCAAGCAGAATCATTTTAAAACGTGGAATTAAAACATTATAACTGACAATGTAATTAATATCCCGATTATGTCCTACCTTATAACAATTTACATTGGTTCACAGGTTCCCCCAGAACATTTGAAAGATTATATTTCATGTGTAACACCGAACAAAACATATTAAATCAGGGGTGTACATGTTTCGAGCATAACCATAGGTACTTTGGTTATGCTCGAAACATGTACACCCCTGATTTAATATGTTTTGTTCGGGTGTTACAATATATATATATTATTGTAAAACCGACGAAATCGACGAAATGCAGTTTGGATTTATGCCAGGAAGAGGAACGACAGATGCGCTTTTCATTGTGAGGCAGTTGCAGGAGAAGTACATGGATAAGAGGAAGAAGTTGTTTTTTGGGTTTGTTGATCTGGAGAAAGCATTCGATAGGGTTCCACGCAAAGTATTGACATGGGCATTGAGGAAGTTAGGAGTGGAGGAATGGTTGATCAGAGTAGTGATGGCAATGTACAAAAGAGCACGCACAGCTGTAAGGACGAAGGACGGGAACAGTGGTGAGTTTGAGGTGAAGGTGGGAGTGCATCAGGGGTCGGTACTAAGTCCACTACTATTTGTAGCTGTGATGGAGGTGCTGGCTCAGACCGTAAAGGAGGGTTTACCGTGGGAGTTGTTGTATGCAGATGATCTGGTGTTGATTGCGGAAAGTATGGATGGACTGAAGGAAAAGATGAACAAGTGGAAGGAATGTATGGAGACAAAAGGTCTGAAGGTGAATATCGGAAAGACAAAGGTGATGGCAAGTGGTAAAGCATGTGGTGAGGTGGAAAGAACTGGGAAGTGGCCGTGTGCTGTGTGCAGGAAGGGTGTCGGAGTGAACTCCATTCAATGTACAATGTGTGCTGAGTGGGTTCATCAAAAATGTAGTGGTCTGAGAGGGTCATTAACCAGTGTGGCAGCTACATTCAAATGTAAGGTGTGCACAGAGGGAGCTGCAGATGGAGGAAATGTTGAGTTGGATCTTGGAGACTGCGTTAAACTGGAAGGTGTGAAAACATTTTGCTACCTCGGAGACATGCTGAATGGAGAAGGTAGATCAGACTCGGCAACGGTTGCTCGAGTGAGATGTGCATGGAAGAAGTTTCGGGAACTGAGTGGCGTGCTGATGAGGAGGAGAGTGTCGCTGAAGCTGAAGGGAAAGGTGTATGCTGCATGTGTGAGAAGTGTTATGATTTATGGGAGCGAGACATGGGTAATGAACGTAGAGCAGCAACGAAGGCTGGAAAGGGTGGAAATGCGAATGGTTTGATGGATGTGCGGAGTATCGTTGAGAGAGAGGAAGACAAATGATGAATTGCGAAAGATGATGGGAATATTGCCTGTGATTGATGCTGTGAAGAGTGTGGAAGTGTAACTCAGTGTAACGTATTGATTGGCCCTGGTAACTCATTGATTAAATCTGGTAACGAAGCAGAATGTGCATGAACATGATAATCCTTTGGAAACACCTGGTCAAGGCCCCAGGCTAGAGCACCCCCCCCTGCTGTGTAAATGGAAATCACAGCAGGAGGGGAGCGAGCTGATGCCAGGACTCGGTGCGATGCATGACCTCGGGACATTAGCGGAGAGGAGATTAAGTCCAGTTTGGCGATATAACGAGAGCAAACGTTGAGTAAAGTAGACTTGTCCTCAGAAGCCCTGCCCGACGGAACGATGGAATGAACGAGTACTTGCTACGTGAAGCGCTGACCGAACGGGAGTGTCGGATGAACGAGAAGGACCAGCGAAAAGAGTTAACCTGATCCATTATATTATGCGGTATCATTTTGGTAATTGGATGAAGTGAATACAGTTTAATAAACTAGACCTTTTGTAACCTGTGTCCGGTCATTGGAGTCCTGTGAGTCATACACAAATTCTACAACAATATGGAGGCACCGCTGAAATTTCGAGTGGACGTCGCCAAGGTGAGCATGTAAGCATGACGTCTTGGGGATCTGTCCATTATGAAATATGAATTCTGAAGATGGAGGATTTGGTGTGTGGGACTTGCATTCCGTAGGTAATCCAAGGAGTGTAAAAGTATTTTTGTCACGACCGTCCAAGGTAAAAGTCACGGATGGAACGGTTTAAATGATTCTATTATTCGTGTGCTTGCATATGCGTACGGTATACGCTGGGTGTTAAGAGCCTTACTCTGGTCTGCGGGCAAGTCGGCTCATGAAGTGCACCATGAGGCGATTTGTTTGCCGGGTCGGTAAGGTTCGGTAAGGTCCGTACACGTGTACAATCGTGTACACCCGTTTTAAATAGAGAATTTTTTTTCAGTTTTCCCGCCATAACTAAAACTCGTTCGATTTTTTTTGACGAAATTTGCTAGATAAATAGCATGGGTGACACGGAACCAGTGCTGTTGTGTTTTTTTTTTTTTTTTTTTTGACGAAATTTGCTAGATAAATAGCATGGGTGACACGGATTAAATGATTTTATGATTATGAATTAATGAGAAAATGATTTTATATTTAAATATAAAAATTGATCTGCTTGGTGTTAGTTTAAGGGCTGTTCCAAATTTATCTTGATTATGAGACAAAAACAGCAGAATGGGAATCAACAGACAATGGAACAGCTCGCGACGAGTGTTTGTGGGTGACAACCACCCTCTGGTCGAGGCTCATAGAAGGGGTGATGCTTACTGATTCGGCACGCTTAAAATAGGTGTTAATGGTGGGATGTCAGAGGTTTTGGCGTGGGCTTAATAGTCACACTGTTTGAAAAAATAATGCTCGATGCAACATGATCCTAAAAAGAACCCATCCCTACATCGAAGGATAAGGAAGGGAAGGAATGGAAAATTTGAAGTATTAAAGTTACGGAACTCAAAATGTCTGGGTTTGGATGGAGTCATTAAAGGATTGAGTCATTCATTGGTTTGATGATGGTCCTAATATTTTGATAAATGTTTGATAATGGTCCTGGTGATTTTAGTCCTAGGAATAATATATGCTAGTGGTTTGTCTGAAGGTTTTAATGAGATCGGATTTTATCTATCTATAATTCCAGTAATCTCGGTGTGTGTGTCGGTCTGTCTGTATGCGACCGCTGTTTCTCAACAACTACCGGTCCGATATACTTGTAACTTGCCAGGTATATTGATGGGGACCCGAGGATGTGCCTTTTCAAGGTTTGAAATTAATCGGACGGGTGGGTCCCAGGGTGTGGTCGCCGTGCTCGCGGGCCGTTCGCTTTGGCTCTGCGGATGGACCAAACCATTCCATGCAAATAGGAGGGTGGTTCTGTGGTCGTTCGTTTTGGCTTTGCGAATGGACCAAACCATTCCATGCAAATAGGAGGGTGGTTCTGTGGTCGTTCGTTTTGGCTTTGCGAATGGACCAAACCATTCCATGCAAATAGGAGGGTGGTTCTGTGGTCGTTCGTTTTGGCTTTGTGAATGGACCAAACCATTCCATGCAAATAGGAGGGTGGTTCTGTGGTCGTTCGTTTTGGCTTTGCGAATGGACCAAACCATTCCATGTAAATAGGAGGGTGGTTCTGTGGTCGTTCGTTTTGGCTTTGCGAATGGACCAAACCATTCCATGCAAATAGGAGGGTGGTTCTGTGGTCGTTACTGCCACGTGGTTTCAAAGTTTTTGTTGTTGCTTGCACGCATGTGTTTTTTTTTTTTTTGCAAGCACGTACGGGCGGGCACGCCCTAGTATATATAAATAGAGGTAATATTGAGTTATGGAATTAATTGCTTTCAACAAGACAGAAAGAGATAGACAGAGTGAGACAAAGTGAGAAAGAGAGACAGACAGAGAGAGATAGACAGAAAAAGAAAGAAAGAGAGACATAGAGACAAACAGAGATAAAGATGATACTCAGACACATAGAGAGAGACAGACAAAAAGAGATAGACAGAGTGAGACAAAGTGAGAAAGAGAGACAGACAGAGAGAGATAGACAGAAAAAGAAAGAAAGAGAGACATAGAGACAAACAGAGATAAAGATGATAGTCAGACACATAGAGAGAGACAGACAAAAAGAGATAGACAGAGTGAGACAAAGTGAGAAAGAGAGACAGACAGAGAGAGATAGACAGAAAAAGAAAGAAAGAGAGACATAGAGACAAACAGAGATAAAGATGATAGTCAGACACATAGAGAGAGACAGACAAAAAGAGATAGACAGAGTGAGACAAAGTGAGAAAGAGAGACAGACAGAGAGAGATAGACAGAAAAAGAAAGAAAGAGAGACATAGAGACAAACAGAGATAAAGATGATAGTCAGAGTCAGACACATAGAGAGAGACAGACAGAGAGAGATAGACAGAGAGAGAAAGAGAGAGAGACATAGAGACAAACAGAGATAAAGATGATAGTCAGACACATAGAGAGAGACAGACAAAAAGAGATAGACAGAGTGAGACAAAGTGAGAAAGAGAGACAGACAGAGAGAGATAGACAGAAAAAGAAAGAAAGAGAGACATAGAGACAAACAGAGATAAAGATGATAGTCAGACACATAGAGAGAGACAGACAAAAAGAGATAGACAGAGTGAGACAAAGTGAGAAAGAGAGACAGACAGAGAGAGATAGACAGAAAAAGAAAGAAAGAGAGACATAGAGACAAACAGAGATAAAGATGATAGTCAGACACATAGAGAGAGACAGACAAAAAGAGATAGACAGAGTGAGACAAAGTGAGAAAGAGAGACAGACAGAGAGAGATAGACAGAAAAAGAAAGAAAGAGAGACATAGAGACAAACAGAGATAAAGATGATAGTCAGAGTCAGACACATAGAGAGAGACAGACAGAGAGAGATAGACAGAGTGAGACAAAGTGAGAAAGAGAGACAGACAGAGAGAGATAGACAGAGAGAGAAAGAGAGAGAGACATAGAGACAAACAGAGATAAAGATGATAGTCAGACACATAGAGAGAGACAGACAAAAAGAGATAGACAGAGTGAGACAAAGTGAGAAAGAGAGACAGACAGAGAGAGATAGACAGAAAAAGAAAGAAAGAGAGACATAGAGACAAACAGAGATAAAGATGATAGTCAGACACATAGAGAGAGACAGACAAAAAGAGATAGACAGAGTGAGACAAAGTGAGAAAGAGAGACAGACAGAGAGAGATAGACAGAAAAAGAAAGAAAGAGAGACATAGAGACAAACAGAGATAAAGATGATAGTCAGACACATAGAGAGAGACAGACAAAAAGAGATAGACAGAGTGAGACAAAGTGAGAAAGAGAGACAGACAGAGAGAGATAGACAGAGAGAGAAAGAGAGAGAGACATAGAGACAAACAGAGATAAAGATGATAGTCAGACACATAGAGAGAGACAGACAAAAAGAGATAGACAGAGTGAGACAAAGTGAGAAAGAGAGACAGACAGAGAGAGATAGACAGAAAAAGAAAGAAAGAGAGACATAGAGACAAACAGAGATAAAGATGATAGTCAGACACATAGAGAGAGACAGACAGACAGACAGAGAGAGATAGACAGAGAGAGACAGAAAGTGAGAGAGAGACACAGACAGACAGAAAGAGAGACAGAAAAAGAGAGAACATTTTGGGAACGTTTTTTCACATTACTTTCCTGCAACATTGAAATAATGTTGTTGTAAAACGTTTCCACAACGTCGCCACAACGTTTCACTTTCGTTGTTGCAACGTTTTGCTCCAACGTTTTGGGAACATTCAAATGTTGTGTTTTGCTGATGCTAATTACCTGAGGTAATTACAGTAATTACAGTTCCGGTAATTACAGTAATTACAGTAATCATTACAGTAATTGCAGTAATCTTATTACAGTAATTACATTACATTAACTCAGGCACCTTTTGAGTAAGGAAACTGATATTTGGACATGACACTGACCAAGTGATGTGGCTGTCAAGGAAAATTTTGATTTATTGATTAATCATTTAATAAATTAACTCGTTGATTTATAAATGACTTATTTAATTTAAAGTCCTCAGAGATACATCTTCGGATGAAATACTTGCAGATTGGTTATGCTATGAGCCAATTGATTAAGGAAAATATTTTGTGATGGCCATATTGGCAATTTTGTGGCCATATTCGTGGCAACTCAGTTAGTGCCACTGCACCTTTAAAATGCATCCCTGCGTTCATTTTTCGATCGATTGAGTTGAAATTTTGAACAATCGGATCTGGACAGTCGTTGTTAACGACTCTAGCATGCACTCGTCCAATCAGGATGGAGCGGTATGGTCCCCGGATCATCACTGCCCGCAGTTTTTAATTAATTTTACTTTCCTCTTGGTCATATAATTTTGAAGACATGCATGTCATGATAGAGGAAATGTTTGTTCTGTTGAACGGAATAAATGTTGTTTATTTGAGTGGGTGTGTATTTTTGTGTATTTTGGATATATTTTCACGACTAATTCCAGTTAACATCCTGCAAAATTTGCTCGTTTGCTGGCCGAGTCGAAATTGCGTTGAGTTTCTATGGCATGCGCCATTAAAAGCGCTGTGTAATGGTTGAGCTCCCTTTATTTCGTTTTGGTCATGCGGATGAGCAGACAAAGTGACGAATGCTGCGGCTGGAGCAGTAGAAGCGATGTTTTAATTGAAATGATGTAATTTAATTCAACGTGGTAGGTGGGCAACACCACAAAGCATACCTCTTTTTAAGGTGTGTATAAACCCATGAACATTTCAGCAATCAATACGATGCTGAAATGATGTAATTTAATTCAACGTGGTAGGTGGGCAACACCACAAAGCATACCTCTTTTAAGGTGTGTATAAACCCATGAACATTTCAGCAATCAATACGATGCTGAAATGATGTAATTTAATTCAACGTGGTAGGTGGGCAACACCACAAAGCATACCTCTTTTAAGGTGTGTATAAACCCATGAACATTTCAGCAATCAATACGATACTGAAATGATGTAATTTAATTAAACGTGGTAGGTGGGCAAAACCGCAAAGCATACCTCTTTTAAGGTGTGTTCAAACCCATGAACATTTCAGCAATCAATACGATGCTGAAATGATGTAATTTAATGAGTAATTTAATGAGTAATTTAATGAATAATTTAAGGTGTAATTTAATTGTGTAATATGGTCGGGTTTGTTTGGGTTTGTTTGGGTTTTGTTGTTTATTTTTGTAGGTGGGTATTTTTGTGTATTTTGGATATATTTTCACGACTAATTCCAGTTAACATCCTGCAAAATTTGCTCGTTTTTCTGGCCGAGTCGAAATTGCGTTGAGGTCCTATGGCATGCGCCATTAAAAGCGCTGTGTAATGGTTGAGCTCCCTTTATTTCGTTTTGGTCATGCGGATGAGCAGACAAAATGACGAATGCTGCGGCTGGAGCAGTGGAAGCGATTTTTGAATTGTTCAATGATTATTCGATATTGTTATGACTTATTGTCAATAGGTATACTAAGTGGCCATGAGGTAGCCTGTTGCTATGTACAGTTTTATTCTAGTGTTGATTATACCACATAGCTGTGGTGATAAAGGAAATGTTCGTTTAAATAGATGACTATGATATGACCATGACTATAAAATCATGATGATTATTATGAATGATATCATAGGGTTCAAATGCAGAATGATTGCATGAACTTGGGAAAGAACTTTCAAGCCCTATGGGATCAATTGGGTGTTACAAGCGATGGAGTTTCAAAATTTAGCATGATTGAAGGAATTTTACAGTCTTATTTCAGGAGTTTTACGAAATTTAAATTGCCAAGAGATTTTGGGTACTATTAAAGGAAAAAATGATGAGATATTTTTCCAATGAACTTTAATATCTGCCATCCATTTTGGCTGTCTCACGAATGAAGGATGAGTTGCCTTTAGTGGTTGCAAAGAAAATTTGTGGAGACCAGGCAAAATGGGGAAATATGTCAGATATGACCCTAGGACAGGATGGTGATTCATCAATTGACATGAGGTACGAACCAGAGGTGACGACCGATAAAATTCGATCTCAGTCAATGGATGGACCTGTCCTGATATCATTGGGGAAAGGGCTTATGCAAGGAGTCATCCAAAATGATTAATTTGATTTATTGATGAATATTGATGAATTAATTGAAATTGAATAATTGATTGAATTGTTGATTGATTGAATCTAATTGATTGAATTTAATTGAATAAAATTAACTGAATAAATTGAACTGAATAAATTGAATTGAATATATTGATTGTTTGATTGATGAAAATGCGGTCTCAAGAAAGAAGCTTTGATATCTTTGCGAGATATTATCAATGTGGAGACAACCTGGGAAAATTGAGCAAGGTGGTGAGTTTATATACAGATATATATGTGCGGTTACCATTGTGTGATTTCCCCGTCAACAGAGCGGACACCTGAGGATTCACCCATTTCATACTGACCCTTTGGCTCATCTGCAAATACTGATCTGTGAGATTGGATTGTGCAAAAGCCACAGCTGAGGGAGATTCTCTGGAAATCACCGTGTGAACAGGTGGAGAGACCCTTCCTGGAGGTACGAGTGAAGCTTTAGAGGAACAAACTACAACACATCCAACGCTACTTTGATAAAAGGCAGAATGGGAAATGGAGCCTGCAAGAATACACAAGGACAACCAGAGATTCCACAAAAAGGTACTTGTACACATCATATGTACGACCGTTATGGTGCAGAAGCTATAAGGCAGGTCGAGAATTGGTATTTGTGGACAAAGGGACATGATGAGGAGTTTCCAAGAGATGGTACATTTGAGCGAAGTCGATTGGAAAGATTGGAACAAAGATTGAAAGCCAGGAAGAGACAGAATCTAACGGTAGACTGGCTTGCATTCCATCTTTGGGATGGTGAATCCAGACAACGGGAACAGCAAGAACGGATAACGGATCTAGAACTTAAAATAAAAAGGATACAGGATACAGTGGAGGAGACAAATGCACAACTGCCCTCGAAATTAGGAATGAAAGTGACAGTTGTCCCATCAGATTTCCAGTTGTCTCCCCAAAAAGGACGGTACAGAGAATTTTTTCGTGTTTCAGGAGATAACGAGAGATTGCAGTGGCAACTCAGGGATGTAGAGATGCAGCCCAGCAATACAAATGCACAGGTGCACAGATCAGACAACGACAGAAACCGGTGTTTCAAGTGTGGACGGATGGGACATTGGAAAAGAGGATGTCCGTATACCAAAAGGAAGACAAGTTAATAGGGTAAACCAAGATCAAGGGTACCAGTGCTGACCGATACCTCAGACAATGATTAGGCCTTCATTGCTGCAAATCCCAAATGATGATTAGCCTCAACAGATTCGATTACTGGACAAACATGAATAACTGTCGATGATTCTTGGGTCTGAAAAGTTTTCGGAGCAAGAATTATTCATTTTTTCTTTTGCTTGTAAGCAAATTAGTAATTAATTGATCACAAGCCGAAATTGGATCTTTTATGTTGGGCACACAATTTTAAATTTACAAAGTTGGAACAATTGCTTTGCAAATTTTTGAAACCAAGGGACAAGGGTCGCATGATGATCAGGTGGGAATGTCGGACTAGTGTTCCGCATGATTGATAGGTCAGTGGTCGACTGACATGCAAATGGGTGTGTAGTCAAATTTGGATAAATTATGGTGGGAACTGAAAGGGTAATTTCAATGTGACATCATAGGGGTTTTCTAAGAATAGACTTTTAGTTTATTTGGGTATAAGCATTTTAATTTGATTGACAAATTTTATGAAATTGAAATAAAATTGACACCCATCTGATCTGTAAATAATGGTTCCAACGCAAACAAATATGCATAATGCATGTGTGTGTGTGTTTTTGTGTATCAATCTTACAAGATTGCTGACACCGACAGTGTGCCTTGTCTGAAAATAGATAGTTCCAATGTGGGAAAAAAAATGTGGGAGTACAAAATTAGCCAAATTTGGGAGAGGTCTTACACTGACTTCCCAGAGTACTCTGCTCACGGATTTTTATATATATAAACTTGAATTTTATCAGCATATAAATTGTGCTGTATGTATGGATGTGTTTTAGGCATAGATGATATGGGAAAATAGTAAAGAAAATTTTGCTGGTTTGAACTATTGTGGGTTTTCAGTTCTGGAGTTTAAACAAAGTCACTGGTTAACAGATGAGAAAGGATAGTAAATAAATTATTCGCTGCTGGGCAAATTAAGTACGATATTACTAAGACTTATGAGAGCTATTGTTCCGCCTTACAGCAGTGGAAAATTATTGGGAAAAAATTAGATCCAACATAATGAATCTATAAAAGAATGTGATAGGGATAATATCCTCAATTTGTACTAATTATTTGATTGTGGGTAAAGGAATTAAGTTATCGTAGTGGATTGTTAACAGCAGCCTGAAAATGTCCTGAGAGTGTGCATCCATGTAATCAGAAATCCCAGATTTGTTTTTTACAAACAACATTTTGGTAGAGGTCTTGTGTGGAACACTTCCTTGGTAGATAAAAAACGGTACTGCATGCTGGCAGCCACTTTTGCGGCCAGTTAGGCCAAACAAATTGAGAGGAAATTGTAGTTAAATACGTAAGTTACACATGGCTATTTGAAAAAAAAAAAAAAAAAAAGGAAATTTGTTGAGATGGGAAACATTTTTCGAAGGTTTATTAAGGTGTTATAATATGACATGTGGCAAGGCAAACTATTGGATGGGAAAATTAGATCTGGCTATAGAATAAATTCATTGACCCCTTGAAGTTAATTCTTCGAATCATTGTTTCACTGGCATTTTTTGTTCAAATTGGAAATAGTTTGGTAGAGCTTTGGTTAAAACCTTTGGTGGCGGTATCTTGGAACGAAATGATAAACCATAGGAGATTGATAAGAATAGAAAAAATATGGACCCAAAATAGAAAGTTGGATTCATGCCCCTCATTGCAAACAAGCACATGGGGCTAAGGTGGACGATCCCACAGAAAATGAGGCTGCACCTAGCAGCCCAGCAGAACATTCAGTGGTAGATAAATGATAGTCGTGATTTACAGTCATTTGAATTACATTTTAACACCCCTTGCATTGATAAACATTACATTTTCAACATGTGATATTCCTACTTGGGATAGTGACATTTATTTGCCTACATGACATACAATTACCTGCTGATATAAATACAACATGAGTGAAAAATGTATCACAACTACACTCATGATCAGGGGATTGAGTTCAACCCCGGGAGATAGGGGGATCAGGGCAAGACAAATAATCTGATTATGTTACATATTAAGGGATTTTCTTTATTTACCTTTTAGGAAGCTTGTTAGTTTGGTATATAATGTTAAATGTCATCGACATATAACTATGTCATAGGTATGAATATATACAAGGAGTAGCAGACTTGTTTGTTGGTTTAGTAGTTATATTGGCAATTGTTTTAGTGGTGGCTTGCTTGAAAGCCTTAGTGACGGTGTGTTTGAATAAGGTAACCAACAACACGATGATAACACATGAAGTGACAAATGAGGAAAGAAATGTGGAACCAGAAAAGGAAGACTTTTATGGCGACATAAACAGTAGAATTAAGATAATGGCATAACGACAATGTTATGAGTTGTGTCAATTACAATATCAATGAACTCATATCACCACGAGTGACACACTGTTAGAAAAAAAAAAAAAAAAGAGGGAAAAGAAAAAGTGGAGAGGAATTATGGTAATAATACATTATGCTTAATTTGTTGGTTTGGGAAAATTGTTGTTGGGAATTAGGTATTCCCGTTTGTGATTGTAATCATATACAATGCTATTCTTAGTTTAGTAATAAAATACATACCTGATTGAATATTATTTGTGTGACGCATATAAATGAATATAACTTTTTGTGTTAAGGAAAAACAACAAATTGTTGAATGTGAAACTGTCGGAAGATATACATGATTATGCTGATTTCATGGTAAGATGTACCCTATCTGATTCAGTGTGTGCGGAAAGCAGATTCAGATATGACTGAGCATAAGGATAAGACGAGATCACATTTTGGAGGGATTGCTAACGGAATTGGGAAGAAGAAAGAAAGAAAATTTGTGGCTAAAAAATGAAGTTAATCGTGGCATACACCCTCTTTCTCAAAGAATGATGAAGACATTCTCCCGTGTAACTTGGAGATGAATGCTTACCTTCACCAAGGAAATTTATGTGACCATTTGCCTGGATCACACTGCAACATATGAAAGAAAGGCGATCACTTACTCTTGTTCGAAGACTTCGAACATTCACCACATCAGAAGTTGCAGGACAACGACATTTTACCTGCAACCTCTGTGAAATGCGGGGACATATGTTATTACTTCACCAACGTCCGGGGAACCAGCATGGAGCTGCAAAAAACGGCTGTGCCCTTGTCACAACAGCTGTGCACGATTCTGCTGGTTGCTCCTGGTAAGGACCATGAATGACCTGAACACCATGGTCCCAACATCAGTGTGGATGCATCCGGCATCCCTGTTCCACATCTTGCTGGCCAATCAACGTCACACCAATACTTGCTGCCCACTCACAATGAGGGAAGAGGCAAGTCGACTACAACTGGGTGAAGGCCTTGTTCAAGGAATCATTATGGTTCACAGAAAAAAAGTGGCAAGAATGCTACATGGAGAGAAGGGTCAGTCTATGACTCCGCAGTGTTACCACAACAGCGAAATCCTACACGAAGTAGTGCAGGAGCTATGAAGACATTAGGAGAAAATGTTTCATACCTGGATTCAAACACAAGTGATCAGCCCTTCCTTTCAAACAAAGTTAACATTTGTGTGGAGGCAAACGTTTTTTGCCAGATGGTGCAGATGCTTTACAAAACTTGAAAATGAAGTGAAATTGTTGTATCTTGGTGATGGTGAAGTGTTGTTTTGAAAATATATTTGTGATGCAAATGCAATAGATTGAACAATATGGAAGGAGTCAATGACCAACGAAATGTTTTGTGATTCTTGCAGGATGACGGTGTATGCCTAAGGGAATTTGATTACCAAAGTGATTGATTATTTACTTATACTTGTAATGATGTTTACTAGTAGTGATTGATTGTTTACTTATATTGATGTTTAGATTAATGGTTAATATAAACAAAAACAAAAAGATGAGGGAATTGTGGAAGTGTAACTCAGTGTAACGTATTGATTGGCCCTGGTAACTCATTGATTAAATCTGGTAACGAAGCAGAATGTGCATGAACATGATAATCCTTTGGAAACACCTGGTCAAGGCCCCAGGCTAGAGCACCCCCCCCTGCTGTGTAAATGGAAATCACAGCAGGAGGGGAGCGAGCTGATGCCAGGACTCGGTGCGATGCATGACCTCGGGACATTAGCGGAGAGGAGATTAAGTCCAGTTTGGCGATATAACGAGAGCAAACGTTGAGTAAAGTAGACTTGTCCTCAGAAGCCCTGCCCGACGGAACGATGGAATGAACGAGTACTTGCTACGTGAAGCGCTGACCGAACGGGAGTGTCGGATGAACGAGAAGGACCAGCGAAAAGAGTTAACCTGATCCATTATATTATGCGGTATCATTTTGGTAATTGGATGAAGTGAATACAGTTTAATAAACTAGACCTTTTGTAACCTGTGTCCGGTCATTGGAGTCCTGTGAGTCATACACAAATTCTACAACAAGAGGAACAGGTTGAGATGGTTTGGTCATGTATTGAGGAAGGATGAAAGTGACTGGTTGAGAAGAGTGATGGAAGTTAATGTAGAAGGAAGTAGAGGACGGGGAAGACCGAGAAAGACTTGGCTAAAGATGGTGGAAGAAGAAATGCGGGCAAGGGGGTTAACAAGGAGAGATGCAGAAAATAGGGCAAAATGGAGAAGATTGTCATGGGGACCGCAAGGCTAACCCCCGCTCTAGCAGGGAACATGGCCTTAAAATGCATGTTGTTGTTGTTGTATTGTAAAACCCGAACAAGACATATTAAATCAGGGGTGTACATATTTCGAGCATAACCAAAGTACCTATGAATGTATTCAATAAATCTTCAAAATTGTATTTCCCTTTTTCTCATAAAACAAAATACCCAAAATTCTATCACCCAGAAATCTCAAATCTTATCATGTATTCAATCAACATTTGCATAATCATGTGGTCCTCTCACCACAAGGTGAGAAGGAAATCAATCATTACTGTAACTTTTAAATAATTCGTCTTCTTTCATCAACCTTACTTTCATATTTTACTTCCAAAATATCTCATGTAATTCACAGGTGCTCAACCAAGCATCAGCAAAATGAGACAGTTTTTTTTTTTTTAAATCAAATCAAAGCAAAAATCCAAAATAAACCATTTATGTATTCTTATCATAATTATCACAGATCTCCTTTTTTGTATACAAGATCGAGGCTCGTGAAAGAGCGAACATTAATCACACAGAAAGCCAAACCGACACATAAAACATATAACATCGGGAGCGGTAGACAAGATGGGGAGAGAGGGGGAAGGACACAAACACAACATTTGAGAGCAGGGACCGAGAGACATGGAGACATCGAGAGATCTGAGAGAGGGCGAGGGCTTTGGGGGGGGGGGGCATGGGAAGGGGGCGGTGGGAGAGGTATAAAACATATGGACACTGCCAGGACTTCCAGGAAAGAAGTTGGAATTTCAAACAAGGTGGATCTGGGGTGAATTAGCGGGGGTAGAAAAGATCAAGGTTTTGGATGGGGGAAGATAAGAGATGGTGGTGAACAGCTGTTTTAAAGACCTGGAGGGAGGAGTGGGATTGAAGGGAGTGAGGGAGTTTGTTCCAGAGGCGGGAGAAAAGAGGAATGAAAGAGTGAAAATTTTGTATCAATTGTATCAATTGTATCAACTTTGTATCAATTTTCCAACAAAAAACTGTCTGTATATGATTCACATTACTTCCAGCACATAATTCCTTGAAATCATCATTACCTCCCTTTTTTTCCTTTATTTTATAACAAACTAGCAGAAGTACCCGGCATTGCCGGGTGGGGGAGGGGAGGGGGAGGGGAGGGGAACGGGGGGAGAGCGAGCCCCTTGGTAAAGCGAGCGATTTTTTTTTCATAGCGTCATAGCGTTCATAGCGTCATAGCGTTCATAGCGTTTCATAGCGTCATAGCGATTTTTTTTTTCATAGCGTCATAGCGATTTTTTTTTTCATAGCGTCATAGCGTCATAGCGATTTTTTTTTTTCATAGCGTCATAGCGTTCATAGCGTCATAGCGTCATCACGTGATCGCTCTGAGCGAATCAGCGCCCACCTGCGCTGATTCCGTTGATTCCGTGCGCTGAAATGCGATGAGGTAAATATGAATAAAAAATATGGATCGTCAAATATTTTGAGTTCGGCCATGTTCGTCCCAGGCTCAATGGCCATGTCTATGCCAAATATCAAGCACGTAAGCCTCTCCGTTTAGGAGTCTATCGGTAACATTACACACACACACACACACACACACACACACACACACACACATACACACATACACACATACACACACACACACACACACACACACACACACACACACACACAAGCTGTGTTTTATATATATAGATAAAACAAACAAAAATAATAGGCCTCAATTTATCAACCTGAATGTTTGTTTATAATAGGCCTCATTTTTCCCATCCTTAACAATTTTTCTTTCACATAATTTTCATTATCTCTCACATTCATTATTTTACAAAATTTGTTGCCACGATCTGTATTTTCCTTCTCTAACAGCATGCTCAATAGTTAATAAAATTTGCGTTTTTCCTCCATTTTGAGGTTCACTACTACATCTCGTTCATATCATTAATCATCACACAATATCATAACATATCTATTGTGATAAAATGTACAGTACTAATGATTGACCATTCTCATAACCCATTGTTTTGTGAGGTCCATGCCATCACTTGATGAATTCACTAGATCGTAATTTCAACCATGCTTCTCCACTTGTAACCCAAATATTTCCCATTAAATAAATAAAAAGAATTTTATGAATTTTCTCATTATTCATAAGTTTACAAAATGTCCCAAATCTGTATATTATTTTCTACTGTGGTTACATTAAACCATATATATGTTCATATCTTAATCCAATCAGAAAATTGTCAATTTACTCCTAATATATGTCTGTACCCACATATGTCTGTATATATTTTACAAAATCCAACTTTACATGTGTCCGACTCCAATAAACTGAAAAAAAAATGGTTTGCTGGACCCATGCAAGATCCCTCACAAATTTTGCAAACTTCCCAAAGACATATCTTCCAAAAGCATACCATTGCCTTTGAATTGGTGATCACACACCTTTCGTACTCAAACAACATCATAATAATACAAAGTCCTTATCAATTTTGTATCCCAAAGTTGGGCCGGATCTGGATTCAGAATTGAATCAAGATCTAATCGGCTTATCCTCATTATTTTAATCAATGTATTCACCAATTTTCCAAATAGCTTATTTAACATTGCCCTTCGCTTGATTTCTCAATGATGAAGAATACAACCTCTTCTCTACCTTCATTCATAAAATAATAATTTTAACCCCATGAGAATGCCTCGTATACAGAGATATCTGGAACCTTTATCATATTCAATTTTTTTCCCAATGACTGTACATCCAAACCTAGATATTTAGAGTTTCGTAACTTTAATACCCCAAATTTTCTGTGACCTCAAAATCAGTAGGCTTCTTTCTTATGACAAACTCGACCATTTGGTGAAGTGTCGTGAAGATTGGTTTAAAATTGTGACCTGTAGGCGATTGACATACAAACAGACAGACAAACAGACAGACAAAACAACCAATGTGCTTGAAAATTTTCGATTTTTGCATATAATAAAAACTTGGTAACTGAACACATCAATGGAAGTGCTGGGGTGTGTTAATTACCAATTAGCTAGTCCTAATCCTAGTAGATGTACCTAGTCCTTGTGCATCCTGTATGAACTCGGTGTAACATTGAATGGAGTCCAATGTATTAATGGATTTTCATGTATTCGTGGTTTTGGAAGATGTTTTGGACCCAAATTTTTTTTGTGCCCAGGGTCCCAAAAATGCTAATCCGCCTCTGGCTCTAAGCCTAAGGGATATTCAAGGCCTTTGAAATATTTTATACCCATCCCCTGATCTGTGCCTTTCCACAACTTTATCCAGGAGGTATTTTGAAAGCTCCTTGGTGCTCATGGTTGAGTCTTTGCTGTGAAATGCACATCCAGCAGAGGAAACCTACAGGAACAGCTGATTTTATTCTGAAATAATCAGAATCACTACAATTTAACACAGGTTGAGGCCAATTAACTTGCTGTGTGATTTTTAAGGTGATTGGTTACACCTGAGCTAATTTACAATTGTTATTATAATGGGGGTGAACACTTATCCAACCAAGATATACTAGTTTTGTGTTTTTAATTCATTTTCTGAAATCTGTAGAATTTGTTTTTCACTTGGAAGTTGTAGGTTACGATGTGTAAATAAAGGTGGAAAAAGTCTGATTTAATGCATTTTAATTCCAGACTTTAAGGGAAGAAACGTTGAAAATTTTGAAAGTTGGTGTCGACTTTCTATAGGCCCTGTATATAAACCATAGAAAACCTTGTATTTGTGATGGCTTCAAAAAACTGAAATACAGTATAGGTAAAAATAATCCAAAAAAAAAAACCACAAGATAAAGACAAACCTCCAGGTTCCTGAAATTCATATTGTCGTCATATTGATATATTGTATTCATATTGATATTGTCGTCTTTTTTTTCCCCAACATGAAATACTCTCATTGTTCATCAGTCACACTCGCCTCTAAGATGTCTAACCTGGGTTTGAGTCCCCATCCACCTATAAACTGTCATCCCGGTGTTTCACAGGAAGGGTGATTTATCAATGTGTGTGCCCAATGTATCAATGTATGTGTATGTGTGTGTATGTGTGTGTAATGTGTGTGTATCAATGTATCAATTTATCAATGTCCCTCGGATGGACGTTAAACTGGACATCCCGTCTGCCGACATTTGTTGATGGATGTTAAAGACCCTATGGTATCCTTCTTTAAGAGCAGGCAAGTTATTGATGTGGCACCATGGCCAAATTCCAAATTCCTGCTCTAACCAGCAGAGGGCATTGCATCAGCAGCACAGCCGTGCCCTCGGGCAATGATACTACCCCGCATCCTTGTGCTGCATGTGAACAAACGATTGTTCATCAGTTATACAATAAACCGTATATGTCAACCATGAACCACCCTTCTTGAACATCTCAGTTAATCAATGTTTCTCAGTATACAAACATTGTTCTGTGGAAGTATTCTGCAAACTGAATTCTGCAAATTCTGTACAATCAATGTAATTCTATTCATGCAGGTGCAGGAGTTATCTTTAATACCGGGGACCATCAGAGGATTCTGCGGCGCTTTTCATTGACGACACTGAAGAACTACGGCATGGGAAAATTCACCATGGAGGAACGCATCTCCGAAGAGGTTTCCTGTTTGATAAAACGCCTTACTGATATGGAAGGTAAGATATAGCGTTATGAGCATGGAAAGCGGGGACGGCTCAGCAGTTTAGTTGTGTAAATACAAAGAACTTTAATGCAGAAGGAGGCCATTTTGCACGTCATGTTTGTGCTACATCAACACCTGCATATTCATTGTGTACCAACAGGGTAACCTGCACCTTGTGCTGAGGAAATTTAGAGTTTCGAAAAAGAGCTAGAAGAAGATGATATACAGTATATATATATATATATATATATATATATATATATATATATATATATATATGGAAGGTAAGAAGTTGTTAAACAACAACAACATGCATTTTAAAGGCCATTTTCCCTACTAGAGCGGGGGTTAGCCTTGCGGTCCCCATGACAATCTTCTCCATTTTGCCCTATTTTCTGCATCTCTCCTTGTTAACCCCCTTGCCCGCATTTCTTCTTCCACCATCTTTAGCCAAGTCTTTCTCGGTCTTCCCCGTCCTCTACTTCCTTCTACATTCATTTCCATCACTCTTCTCAACCAGTCACTTTCATCCTTCCTCAACACATGACCAAACCATCTCAACCTGTTCCTCTTCACAGCATCAATCACAGGCTCTATTCCCATCATCTTTCGCAATTCATCATTTGACTTCCTCTCTTTCAACGATACTCTGCACATCCGTCGAACCATTCGCATTTTCAGCCTTTCCAACCATCGTTGCTGCTCTACGTTCATTACCCATGTCTCACTCCCATAAATCATAACACTTCTCACACATGCAGCATACACCTTTCCCTTCAGCTTCAACGACACTCCCCTCATCATCAGCACGCCACTCAGTTCCCGAAACGTCTTCCATGCACATCTCACTCTAGCAACCGTTGCCGAGTCTGATCCACCTTCTCCATTCAGCATGTCTCCGAGGTAGCAAAATGTTTTCACACCTTCCAGCTTCATGCCGTCTCCAAGATCCAACTCAACATTTCCTCCATCTGCAGATCCCTCTGTGCACACCTTACAATTGAATGTGGCTGCCACACTGGTTAATGACCCTCTCAGACCACTACATTTTTGATGAACCCACTCAGCGCACATTGTACATTGAATGGAGTTCACTCCGACACCCTTCCTACACACAGCACAGGGCCACTTCCCAGTTCTTTCCACCTCCCCACATGCTTTACCACTTGCCATCACCTTCGTCTTTCCGATATTCACCTTCAGACCTTTTGTCTCCATACATTCCTTCCACTTGTTCATCTTTTCCTTCAGTCCATCCATACTTTCCGCAATCAACACCAGATCATCTGCATACAACAACTCCCACGGTAAACCCTCCTTTACGTTCTGAGCCAGCACCTCCATCACAGCTACAAATAGTAGTGGACTTAGTACCGACCCCTGATGCACTCCCACCTTCACCTCAAACTCACCACTGTTCCCGTCCTTCGTCCTTACAGCTGTGCGCGCTCTCTCTCGTACATTGCCATCGCTACTCTGATCAACCATTCCTCCACTCCTAACTTCCTCACTGCCCATGTCAATACTTTGCGTGGAACCCTATCGAATGCTTTCTCCAGATCAACAAACCCAAGAAACCACCTCTTCCTCTTCTCCATGTACTTCTCCTGCAACTGCCTCACAATGAAAAGCGCGTCTGTCGTTCCTCTTCCTGGCATAAATCCAAACTGCATTTCGTCGATCTTCACTTTCTTCCTTATCCTCCTCTCCAACACCCTTTCCAATACCTTCATTTCATGCTCCAATAACTTTATCGCTCAGTACGAGCCACACTCCAGAGGGTCACCTTTCCCCTTGTATAGAGGGAGGAGGGTACTCAGTTCCCAATCCACTGGAATGCGGCCTTCTTTCACCACCAGATTACAGATCTCTGTCATTCTCTTCACACCCAACTTCCTGCTGCCTTCAACATATCTCCCACAACTCCTGTCGGCCCTCCCGCTTTTCTACCCTTCATTGCTTTTACCGCTTCCTCAACTTCCTTCTCAGTTATCTTCTCTGCCGGTCCTAAAACTGGGTTACTCTCTATGTTGCCATCCCATTCATTCTCTGTATTCAACAGCATTTCCATATATCTTTTCCATCTTCCTTTAATTCCATCTGGGTCGACAACGATTTGTCCCACTTCATCCTTCAAGCAACTCACCCCCATCACATCACACCTCTCTTTCGCTATCTGCTTTGCAATCCTGAATACTACTTTCTGACCCTCTTCCGAATCCAAGCGTTCTCCGAACATTTTCCGACATGCCTCCTGCGCCTTTGCTACCTCTTTCTTTGCAGCCTTCCTGGCTGCCTAATAACTTTCATGCTCTGCTGTTTCTGCTCCCGTACCCTTCGCCTTCTGCCACTCCTTGAACTTCTCCCTCTTCTCGTCAATCCTCTTTCCAACTTCATCATCCCACCACCATGTTTCTGAGTGCCTCGGTGGTCCTTTTGTCCATCCACATACCTCACCAACGGCTCCCAACAGACTAGCTTTCATTGACATCCAACCACTTTCAATCTCAACCACATCATCCTCGCCCCTACTCAGCCTCTCTTTTAATGCCTCCCTTACTGTCACCTCTTTCAACCTCCACACCTTCATTCTCGGTTGGTATTTCACCCGCCGAGCTCTCCTCGCACCTTTCACCCTTATGTCGCAGACAACCAAGTGGTGCTTTGAAACAGCCTCCTCCCCCGGGATCACCTTTGTGTCCCGGAGGTGCCCCCTGTCTCGTCTACGCACCATCAGGTAGTCAACGGTTGTCGTCGACCCACCTGACGTGTATGTAACATGCTTATTATCCTCTTTCTGGAACTGAGTATTACAAATCAACAAATCAGCTCAATCAGCAAACTTCAAAATCCTTTCACCTTCTCCATTTCTCACACCATATCCGTAACCCCCATGAACTCCGTCAAAACCATCCATACTCCTTCCCACATGTCCATTTAGGTCTCCTCCTACCACAACAACTTCCTCATCTTTCACGTTTTCCATCAGCTTCTCTATCGCACACCAGAACTTGTCCTTCTCTTCATCGCTCCGACCAACCTGTGGAGCATATCCCGAGATGATGTTCACCAAGAGCTTTCCAATCATCATTTTCACCATCATCAACCTATCACTCACTCTCGTCACACTCACCACACTTCGTCCATGGGCCAGGCCAGATATCGGTACCACCTGGGGTGACCAAACCTAAGTGGTACTAAAATGTTTATTGGGTCAATATAAGTACATTAAGATGTGATAGCCTTTCCACACTCGCAGCTTTGTCAGTTTTTTGTAAAAACTTCAAATTCACCCAATAGCGGCATTGCATAATTCATTTAAATCTTGCGGTATGCAAAGATCACATCTAATTTCAGTCAATACAGAACTAAAACCATGTGAGAAATGCTACTATATTGTAATTATTAAACATCAGAGCAAAATAAATGCATTTCCTATTTGTCTGTACTTTCTTATTGGATAATTGTGTACTCACGTTCAGCTTTTTTTCTAGGAAGAGTTCATTGCGGATAGATGTAAGCTTTTTTTTCAGCTCCTTTGATGGAACTGGTGAGATATCTGGCTATGTAAGTTATCTTTTGCAGTTCTGATCAAGGTTAATTAAGTTTGATTCGTTAAGATCAGTTAACTATGGTAATATCCTTTCCTTTTCTAGGATTAACTTACCAGTGAGGTCAAGATGTGGCAGATCTTAGATAAGATTTTGTTTTGCTTTCAATGGTACTGTCAGAACAAAGAATACATTGGATTGCTGGAACACGGATTGCTGCTTGTACATTGCAGGTGTCTACTGTAGTGTGCTGACGTCCTGAGGTGTACATGATGGATCCACCAAGTAGAGATGAAGGTGCCACCCTGCCAAGGAAGCGAGCACGCACTGACTGTATCATTCATTGCTCTAATGAAGACTCTGACTCCCTGGTGTCACCCCCAAGATCTGGACTCATGGAACACTTTGCTCAGGGCTGCAGAGATCAGACAGCATGCTCCACTTCTGGATATAGCCAAAGGCATTGAAGAAGGACAAATACCACAATTGCAGTATCATCACAAATGCCGTAGCATTTTCACCATGAAGAAGTCTCTTGACTCTCTCCTTTCCAAAGACCCCAAAGATGAACCTGGAGAGGTCAGTTCAAGAAGATCAGCTAGGGATGCGCCAGGTACATCAAGAGTGTATGATAAAATCTGCATTTTCTGCAACAAGTCGAGCAGATACCTAAAAGGACACAATACAAGGGAACCCCTCATCCAGTGTGTTGAGTTACGTGCAGATGCCAGGGTTCGCAACGCAGCAACCAAAAAACTGGATCCAAGAATCCTTGCCTTACTGAGCAGAGACCTTGTTGCTGCAGAGGGACATTACCACAAGTCATGCTACAAACTGTACACAAAAGACGAGTCTTCTGCCAGCTCTGGTGCAGGTGAGGAGAATGAACAAAGAGAGGATGCAGAGTATGAGGAAGCAGTGAGACAAGCCTACGAGGAACTCTTCTTGTATATCAGGAATTAATTCTTTCCCAATCCTGAAATACTGCCTATGACAGACCTCACAGGTAGGCAAGAGAGATCCATGAACGCACATGGCATCACCCAAATGAAACCCTCAACGAAGAAACATGTTCGTCGTAAGCTGGAAAGTGAGCTGGGAGGATCACTCCACTTTGTCTCTGATGAGAAAGGAAAGATTCTCCTCTATCCAGACAGCCTTTCCATGGATGATCTTGCCAAACAAGCTCACAACATGAAGAAGGATCTGCAAGAAGCAAGGACTGCCAGCTCTGGAGATGTCTTAACCAAAGCAGCAATGCAAATGAGGAATCAGATCAAGAAGCAAGACGTCAGTCAAGCATGGCCACCCAATACAGAGCAGTGTCATTCCTGAATTGGTCAAGGAATTCCTGTATACCCTGCTGACTGGAGAGTGTGACTGTGCAAATCTCTCCAAGAGAGTCCAACGTCTTGCCACTTCTTTTGGCAGTGATTTGGTCTTTGCTGTCACCCGTGGCAAGACAAAGCCACCCAAGCACATACTTCTCCCATTTGCTGTGAAGTCTTTGACAAGAAACACAGAAATGATACGAACTCTGAATCGCCTTGGCCACTGTGTTTCTTACTCACAGGTTGAGGAGATTGACACAGCACTTTGTATCCAGAAGTTGGAACTCTCAAAGGATGACATCCCACTGCCAGGAAACATCTACCCAGGTGTGTTCACAACCCTGGCCTGGGACAACATTGACAGTCTTGAAGAGACACTGAGTGGAGCAGGTACTTCTCACAGAGTCAACGGCATTGCTGTCCAGCCCAAAGTGGCAGGCCCCATGCCACAGAATGTCCTGCCTGCAGTTACAAAGTCCAAGAAAAGAAGCATCAGTTCTACCGCAATGTTAAGAGCCAAAGAAAAAGTGTCATGGATGCATGTTGATTCTACTGAATCAAAGACCTTGCTTAAAACAGGAAACCTAAGTCTGATTTGTCACAGGGTGACTTGATAAAAACATAAATATTTTGTTCAACTTGCATAAATATTTTGTTAAGTTAAGTTCGAATTTTTTTGAAAACAACCCACTTCATCTACAAAATCTGCCTTTATGTACGAGAATGACTGCCTACATTCGTGATACTGGTAAGAAAGGATCCCTATGTGGTATTTTATGCTTGTCTGTGACTGAACTGATTCTTAACAGAAAGATTGTGGTGTGAGAATAAAGGATAGTGGTAAAGTGTGTGTTCGCGCCTTTCATCCATGGGGCATGTCCATTACAAGAAGTGATAAACTCTAAAAGCTGTGAGTCTGCAAGGGCTATCATATCAAAATGCAAACTAGAGACATATAGCAAGTTAAAACACCAAAGAGAATTAGTCACCCCGGGTGGTACCGATACTGGAAATGTGGGATCCTGGCCCATGGACTAACTGTCTACAAACTCCTCAGAAAACAGGACACCAATACCATTCATGCCCTCCAGGCACCCTTGCCACATAAACTTGTATTTCTGTCCCTGCCTACCCTTCACCATTCTCACACCACTTCCCTTCCATCTCGTCTCTTGCACACAACATATGTCCACTCTTCTTCTGACCAATACTTCCACCACTTCTCCTGATTTCCCTGTCATTGTCCCTACATTCCATGTCCCAAACCTCAGAAACCGATCTCCACTTCGGGCTGTACCCTGCCCATATGTCGTTGTAATTGTCATGGTTCTATTTTTGAGGCAATGTTTTTATGGCCGGATGCCCTTCCTGACGCCAACCCTCTTAGTCGTCTCTTACGACACGCAGGGATACGGTGTACCTATTCTAAATCCAGGGTACACACTGGGAAACGTTTAAAACATGGAAATTCTGGGGGGGCACCACGGCCGCGAGGGCCCCGCCAGCACCACGCCACGTTTGCCTGGTCAGCACCACGGCGGCCCGGTCAGCACCACACCACGTTTGCCCGGTCAGCACCACGGCGGCCCGATCAGCACCACACCACGTTTGCCCGGTCAGCACCACGGCGGCCCGGCTTCATAAGCCCTTCAGCATAAGGCTGACACATGAAAGAGAGTGTCTCACAGGTGGTCCGAAGCAGTGCACCCAGCTCCTCCATCTGTGTACAGTACTTCAAATGCACCCGAGCCAGTTCGCCGCCATTGCAGCGGATGGTCACTTCACCATGACCGGGAGGCAAGTCAGGTGCTTTGCAACAGACGGTATATGGATTCACAGTTTGAGCAGCAATGGAAGTGGATGGTAGAGGAGGTTGCCAAAACTCCAGCTCCACTCCATCAACACTTGGTATCATCTCTTTCAACAAAATGTGCAAATTGGTTGAGCTCTTGTTCTGAGGATGAGGTAACGGTAATCATTGGAGGTTCACCCGTTGTCAAGTCTTTAACATAGGGACTGAAAATTAGTTTCTTGCTTTCTACTGGACGAAATCGGCTGCAAATCTCAGAAGTAAATAATTTGTACGTCGAGGTAATTTGTTCCAAATTTCACCAACGTCCGTTTCCGCATTCTTGAGTTTTATTAAGAAAACCCTCAAATTCATGTTGGTGTCTGTCCGTCCGTCTGTCCGCCCATCCGTCTGTCCGCCCAGAATATGTTGACACTCATATCTCAAAGGTTATACATTGAAACTAGCTGAAACTTTGAATATACATCAGCCAATAGGTCCAATTAATGGCTTTCAAAACAAATTCAAAATCTGCACTCATTATGGGGGTCTACGGGTTTTTTTTTGACCCCCCCAATCCAAAATAGGTTTTTGCTCTCTTGTCCGAAACTACACTAACTATTTTAATGAAAGTTGGCTACAAGCTTCATATCTGATGCCTAATGAAGGTGTATTGAATGCATCAAAATCTGTGCTCTGATGTGGAACTAATTAATTTAGCCTTGAATGACAGACAGACTCAAAAAATAATTAATGTCCAAACTGTTTCAGAAGATTATTAAGTGATTTTTAATGAAACGTAGAGACCTCACTTTTCAGGTTACAAGAAGATATTGTGGCGGGCACAAGGGACAATAATTCCGTGCACCAGTGGGTGGCGCGAGCGTCCAGGTGGGGAACGAAAATGCATGCCCCGCCTTTCGACCGATCGGCCACGCCCGGGGGCAAGGCGTGGCCTCGGGACATATATGCGGGCTCTAAGGTCAAGCCCGCCCAGTGCTGAAGTGCGAGCTCTTAATAAAGACTCTTTGTTTGTACCAACGCGTTGTGGCCTACCTCTCTGGCAATCGAGTCATGTGTGCACAGCACCACACTGGTGACCCCGATTGGTTCAGCCGTTGCTGACCCCCGAACGCGCCATGGCTACCAACGTTGTCGCAATCAAACTCCCGGAATTTTGGGAAGCGCAAGCCGATGTTTGGTTTGTGCAGACCGAAGCTCAATTTCAGCTCCGGGGCATCACGGCGGACGAGACCCGGTACTACCACGTGGTCGCTGCCCTCGGGCCCGGCACTGCCGCCCGAGTCGTGTCCATCCTTCGGCGCCCGCCGGGCGACCACAAGTACGAGGCGCTCAAACGTCTCCTCCTCGCCACGTTCGGGCTCACAGAGATCGAACGGGCCGACCGCCTCCTGGACCTTCCCGCCCTCGGCGACACACGACCATCCGTCCGGATGGATTTCATGCTGTCGCTGCTTGGAGACCAGCGCCCGGATTTCTTGTTCCGCGCACTTTTCCTCCGCCAGCTACCGATACAGGTGCGCTTCGCGCTGGCCGGTTCCAACATCACGGAACCCCGCGCCCTGGCCAGAGAGGCCGACAAGTTTTTCGCGGCCTGCGACACGCGGTCGGTTTATGGTGCTGCCGTAGTGGATCCCAGGGCAGAGGCTACATCGCCCCCGGCTTCCCTCGTGGCCGCTGCTGCGCCCCGCCCATGACCGCCGCCGCCACCACCACGGCCGCTGCGGCCGTCACCGCCGCAGACCTGGTGCTACTACCATGCCAGGTTCGGCCGCAAGGCTAAAACGTGTCGCCCGCCGTGCACTTTTGACGGGTCGGGAAACGACCGGGCCGGCGCTCATTTGCGGCCCTGAGCGTCGGCCATTCCGGCAGCCTCCTGTTCATCACGGACACCTTGTCCGGGCACCGTTTCCTTTGCGACACAGGAGCGCAGGTAAGCGTCCTCCCTGCCTCCGCGTCCGACAAGCAAGCCGCGGGCCGGGGCCCCACTTTGCTTGCCGCCAACGGTACACCCATCCGCACATTGGGGAAGCGTTGCCTCTCACTGCGGTTTGGAGGGCAGCACTTTCAATGGTCGTTCGTCACCGCCAGCGTGCCAATGGCCCTGCTCGGTGCGGACTTCCTATGTGCGCATGGCTTGTTGGTCGACGTTAAGCGCAGACGTCTCGTCCAGGCCGAAACCTTCAGCTCACTCGCTTGTTCGCTGAGCGGCTCGTTGAGCGGCTCACTGAGCGGCTCACCGAGCGGCTTGCCAAGCGGCTTGCTGAAAGGTTCCGTCCCGGCGAGTTTATTTTGCACGCTTCCGGAAGCAGACGACTTTACCCGCCTCATAGCCAGTTTCCCGGCCCTCACGCGGCCCACTTTCTCAGCGGTGGCCGTTAAACACGGGGTGGAGCACCATATACCCACGGTCGGGCCACCGGTCTATGCCCGGGCACGCCGACTCGAACCCACGAAGCTTGCCGTGGCAAAGGCGGAGTTCGCCATGCTGGAACGGCTGGGTATCGTGCGGCGCTCAAACAGCGCTTGGGCCTCTCCGCTGCACATTGTTCCGAAGCCCGGCAGAGGGATGGCAGCCGTGCGGTGACTACCGCTGGCTCAATGATGCCACCACCCCCGACCGCTACCCGGTCCCGCATATCCAGGACTTTTCCACCCGGTTGGCAAACACGACCGTGTTTTCCAAGGTGGACCTCATCCGGGGCTACCACCAGGTCCCCGTACAACCGGGCGATGTCCCGAAGACGGCCGTCATCACCCCTTTCGGCCTCTTCGAGTTCCTGCGAATGCCTTTTGGGTTGAAGAATGCTGCCCAGGCGTTCCAACGGCTTATGGACAGCGTCTTGCGTGACTTACCTTTCATCTATGTCTACCTGGACGACATCCTAGTCACGAGCGCGTCCCGGGAGGAGCATCAGCTCCACCTCCGCACGCTTTTCGAACGACTGGGCCAGCATGGCCTAATCATCAACCTCGCAAAGTGTCGTTTCGGAGTCGCCACCATCGACTTCTTGGGGCACCACATCACCAGGCATGGGGCCGTCCCTTTACCGGCCAAGGTGGAAGCGGTCAGGGATTTCCCGTGACCCCGCACGATCAAGGGGCTCCAGGAGTTCCTGGGCATGGTAATTTTTTACGACCGCTTCGTGCCCCACGTCGCCCAGCTCCTCCGCCCCCTGCACGAGGCCCTCCGGGGCAAGTCGGGCAAAGGTGACATTGCCTGGTCGGAGCCGATGGCCGCGGCGTTTGCGGGTGCAAAGCTGGCCCTGGCCAACGCCACCATGCTAGCGCACCCGGCGCCCGATGCACCGATCGCCCTCACCACCGACGCATCGGACTACGCGGTGGGCGCGGTGCACGATCAGTGGGTGCTTGGCAGCCGCTGGCGTTTTTTAGCCGGCAGCTTCGCCCGCACGAACGCCGCTACAGCACCTTCGACCGCGAGCTGCTCGGGCTCCACCTGGCGGTCCGACACTTCCGCCCGAGTCGTGTCCATCCTTCGGCGTCCGCCGGGCGACCACAAGTACGAGGCGCTCAAACGTCGCCTCCTCGCCACGTTCGGGCTCACAGAGATCGAACGGGCCAACCGCCTCCTGGACCTTCCCGCCCTCGGCGACACACGACCATCCGTCCGGATGGATTTCATGCTGTCGCTGCTTGGAGACCAGCGCCCGGATTTCTTGTTCCGCGCACTTTTCCTCCGCTAGCTACCGATACAGGTGCGCTTCGCGCTGGCCGGTTCCAACATCACGGAACCCCGCGCCCTGGCCAGAGAGGCCGACAAGTTTTTCGCGGCCTGCGACACGCGGTCGGTTTATGGTGCTGCCGTAGTGGATCCCAGGGCAGAGGCAACAGCGCCCCCGGCTTCCCTCGTGGCCGCTGCTGCGCCCCGCCCATGACCGCCGCCGCCACCACTACGGCCGCTGCGGCCGTCACCGCCGCAGACCTGGTGCTACTACCATGCCAGGTTCGGCCGCAAGGCTAAAACGTGTCGCCCGCCGTGCACTTTTGACGGGTCGGGAAACGACCGGGCCGGCGCTCATTTGCAGCCCTGAGCGTCGGCCATTCCGGCAGCCTCCTGTTCATCATGGACACCTTGTCCGGGCGCCGTTTCCTTTGCGACACAGGAGCGCAGGTAAGCGTCCTCCCTGCCTCCGCGTCCGACAAGCAAGCCGCGGGCCGGGGCCCCACTTTGCTTGCCGCCAACGGTACACCCATCCGCACATTGTGGAAGCGTTGCCTCTCACTGCGGTTCGGAGGGCAGCGCTTTCAATGGTCGTTCGTCACCGCCAGCGTGCCAATGGCCCTGCTCGGTGCGGACTTCCTATGTGCGCATGGCTTGTTGGTCGACGTTAAGCGCAGACGTCTCGTCCAGGCCGAAACCTTCAGCTCGCTCGCTTGGTTCGCTGAGCGGCTCGTTGAGCGGCTCACTAAGCGGCTCACCGAGCGGCTTGCCAAGCGGCTTGCTGAAAGGTTCCGTCCCGGCGAGTTTATTTTGCACGCTTCCGGAAGCAGACGACTTTACCCGCCTCCTAGCCAGTTTCCCGGCCCTCACGCAGCCCACTTTCTCAGCGCTGGCCGTTAAACACGGGGTGGAGCACCATATACCCACGGTCGGGCCACCGGTCTATGCCCGGGCACGCCGACTCGAACCCACGAAGCTCGCCGTGGCGAAGGCGGAGTTCGCCATGCTGGAACGGCTGGGTATCGTGCGGCGCTCAAACAGCGCTTGGGCCTCTCCGCTGCACATTGTTCCGAAGCCCGGCAGAGGGATGGCGGCCGTGCAGTGACTACCGCCGGCTCAATGATGCCACCACCCCCGACCGCTACCCGGTCCCGCATATCCAGGACTTTTCCGCCCGGTTGGTAAACACGACCGTGTTTTCCAAGGTGGACCTCATCCGGGGCTACCACCAGGTCCCCGTACAACCGGGCGATGTCCCGAAGACGGCCGTCATCACCCCTTTCGGCCTCTTCGAGTTCCTGCGAATGCCTTTCGGGTTGAAGAATGCTGCCCAGGCGTTCCAACGGCTTATGGACAGCGTCTTGCGTGACTTACCTTTCATCTTTGTCTACCTGGACGACATCCTAGTCATGAGTGCGTCCCGTGAGGAGCATCAGCTCCACCTCCGCACGCTTTTCGAACGACTGGGCCAGCATGGTCTAATCATCAACCCCGCAAAGTGCCGTTTCGGCGTCGCCACCATCGACTTCTTGGGGCACCGCATCACCAGGCACGGGGCCGTCCCTTTACCGGCCAAGGTGGAAGCGGTCAGGGATTTCCCGTGACCCCGCACGATCAAGGGGCTCCAGGAGTTCCTGGGCATGGTAAATTTTTACCACCGCTTCGTGCCCCAAGTCGCCCAGCTCCTCCGCCCCCTGCACGAGGCCCTCCGGGGCAAGCCGGGCAAAGGTGACATTGCCTGGTCGGAGCCGATGGCCGCGGCGTTTGCGGGCGCAAAGCTGGCCCTGGCCAACGCCACCATGCTGGCGCACCCGGCGCCCGATGCACCGATCGCCCTCACCACCGACGCATCTGACTACGCGGTGGGCGCAGTGCACGATCAGTGGGTGCGTGGTGCTTGGCAGCTGCTGGCGTTTTTTAGCCGGCAGCTTCGCCCGCACGAACGCCGCTACAGCACCTTCGACCGCGAGCTGCTCGGGCTCCACCTGGCGGTCCGACACTTCCGCCATCTGCTGGAGGGCCGCCCGTTCATGGCTTTCGTCGACCACAAGCCCCTTGTGTTCGCGATGGCCATGGTCGGCGAGCCATGGTCGGCACGGCAGCAGCGTCACCTCTCTGCCACGTCCGAGTATACGACGGAGATCTGTCACGTGGCGGGTAAAGACAACCCGGTGGCGGATTACCTTTCCCGGTCCGTCGCGCAAGCGGTCCGCCTTGGGATCGACTATGCCCGGATGGCGGAGGACCAGACCGCCGACCCCGGCGTCCAGGCCTTTCGGACCGCCGTCACGGGCCTCCGCGTCACCGAGGTGCCGTTCGACGCTGCTGGCGCAGCCCTACTGTGCGACGTCTCCCACGGCCGGCCCCGCCCCATCGTGCCCGCTGGCTGGCAGCGCCCAGTGTTCGACGCCATCCACGGCCTGTCCCACCTGGGCACGAAGGCCTCCCAGAAGCTCGTCGCGGCGAACTTCGTCTGGCATGGCCTCAGGAAGGACGTCCGCGACTGGGCCAGGATGTACCTCGCGTGCCAGCGCGCAAAGGTCCACCGCCACACCCAGGCTCCGTTGGCCCCGTTTACGGTGCCCGAGCTTCAGTTCGACCACATGCACGTCGACTTGGTGGGACTTCTGCCCCCCTCGCGGGGGTTCACCCACCTCCTCACCATGGTGGACCGCACCACACGGTGGCCGGAGGCCATCCCATTGGCGGCGACGTCTGCGGCTGATGTGGCGCAAGCCTTCATCGCGACTTGGGTTGCCCGGTTCGGTGCCCCTCCACATCTCGTCCGACCGCGGCCCCCAGTTCACCTCAAAGCTCTGGGGCGTGGTGGCGCAAGGGCTCGGTGTAAAACTACACCGCACCACGGCCTACCACCCCCAGGCCAATGGCCTGTGCGAGCGCTTTCATCGCTCGATGAAGGCCGCGCTCCGGGCCAGCAGCCGCGATGGCAGCTGGGCCGACAGGCTCCCCTCGGTCCTGCTGGGCCTCAGGACGGCGCCCAAGGATGACCTGCGCGTGTCCTCGGCGGAGCTGGTCTTCGGGCAACCACTGCGGGTACCGGGCGAATTTATCCCCGACTCCACGGCTCCTTGGTCCGCGGCGCAACAGCGCTCCACCCTGCAGGAGACCGCCTGGAGGTTCGCCCCGGTACCGACGGCACACCACGGTTGCCCGTCTTCCCACGTCGCCCCGGAGCTTCGCACAGCGGAGTACGTCTTCGTCTGGCACGACGCCCACCGGGCACCGCTACGGCCCCCGTACGACGGGCCCTTCCGCGTGCTGGAGACCGGGGATAAATATTTCACCGTCGACATCGGCGGTGCCCCGGATCGTATCTCCGTGGACCGCCTCAAGCCGGCCCACCTCGATCTGGACCACCCCCCGCAAGCAGCTCTGCCTCCGCGTCGAGGCCACCCCCGGCACACCCGGTCAGACCCCCGGCACCCCACAGCCCTGCCGTCCCGCTACTCCCCAGCCCTGCACGCAATCGCCAGGGGGCGTTTCGGCCGGGTCATCCGGCTTCCCCGCAAACTCACCCTTCAGGTGCACGGGCATTCTGGGGGGAGCGCGTGTGGCGGGCACAAGGGACAATAATTCCGCGCACCAGTGGGTGGCGCGAGCGTCCAGGCGGGGAACGAAAATGCATGCCCCGCCTTTCGACCGATCGGCCACGCCCGGGGGCAAGGCGTGGCCTCGGGACATATATGCGGGCTCTAATATTCGAGCCCGCCCAGTGCTGAAGTGCGAGCTCTTAATAAAGACTCTTTGTTTGTACCAACGCGTTGTGGCCTACCTATCTGGCAATCGAGTCGTGTGTGCACAGCACCACAATATTATAAAGCACGTACACCACAATTCGCATACAAATTCTTAACACAACATCCAATGAACAGACAAAGTAAGAAGAAGAAGAAGAATAATCCCTGTAACTTGTTCCCCATGGTTATTAGTGGGAAGATCAAAGAGGGAAAAGGAGAGTGTCAAAGCAGAGGAGAGGGCCAGGAGGGGAGGAGAATAGATAACACAGGAAAAAAAGAGTATGCAAGTAACAATGATTCGTGGTCTCTCACCGCCATCTGTTGGACCCATCCATGGTACTGCAAGTTCCTTCGTGATCGATGGTCGAGGGGGTGAACACATTATTTAACCCTCTTTCTTTAAACAAACCTGGAGTGTCTAAATTCTTGAGTTACATGTTGTTACAAAGCACCTGGCATGTTTTACACTTCAAAACTAACAAGTTATATGACTTTTAAGAAGAACACACGGTGGCTCCAATCTCCAATCAGCTTGGGAAGGGGATTTGGATCACAGAGGGTACAATTCTCAGTAATCGTGGAGAACACAGTTATACCATAAAGCATATATGTGTACTGAATCAAATAGGATTGGTTCCAGTGTCAAAATAAAAGAAAGTGTACATTAGTTTTTAGCCGCGTCGCAGACGCTGCTAATAGAGTGCCCTCTGCTGTTGTTGTTGTTCTTCTTGTTCTTCTTCCTCCTCTTCTTCTTCTTCTTCTTCTTCTTCTTGCAGAGAAGACAAAACCTCAAAGCTCCACCCATTCTGGGAACCATAGCTCCACCCATTTTGGGAGAGGCTTCATATAAACAAATATCCACCATTTTATTAACTCGCATAGCTTTGAGGCCTGTTTTGTAGGCCCGTGGTGTCTTCCCTCTCTCACACAGTTTTATTTCAAATCAAATTCGATATATCATTTCATTTTTCACAGTCGCTAACATAGTTTTAGACTCGGTTGAAAAAAAACGGGAAGAAAATCCGATGAAAGTTGCCCTTTATAGAACGAAATGAATTCTCAAAGGCCTGTAACTTCAAGTCCATTGAGATTTTTTTTTTATTATCGTGGCATGGTCAGTCATACACCGCCCGAAATAACAGACGGGAAAATGCCGAGATATATATATTTTGTTTAAATCGCGGCATGGTTAGTCATACACCGCCCGAAATAACAGACGGGAAAATGCCGAGATACATTAAAAATTCGTCCATTTGATGACAATCGTCACGATGAAATATTTAATTTATACGTCGTCACAATAATGTGGAGAGAGGAGCATAGCTTCGTTCACGTGTCGCCACATACGGGAAATTGCCGAGATATATTTTTTTTAAATCGCGGCATGGTCAGTCATGCACCGCCTGAAATAACAGACGGGAAAATGCCGAGATATATTAAAAATTCGTCCATTTGATGACAATCGTCACGATGAAATATTTAATTTATACGTCGTCACAATAATGTGGAGAGAGGAGCATAGCTTCGTTCACGTGTCGCCACACACGGGAAATTGCCGAGATATATATATATTTAAATCGCGGCATGGTCAGTCATACACCGCCTGAAATAACAGACGGGAAAATGCCGAGATATATTAAAAATTCGTCGCCACACACGGAAAATTGCCGAGATATATTTTCACTTTGCACAAAAATAACATCAAGTAATCGAATCAATAGGAATGTCCTGTGCCTATAACATCGACGTTATAGGCACAGCTGCATCTAGGCATTGTGTAACATCGACGCGGCTTTTGTTTTAATTAAAACTTTTTGTACTTGTTTCCCCAGAGAACGGCACTCCTCCAACGTCGTTGCTAAGTCACAATCTAATCTTTTTTGTGGGATGTGCCAGTGTAACCTTGCATGGAGCTCAACACTTATTTAAAAATAGCTTTAGAAAGTTTCTCTAGGCTAAAACAAAATATTACTAATAATAAAATGTTTGTTCTATAGTCCAAACCATTTGAGTATACGGTTAAAGTTTTACAAACTCCTAGACAGTCCTTTTGGAAAACAAAGTTTGTTTTGTAATTTTAATTATTGTGCACCAGGTGTGGAGCACGTCATGCAACAGGGATTTGGCCTTCATTTCTCCAAGATAAGAAAGTTTTCAAGAGTTACAAATGGCGGGAAGCTTTTCCGAGCAGGCAGGTTGCTCCAGCAACCATTTGCCTTTTGCCTAATTTATGACCTGTCAATGAAAAGCTCTGAGTAAATAGTTGCTAGGCTAGAACACAATTAAAGCTGATCACTGCATGCATTTATGAATCTTAAGGAAGCAATTAAAACTTAAGTGTCTGCAACAACAGGTGGAGGCTCAAGGAAATCCACTTAACTTACACAAATTACGTACGCAATTAATTTCCTTCCACAACAGCTCAAGAAAGGGGCCAAAGGAGGGGTTTTTGACCTTCAAAAATAGGTATTCGCGCTCTTCTCCGAAACTACACACACAATGTTGGTGAAACTTGGCCACAAGCTTAAGATCTGAAGCCGAATGAAGGTGTATTGGCCGCATCCAAATCTGAGCACATTTAAGGGGTTTGACAGGGGAGGAGGGGAGGGTTGACCCCCCCAAAATAAATAGCAATTTGCTCTTTTCTCCGAAACTACACAGACGATTTTGATGAAACTTGGCGACAAGCTTCACATCTGATGCGCAGCCAACTTGTTACAAGCCAACTATTCTGTTTTTGATGGGTTCTTTTTATTTGATCCAACATGGCTGCCAAACCATGTGAGTGATGACATCATAAATTTATATTCTCTAATATAATTGTTGCGTAGATGATACTCAATAAATTTCAAAATGATCAGACTAAGAGTTGTCCCTGTCAAATTATGACGGAATAATAAGGCACCAATGACGTCATGGTTAACATCACTTATTCCCCATGTGGAGTTCTTTACAATGAGCCACTTTCAATTTTTTCCATGTACCAGTTTTGGAGATATAGAGGAGCAACGTTTTTCGGTTTTTCCAGGTTAGCGCCTGTACCACATGACCTATGATGTCATAATTATCATTAAAATATTCCACAGGAGGAGCCACTTCGATAGTGAAAATTTCGTGTCCATCGGACTAACAGTTGCAGAGAAACATTTTTTTTCATACCAATCAGATCAAGCACTGTACTTGTGAAATTATGACATCATAATGAAGGCAATGGTGACATCATCATGAACATATCTTATTCCCCATGGGGAGTACTTGGCAATGAGCCGTGTTCAATTTTTTTCCATTGCGCGGTTTCAGAGATATAGAGGTGTAACGTTTTTCCAAGATGGCGTCCATGCAACGTGACCGATGACGTCATAATTATGAATTAAAAAAATTGTGAATTTCATGTCAATCAGGCCAATGGTTGCCGAGAAAAGGAATTTCAAAATTGCAGATATGCACGCCACACGTACACAACCGAATCGCTTACCCCTGCTTTTCGCTTCATGAGCACAGGGTAATGACATGCATATATATGTAAGCCATCATTCATTATTTCTGTGCCAAGTTTGAGCAACATCGGTAAATGCATGTTCAATAAATGGTTGAGGACATGTTCAACATCGGGTTTTTTTTACAACCAAAATGGCCGCCAGTCAGACATCTTTGATTGCATCAACAACATCAACAGGCATTTTAAGGCCATTTTCCATGCTGGAGTAGGGGTTAGCCTTGCAGGCCCCTTGACAATCTTCTACATCTCCCCTTGTTAACCCCCTTGCCTGCATTGTTTTCTTCCACCACCTTTAGCCAAGTCTTTCTCGGTCTTCCCCATCCTCTGCTTTCTTCTACATTCATTTCCATCACTCTTCTCACCCAGTCACTTTCATCCTTCCTCAACACATGATCCAACCATCTCAACCTGTTTCACTTCACAGCATCCATCACAGGCTCTATTCCCATAATCTTTCGCAATTCATCATTTGTCTTCCTCTCTTTCAATGATGCTCCATATATCCACCGAACCATTCGCATTTCCACCCTTTCCAGCCTTTGTTGCTGCTCTACGTTCATTACCCATGTCTCGCTCCCATCAATCATAACACTTCTCACACATGCAGCATACATCTTTCCCTTCAGCTTCAACAACATTCCCCTCCTCATCAGCACGCCACTCAGTTCCCGAAACTTCTTGCATGCACATCTCACTCCAGCAACCGTTGCCGAGTCTGATCCACCTTCTCCATTCAGCATGTCTCCTAGGTAGCAAAATGTTTTCACACCTTCCAGCTTCACTCCGTCTCCAAGATCCAACTAAACATTTCCTCCATCTGCAGCTCCCTCTGTGCACACCTTACACTTGAATGTAGCTGCGACACTGGTTAATGACCCTCTCAGGCCACTACATTTTTTATCAACCCACTCAGCGCACATTGTATATTGAATGGAGTTCACTCCGACACCCTTCCTGCACACAGCACACGGCCACTTCCTAGTTGTTTCCACCTCACCACATGCTTTTCCACTTACCATCACCTTCGTCTTTCTGATATTCACCTTCAGACCTTTTGTCTCCATACATTCCTTCCACTTGTTCATCTTCTCCTTCAGTCCATCCCTACTCTCCCCAATCAACACCAGATCATCTGCATGTAACAACTCCCACGGTAAACCCTCCTTTACATTCCGGGCCAGCACCTCCATCACAGCTACAAATAGTAGTGGACTTAGTACCGACCCCTGATGCACTCCCACCTTCACCTCAAACTCACCACTGTTCCCATCCTTCGTCCTTACAGCTGTGCGTGCTCTCTCTCGTACATTGCCATCACTACTCTGATCAACCATTCCTCCACTCCTAACTTCCTCAATGCCCATGTCACTACTTCACGTGGAACCCTATCGAATGCTTTCTCCAGATCAACAAACCCAAGAAACAACTTCTTCCTCTTCTCCATGTACTTCTCCTGCAACTGCCTGACAATAAAAAGCTTGTCTGGCGTTCCTCTTCCTGGCATAAATCCAAACTGCATTTCGTTGATCTTCACTTTCTTCCTTATCCTCTTCTCCAACACCCTTTCCAATACCTTCATTCCATGCTCCAATAACTTTATCGCTCTATACGAGCCACAGTCCAGAGGGTCACCTTTCCCCTTGTATAGAGTGACGAGGGTACTCAGTTCCCAATCCACTGGAATGCGGCCTTCTTTCACCACCAGATTACAGATCTCTGTCATTCTCTTCACACCCCAACTTCCCGCTGCCTTCAACATACAGTGCATTCAGAATGTATTCAGACCCCTTCACTTTTTTCACTTTTTTCGCAGTTCAATCTTGGTTTCCTCAGACCACAGAATCTTGTTTCTCACAGTCTGAGAGTCCTTTAGGTGCTTTTTTGCAAACTCCAAGTGGGCTTTCATGTGTTTTTCACTGAGGAGAGGCTTCCGTCTGGCCACTCTGCCATAAAGCCCAGATCAGTGGAGTGTTGCAGTGATGGTTGTCCTTCTGGCAGTTTCTCCCATCTCCACACAGGATCTCTGGAGCTCAGCCAGAGTGACCATCGGGTTGTTGGTCACCTCTCTTACCAAGGCCCTTCTCCCCCAATTGCTCAGTTTGGCCGGGTGGCCAGCTCTAGGAAGGGTCCTGGTTGTTCCAAACTTCTTCCATTTAAGAATTATGGAGGCCACTGTGCTTTTGGGAACCTTCAATGCAGCAGAGATTTTTTTTGTAGGCTTCCCCAGATCTGTGCCTCGACACAATCCTGTCTCTGAGCTCTGCAGGCAGTTCCTTCGACCTCATGGCTTGGTTTTGGCTCTGATATGCATCAGGTGTGTGCCTTTCCAAGTCATGTCCAATCAATTGAATTTACCACAGGTGGACTCCAATCAAGGTGTAGAAACATCTCAAAGATTATCAAGAGAAATGGGAGGCACCTGAGCTAAATTTCAAGTGTCATAGCAAAGGGTATGAATACTTATGTCAATGTGATATTTCAGTTTTTTCTTTTTAATAAATTTGCAAAACTTTCTAAAATCCTGTTTTCTCTTTGTATTATGGGGTATTGAGTGCAGATTGATGAGGAAAAAAATGAATTTAAACGATTTCAGCATAAGGCTGCAACATAACCAAATGTGAAAAAAGTGAAGGGGTCTGAATACTTTCTGAATGCACTGTATCTCCCACAACTCCCGTCGGCCCTCCCGCTTTACTACTCTTCATTACTTTTATCGCTTCCTCAACTTCCTTCTCGGTTATCTTCCCTGCCGGTCCGAAAACTGGGTTGCTGTCTATGTTGCCGTCCCATTCTATATATATGATCTCTGTTACGTCTATTATTGCGAAACAAAATTATGTGCATATGTTTGAATGATCGTTTTAGGGCCATTTTCCCCGCTAGAGCAGGGGTTAGCCTTGCGGGCCCCATGACAATCATGGTTCCCTGTTTGAGGCAATGTTTTCATGGCCGGATGCCCTTCCTGACGCCAACCCTTGGTCGCCTCTTACGATGCGCAGGGATACGGTGTACCTATTCTAAGCCAGGGTACACACCGGGATCATTCATCCCAGCAAGCTGGTACTCAATTTGCCGACCTTGGAAGGATGAACAGGCTGAGTCAATCCCCTTGGTGTTAATTTAGCGATCGACCAGGATTCGAACCCAGGATCCTAGGATCCCAAGCCGGCACCCTAACCGCTAAGCCAACACCAGGGATAATATGTGCATATGTATACCGTCATGTATTGTCTTTGTGCCAAGTATGAATAAAATCGGTCGATACATCTCCGAGATATGGTTGCAGTCGCACAGACACACAGACTCACTCACGGACGGACAGACAAGACCCAATCCATAAGCCCCCATTTTGGACTAAGTCCAACCGGGGCTGCTAATACACCAACAGTTTTGGCATGCAGCTTCTGGTTTACAAATAAAGAAAAGCATCTCCTCACGGGCTACAATTAGATATATTAGTTTATCGATGCATTTTCTCTGGGAGGAGTAAGGAGGAGGAAAGCGGGGCAGGCACAGGGACATCACTATGGAGTTTTGTTTTTATAGACCTCTCACCCATCCCAGTGGTGAGGTTGCTCTCGTTGTGACCACACGATACCCTCCTATTCCCCTGGAGTACCTCTGGCTGTGTATGCCTTTCCCCAACTAACTAATGTTTGGACTGTCCAGTGTGGTGGACCGTCCATTGACTGATGAGAACTCTCTTGATACCTTAATTTCCTCTGACGTGGATCACTCTTAACCACCAACCCACCTCTCTGCTCCTCATCTGTAGTGATTTCAACTGGCACGTGCCACCATAACAGCTGGCTGGGTCTCAGCTCTGCAACAACCAATCATAGCATTGCAGCGAGTTATCTGTAAAAGTCCCAACCTGGATTTCAGCAACTGGTACATTCCCTCTCTTGGATCTGGTAATCACTATTAAACGAGAGAGTAACCTGAATGTCACAGAATATGTCTTTTCACACAGGGCAACTGGCAGGGTCTGCAATCTGCCCTCTTACAAATGGGTTGGCCTGCCATCTCCATTGAAAAATATTATTTATTCCATCGAGAAATACTTTCACAAAAGCCATTTTCTTTCACATACACAGGGTTATCTCATCCATTCTGCCGCAACCCTATCCATACTCTCAGCCCTGGTGCACTAAATCCTGTTGCAAAGCTGTTGCAGTTTAACACATTACTTCTTTTTTTGTATACAAAGTCGAGGCTCATAGAGGAGCTCGAATGGATCAGGACATAATGGAACAAAAGGAATATGTAGAACGAGAGAGGGGAAACACACCAACGGCAGAAACGAGGGACAAAATTGACGGAGACTTGGACAAACTAGGGATGTGGGGTAGAATGAGAACAAGGGAAGCACACAGAGGGTGGACAAGATTGATACAACTGCAAACTCTCAAGAAGGAAAAACTAAAAACTTTGAAAGAGGTGGGTTTGAGGGGGGATTAATGGGGCTACAATTATCATGGTTTTGATTGGGGATGATCTGAGATAGTAGTGAGCAGCTGTGTTGAAGAACTGGAGGGAAGAATGAGATCGAAGAGAATGTGTAAGTTGGTTCCACAGATCGGAAAAGAAAAGGACCAAATGAGTGGAGGTGACAGGTGATTCTGGATTTTGCACCAGACAAAATAATTTCACCATGCTCCATCTTTCTCGACATGGAAGGCAAACACGATTGAGAGTGAATTTATCACTCAATAGCCCTCGCAACTACTTTGGCCATCCTTAGGCAAGCCAAAATACATCAAATTATATTATTCTCTGCAATGGCATTGGGATTTGTGGATCTAGAGAAAGCCTACAACACTGTCCCGATCGAGATGGTGATGGCGACACTGAGATGGATAGGAGTGGTGGAAGGGATGTAGTTAGGTTGGTGGAAGGGATGTACAAGATGAGGGAAGAGTTTTGGTTGGTCCGGGTATGTCGGAGGAGTTCAATGTGAACATGGATTTGAGGCAGGGAAGCTCTATCAGCCCACTCGTGTTTATCATGGTGATGGAGCTGGTAAGCTAAAGGGTAAACATGAAAGATATTTTATGCGGATCATTTGGCTGTTGTGATGGAGAGTGGGCTGGAGATGCAGGAAGTACTGGGGGAGTGGAAGGAGGCATTTGAGGCACTGCCAGAGAGACACCAACAGAGGCTGCAGGTTTGCAATCTGGTCAGGAGGATTGCTGGAGTGAAGAGGGGGTTGATAGAAGGAGAATAGATCAACTGAGGGAGGAGATTGGTGTGCGGATGAGCTTGATGAGGAGATTGGTGAAATACCGGCTGAGATGGTCTGGACATTTGGTGTGGTTTGGGGAAGAGAGAATGGCAAAGAGAGCGGATAGGTTGAGGGAACAAGGTGGGAGGAAAAGAGGTAGACTACGGTTAAGATAGGAGGATTGTGTGAAGATGGATATCAGTAAGGTGGAGGTGGTTGGAGAGTGGAGAGAGTTGGCTGAGGGCAGAGGGGAGTGGAGGAGTATCGTTGTCAAGGCAGGGCAGGAGCTTGGTACCATCGGACCTCACCCCTTATAAAGGGAAGAGGAGGAGAACAACAATGTCGATGTTGAACTGTCCAACCCCTTTCTCAATGTGACTATGGCGCCTTTTATATCTGACTCTAATGTATGGTCCTTGTCAATCTCCTTCAACTGAAATGGGGGTTTCCCCCCAAAATAGGTATTTACTTTCTTCTCCGTTACATATTTCATCGGTCTACCAGGTGAGCCCAGCCACTGTTTTTTTTCGTCTGTCTTTGGAACAACCTTCCTGAGACTGTACAATCCCACTCATGCCTCAAGATTATAAAGTAAGGAGTGCATAACAATCTCATGTCATCCCCCATATCCACGTGCAATCATTTTTACGTCTCACCTAACCGAACCTGTGTTCCCTCTGCTCCTCTCACCTCTTTAACTCCGCCGCCGAAAGAGTTATGCTTTCACCCCTATCTGTCTGTTTCTCAGTGAGCAGGATATCTCAAAACGTTATGAACATATTCGGACAAAATATTGTGGACAGGATGGGTGTGTGACATGGACGAATTGATTCAATTTTGGTGAAGGTGCAGATGCAGATCCGGCCTATAGTGGATTAAAAAATGTAAACTATTCAGCATGGTGGAAGTATGAGCTCGACTGAGTGCTGTTTTAGTTTCTTGTTGGTTCATACCTTGTGTCAGCCTTTTTACCCTGGTCACCTCACTCTTCCATGAGCCTCAATCTTGTATTAACAATAAACAGCTCTGATCTCGAGTTTTGGAAACTGGGCATTCTAGAGACAACAAGCGTTACGCCTAGGTCCCCCGTCGTTGAAGTGATGTGAGTTGACAAAGTGGAAGACGCAAGGCGGCCATCTTGGATTTTGACGTGGCGACCCAATTTTCAATAGCGTTCTCCCTTATGAGTAGATACACCCACACACCAGATTAGAAGTTAGTAGTTAGTTTATTTTTCAAGATATTCCGCTTACAAGGTTCAGACATACATGGCGGCGGCCATCTTGGATTTTGACATGGCGACACAATTTTCAATAATGTTCTTCCTTATACCTAGATACACCCACACACCACAGATATTCCGCTCAATGTTCAGACATACATGGCGGCGGCCATCTTGGATTTTGACGTGGGTTGCACCCACACACCAAATTAGAATTCGGTCCTTCGCTTAGGCACGCACGTTCGCACGCACACACGCACGGACGGAGGTGAAAACCATTGTCCCCCTTTCGCTCCGCGGTGCGACGGGGGACAATAAAGCAGAAGTTTCCCACATTTTTCAAGCAAACAATTGTATTCCTAAAATCTGTTTAATTTCTGGCCCAGCGCCACCAAGAGCCAGAATGTGTCGGGCCCCCTTCATCCGGACCACCTTCAAAAAAAAAATTCTTTAATTAACCCCTAGCTGTATTTTCGTCAGACCAAACACATGCCGCGCTTAAGGGGAATTTGGATGTTATTCATTTATTCCTGTGGGAGCGGGAGTATCTGGCGTCGGTGAATGTTCTAATCCTGTTGGTGTTTTGAAGAAATCAGTTTTTTTTTCTATTTTTTGTAGGTGCCTAAAATACTCCCCTACCTTCACCCAAAAAGGAAAATTTATATTTAATATTACACACACACACACACACACACACACACACACACACACACACACACACACACACACACACACACACACACACACACACACACACACACACACACACACACACACACGGCTATCTTATGGTATAGAATACAGATGAACGGATTCGTTTATTAACTCATTTCATCCGGATGGGGGTTTGGCCAACATTCCTGTGTTCATTTTCGTCATTACGTCATTTTCGACTTCCGCTTCCGGTCCGGTCTGGAGAGGACGCTGGCGTTACTTGTTCGCCGCTTCTCCGACTGGGCCATTGTACATAGTTTGCTTTTCTGGTGGTCGTGGCGGATTTTTGACCGTTGGGTCTGCCCTCTGCTCGGTCCCGGCTCTGCTCCTGGCTTCGCCTGCCCGGCTCCTCCACTGTTTCCTCAGGCCCGCTCCCGTTGTTTGCGGCCGTTGTTTGCGGCGATGGCTGTTTGCCGCTGTGGTCTTGATTAGCGGCTGCAGTCGTTTGCCGCTGCGTTTGCCGCTGCGTTTGCCGCTGCGTTTGCCGCTTTGCCTCCTCGACCTTGGCCTCGTACTCGTCCCTTCGCTCCTGCCTGGCATGGCTCTGAGGTACTCCGCCGCAAGGCTTCTTCTGCTCAATACCCGCTCCACCCCATCATGCATCTCTGCCATCAAATCAAATGGACTCCTCCGACGACCCAGGTACATTCACCGTGGCTCCGGTCGTGAGTTTGTTTATTTGCAATCAGGTCACTCCATCCCCGTCCTCTGGTCGGCTCAGCGCACTCTCACTCTTCGTCCCAGCGCACCTGGTCACAGCAACGCACACGATCGCACCTCCTGCCTACGAACCCTGGCTAAATCACCTGAATTCATCCCTGCTGTTCAAAACAACATCAAGCTCACCCTGTTCAACACCCGGTCCCTCAACAACAAATGCCTCATCCTGAACGAATACATCCTGGATAACAAACTGGACTTTCTCTGTGTCACCGAAACCTGGCAACAACCTCTGGACTACTACACACTTAACCTCACCACACCCAATGGATATTCCTACGTCAATAAACCACGCTCGGAGGGCCGAGGTGGTGGAATTGCCGTTATCCACCGTCAAGACATCAAGACCAACCTCATCTCCATCTCATCTGCTCCATCATTTGAACACCTGGCTTTAAAACTCTCTGGTCGCACGCAGTCAGTCATGGCTGTCGTCTACCGCCCTCCCAAACCACACCCATCATTCCTGTCTGACTTCTCCTACTTTCTGACCCAGCTATGTTCCCTCTCCCCCTCAATCCTCCTCCTTGGTGATTTCAATATCCACATGGACTCCACTGACTCCACAATAACCACTGACTTCACTGATTTACTCACCTGCTTTAACCTCACTCAACATGTCGACTTTCCTACCCATATCCGTGGTCACATTTTGGACCTTGTCTGCTCCACTGGATTAAATTTGCACCATCTCTATGGCTCCGACCTCACCCTCTCTGACCACTTAGCCATCACTCTGACCATCAACATCCCCGCCCCAACACCAAGGCATTATCGCACAATCAACTTCCGTAAGCTAAACGCTCTTTCACCTACCTCATTCTCATCCACCCTCTCTGAAAAAATGTCCACTTCTCCCTTCATTGACCTCCACACCCCTTCCGACCTCACTGACTACTACAACCACACTCTCTCCTCCTGCCTTGACCAGCTTGCGCCTGTAAAAACCAAAACAGTTTCTTTCACCCATTCTGCTCCCTGGTTTACCCCTGAACTCCACCTGATGAAAACTCGTGCTCGCCAACTTGAAAGACTCCGCAATAAAACGGGTCTCACAGTTCACTCCCAAGCCTACAAGGACCACCTACAACACTACAAAGATGCCCTCTCCCGCGCCCGCTCTGCCTACTACTCTCAAATTATCCACTCTGGCTCCGGAAACCCAAAAGCACTCTTCTCGACAATAAACAAACTCCTCCGCCCCCTGAACACCACCACCCAGTCATTCACAGTAGACAACTGCATCTCCTTCCTCTCTTTCTTCCAACGCAAAATTGACAACATCTACAACAGCTTGACCACCGCCGCACCCGCTCCCCCTCCAACCACCTGCCCCCCCTTGTCCTGCCATCCCCTGTCTCGGTTCGCCCCAATCTCCCTTACTGACCTCTCTGAACTCCTCATAGGAATGAAAACTGCCACCTGCACTCTTGACCCCATCCCCTCCAGCTTTGTCAAAGCCTCCCTCCCTGCTCTCTCTCCACTTATCATTGCAACAATAAACTCCTCCCTGTCTACAGGCATCGTCCCACCTTCCCTCAAAATTGCTGCTGTTACCCCCATTCTAAAAAAACCTGGTCTAAACCCTGGCACCCTAAACAACTTCAGACCCATCTCCAACCTACCCTTTCTGTCAAAAGTTTTGGAACGCGCTGTAGCCACTCAACTCAAACATCATCTCTCTGCCAATAACCTGTATGAAACATTCCAATCCGGATTCCGCTCCAACCACAGTACTGAAACTGCTCTCCTCAAAATCACCAACGACCTTCTCCTCTCCTCTGACGCTGGCAACCTCAACATTCTCGTCCTCCTCGACCTCAGCGCTGCCTTTGACACCATCGATCACACTATCCTCCTCACCCGACTTGAATCCACCTTTAACGTTACCGGCACTGCCCTCTCTTGGATTAAATCATACCTCTCTGACAGATGCCAGTTCATCTCCATCAATAACTGCAAATCCCCCACTGCTCCCCTCCCCCAAGGTGTCCCCCAAGGTTCAGTTCTTGGCCCCCTCCTCTTCATCCTTTACCTGTCCCCGCTCGGTCACTTAATCCGCCGTCATGGTCTCCAATTCCACTGCTTCGCCGATGACATCCAGCTTTTCATCTCCACCAAGTCCGTCTCCACCGACACCCACTCTATCCTGACAAACTGCATCACTGAAATAAAATCCTGGCTTCAAATCAACTTCCTCAAACTTAACTGTGATAAATCTGAAATAATCATCATTGGCCCAAAAACGCTCACAAAATCCACCCATAACTTTGCCCTCAACATCGACGGTATCCCAGTATCCACCTCCCCTCACATCCGGAATCTTGGCGTCATCTTTGACCAAACCCTTTCCTTCGACAAATACACTAAACAGATCACAAAGTCAGCCTTCTTTCACCTGAAAAACATTGCCCGTCTCCGCTCATCCCTCTCCTCCACGGCTGCAGAAACCCTCATCCACGCCTTCATCACCTCCCGTCTGGACTACTGCAATAGCCTCCTCTATGGTTCACCCTCAAAAATCACCAATAAACTCCAATACATTCAGAACTCCGCTGCCCGTCTACTCACCCATTCCCGGACCCGTGACCACATCACCCCCGTCCTTTACAAGCTTCACTGGCTCCCCATCCCCCAGAGAATCCAGTACAAAATCCTCCTCTTGACATACAAAGCCCTCCATAACCTGGCCCCATCCTACCTGGCTGACCTCCTCTCCAGACACATTCCCACCCGCAACCTCCGCTCTGCTGGAACCAACCTCCTGACCCCCTCCATCCGGACCAAACTCAGATCCTGGGGGGACAGGGCCTTCTCCATCGCTGCTCCCACCCTCTGGAACTCACTACCTCACACCATCAGAGACTCCTCCTCACTCACCACATTCAAAACATCACTAAAGACCCACCTGTTCAACACTGCATTCAACATTCAACCCACAGCATTTAACCCCTGACTATCTCTTCTCCTTCTCCCTCCTTTTGCTTTAAATATTTCCCTATTGATTCTTGTCTTTTTGCAATTGTTGTTTTCATGTATTGTTATGCATTATGTTTGCCACTCTGTCAAAGCGCCTTTGGGCTTCTGGAAAAGCGCTATACAAAATAAATGAATTATTATTATTATTATTACGTCACCACAATTATCATAATGCAAGTTGTTCCCATAGTAGTTTATTTCACGAGGGAGGGGGGTGCTGCCCATGGCAATAGTATGTCAGGGAATCGCTCTGAGTGACTTGGAGGGAGACAAAAAATAAAACTGTACACAGTGTTTCATCGTCACACACAATCGTTATATGAAACCAAAAAAAAATTGAAGGAATAATTCTGGGTCCCTATTAGGTCTGGGCCCTGGGGTGGTCATCCCACCCCCCCCCCCAACCCTCCCTCGGCAGTCCTGCAATCTGGCCTATCACTCGTAAAAAGTGAGCAGGGACGACATCTTCAGTAAGGTTTAATCTTTAAATTATCTTTCTCCATGATGTTTGCTGCAGGATCACCATTTCAACCCACGTTTGTCCTCAGTTCCGCTGTGTCCAACGTCATTTGTGCAACAGTTTTTGGCAAGCGGTTTGAGTACGAGGATGCCACCTTCCTTGACCTCCTTAAACGTATGAGCTTCAATGTGCGAGAGCACGGATCTCCTTCTGCTCAGGTATGCTTCTCGCAATGCATTCAAATTCATCACCATCATGTAGCAATGTAGCATGCCCCATGCAGAGTGTTGGTGCTGTCGAAGCAGTTATTCTGCTACAATCCTTGTCCGGTCGCCACTCCTACACAGGAAGTCATGGCAGGAAATTTTTAATGACACCTAATCTTTGCGAAGGAAGCCGTGGACTTTATAACGTTCACCAACTAATGCTGCAGATGGAATTCCCCGTTTAACGACCATCCGAGTGTCTGCATACAAATTACATACCAAAAGGTATCTCTGTGTTGAACATGTCAGCACTTCACTGAAGGTGCAAGAAAAAAATTTCTTATTTGGTAAAATTTCTCATGGTGATGGGATCACAGGTTCATGTCCCAAATACTGGTGTGGATTCGTCCCGTCTACTGTCCTTGAATTAATGTAAAATGGAAATAATGTTTAACATCGTCCTCATCCTAAACGTGATTAGTGTACCCTCCATGACACTTCGATCAATGTAAAAAAAATAAAAAAAATCGTCGTGTACCTGTATAAAAGTGATATTTATGATGTGAAGCATGACATGATTTCTGTCACCGTCGTAATGATAAATTGCATTTTCTCTGCAGCTTTACAATGCTTTTCCAATTTTCCGTTTGCTGCGTAATCCCTGCAAAAGAATATCTGACAATGTTAAAAAGATCAAGAAGTATTTCTACAAAGCTATCGATGAGCATCGTTCTTCTCTCGTGACCACTGATCCACAAGACTACATTGACTCGTTCCTCATACAACAGGCCAAGGCAAGTGGTGAGAGGTCACGGTTTGCTTGTGCTGTTACATAGCAAGTTGCAAGTATGCAATTTATGCCACTGCAGCCAAAGGCCGGAGGCATGACGATTTTCGCCTGTCCGTTCAGCTGTCTGTCTGTCTGTCTGTCTGTCCGTGCGTACATCCATTATATCGGTGTTTTTGGTTACCACGATAACCTGTGAACCACTTGAAGTATTTCAACCAAACTTTGCAGAAGTAGGAATTGTATTACAATGAAATGATTGGATGTTGGGTTTAAAAGGTTAAGAATCGAAGGTAATGTGACATTTAATTGAAAATCTTTATTAATCCAACTGAACCATTGGAGGCATTTCAACCAATCTTGGCACAAGTATGGAATCTAATACAGAGATTAATTGATTATATATTGGGTGCAACTGGTCACAGACCGAAGGTGATGTTCCTTTTTTAATAAATCCTCTTTCAGACCATTTTCAGGTAACCTTTAATTGAGGTCAAATGTATCATTGGGTTCACATCTGGCATGGGCAGAGGCATATCATTTGACACATTCATGTCAAATTCTATTTTCTAAGTCACTTTTGATTTCAACAAAAACGTTACTGGCAGAATTGTTTGCCTTTGATGTTAAATGGTGAAGAAAAGATCTATGTTCAACGGCTAAAACTATTGGTATCGTTTCGACCTTTTGTAAATCAGATAGTCATGATGTGAAGGCCAAAGTTTGAGGACATTTTCATGTATAAGAAGATAAAATAAGCACATTTGGTTAATCTTACTTGATTTGACTGTACCCAAAATGTGTTGTTGTATGTGCACAAAAGCCACCTATGTGGAAACAAGAACCCATCCAATTAGTCATTCAAATGTTGCATCTGTTTGTTGGTTTAATACTTCGATGGTGCTATCAAAGTGCCCATGGGTTTTGTCGGACATTTGTCCGACACCTTTGTGTCGGACATTTGCATCCATTTGTCGGACAGCTGCCGGACCACACCCACATCTGTCGCTTGACTCCACCCACCACAGCACCGAAACAAAATGATATGGCCACCATCTTGGTTTTCTGTTGGGCCTAACACATTAGGCCTGTGTAGGCCTCTGCTGATTATACACTGCCCGGGTTTGTTGCGTCAGATTACCATTGGCTTTGCTTGGGTTGAATGTTATCGACGATGAGCGACCATGAAAAATGTAATCATATGTCGAATAATATTAAGGTTTAATATCCTGACAATCCTGACAATCCTGACAAATCTCACTCTCTTACTATGTCTCGCCGAAAAGCTCGACTGGACAACCCTCCCATCTACTTTCTCAACAATCCTCTCCAAGAAGTTCTGTCGCTCAAGCTTTTGGGTCTCACTATCTGCCATGATCTTTCTTGGGAAAACCACATTTCCAAGCTGGCCTCCAAAGCCAGTCGCCGACTGGGCATCCTCCGTCGTGCGAAGTCCTTCCTCGGCACACCTGAGCTCCTCACCACATACAAGGCTTTCATCCGCAGCTCAATGGAATACTGTTCTCCCCTATGGGCCGGTGCTCCTGCCTCACACCTTGCTCGGCTTCATGCTGTTGAATCCAAAGCTTTCAAAATCATTGGAATCTCCCGCGATGAAGCTATCTCTGAGGGCCTTTCACTCACTCACCGCAGGTAGGTGGCCTTTCTGTCTTCTACCGACTCCTTTCCGGCCTTGCTCCCCCAGCTCTCTCTGTGCTCTGTCCCCCAAATATTCCTACAGGTCGCACAAGATCTGCCAGCAACCCTCTGATGGTTAAACTGCCGAAATCTCGGCTCTCTGCTCACCTTCACTCTTTCATGCCTCTTTTCTCCCGCCTCTGGAACAAACTCCCACACTCCCTTCAATCGCACTCCTCCCTCCAGGTCTTTAAAACAGCTGTTCACCACCATCTCTTATCTTCCCCCATCCAAAACCTTGATCTTTTCTACCCCCACTAATTCACCCCAGATCCACCTTGTTTGAAATTCCAACTTCCTTCCTGGAAGTCCTGGCAGTGTCCATATGTTTATACCTCTCCCACCCCCCGCCCTTCACATGCCCCCCCAAAGCCCTCTCCCTCCCACAGATCTCTCGATGTCTCCATGTCTCGATGTCTCCAAAAAAAAAAAAAAAAAAAAAAACTCCCGTCAGAACGCACGGAAATCAAGGGTTACGTAATCAAGCGGTACATTATGGAATGGAAATTACTAAAACCGTTGGCTTTGTTTGGGTCGAGTGTTATAGATGATGAGAGCTTTAGCGTGGAAGGAAAAGACGCCTGAGGTGTTCGGAATCTGAGTCGATCCTTTATTCCAACCGGGAACAACCAAACCCGCTTGTCTCACTTCCTGTTCCAGAAAATCCTCGATCAACCCGAGCACAATCATATTTACCGCGGTGCTGGCTGGCCGGTAAGGGCTTGCTGACTCCACCTCTGATGACGACGATGTGCCACGCCCATTCTGGCGGCTCCTCCCCCTTCTTCTCGGAGATGGAGCACATGGCAATGGCATCTTGTGGGGATAGCAAACCACTTGCACCACTTTTGAAGGGAACGAAAGGGACCTATCTTATTTGATTAATGCAACGCAGATTCAACTATTGGAAACACAGCCTTACCTGAAACACATAATAATGAAATAACTACGAAGAGGGCCTATGGTTCGCGACGTGTTGTTCATGGACTAACGAGGGGACGACCTTTGACTTGAACAAGAAATGGAGGTATTTACACAGATAATTATTTACAATGGGTATATTTACAACAATTTACTGAGTGCAGGGTTCTCAAAACCCCAACAATATATATATACAGTGCGTATCAAAAAAAATGTAATCCAAATTCAAGGGGTTAATATGCAAAGGTTATTTAGTTTGACAATTTACATGTGTTTTACCAATTATAAGGAGATTCTCAGCTTTCCAATTATGCCTTTCATGCATCATGGCTGTCACACATGACCGAGTACATGTTCATTGAAAATGACAAGTTCAAATCGCATTTTTACAAGTTTGGCTAATCGGTGCAAGACAGTTTTAAATGGACGCATTACTTGTCGACTGCCAAGTTGATTATGTAAAATTGTTAAGCTGGTCTGGTAATCGCCGGTTGCGTCATCCTTTGTTTAAGATGGGTATTTAAGATGGGCCTACAGTGTATGGGTTTAGAGACAGTCTGAGTCATTGAAAAGATGGTTCAACTTACGACTGAACAGCGGACATTCGTGGTTAAAACCTTTCACCAAACTGGAAGTTTGCAGCGAACTCGTGATGCGTTCAGGGAACGATTCCCAGAACGGGAGCCTCCAGCAGCCAAAACCATCTGGGCGAATGTTAGAAAATACCAAGAGCATGTCACTAGCCTCAACCGCAACAAGGGGGATTCTGGTAGGAGGCTCACTGAGCCATCGGAAATGAACATTGCAGCAGTAAGGCAGCAAGTTTTGGAGCATCCTAGGGATACCAGCGCAAGACGAAATGGGACGGGATTGCTTTCGGCAACATTCAACCGAATCACAAGACTGGACCTCCACCAACATCCATATCGGATTCACATCCGGCATCAACTTACGCCAGGGGATTTTTGCCAGGAGGCTGGTGCTTCCCGGATGGTTGATAGCACGTTGCGAAGCAGATGTCAATTTCCTGCGGTATCTCATTATCGGCGACGAAGCTGCTTGCGCCATGGACGGCAAGGTCAATACCCATAATGTTCTTAAATATGCACCGACAGGACAATCCCCGGAATTTAATTTTGACACTAACATGAATCGACAAAAGTGGACTGTTTGGTTGGGACTTTGTGGAAGTGGTCAGGTGATCGGACCATTTTTCTTTCAAAGGAATGTCAATGGTAACAGGTATCTGCAGATGATCAATGATGAAGTTTTACCGCGGCTGGAGGAGAACTTTGAGCGACAGGTTCGTGGTATCTTCAGATATCTCTGGTGGGTCCAAGATGGCGCCCCAGCACATCGTCTTATCGCTGTCCGAGATCGACTGAGGGAACTCTTTGGAGACCGAGTCATCGCCCTCAACCATGCAGTGGAATGGCCGCCAAGATCCCCTGACCTCACACCATGTGATTATTTCCTTTGGGGACATTTAAAGAACAAGGTGTTCGTAACTCCTCCCCATGATCTTGACGAATTATAGGGCCGTATTCGACATGAAGTGGATGCATTGCGCAATTACCCGGCTATGGTGAGACGAGCAGTTCAGGGCATGCTCTGCCGCTGTGAGTTATGTGTTGAAAGGGGAGGTGGACATGTTGAAGGTGTCGGTGCATAAAGCCAATCATTCCTTAGAAAAGTTCACATCTGACGTTCATTTTGTCCAAATTATCCTGACCCTGCATCGATTAGCCAAACTTGTAAAAATGCGATTTGAACTTGTCATTTTCAATGAACATGTACTCGGTCATGTGTGACAGCAATGATGCATGGAAGGTATCAATGTAAAGCTGAGGATCTCCTCTTAATTAGTAAACCACATGTAAATTGTCAAAATAAATAACCTTTGCATATTCACCCCTTGAATTCGGATTACCTTTTTTTTGATACGGACTGTATATATATATACTAGTATAAAGCCCGTCAAAATGACGGGATGGAACAGTTTTTGACGGTACAGCCATCTGAGCATGCCTGAAGTCTGAAGTCTGGGCCTCGTATCAGGGGTGCTTTTATCATTTTTATTGATTAGACATCCTACAGATGTAAATGAACACTCATTTTACTCTGCGCACATTGCACATCACGTGCAGCAAATTTCACCTTTCTGTGCCTTGTATGTATTGTGATTTTAAAAATACCGCTTCTGTACACCGATCTTGAGGCTCAGTTTGTAAGCCACCGTCTACAATTCCAACGTAAGAGGCGTAATTACTCTTCTTTTAGGTCTTCGGAGTCCTTGGGGTCTTTTGAGTCTTCAGTGTCTTCAGTGTCTTTAGCGTCTTTTGGATATTTTGGGTCTTCTGGTTCATCGGTGTCTTTTAGGTCATTCGAGTCTTTTGGGTCGTCCAGGTCTTTTGAATCATTTGAGTATTTTGGGTCCTCAATCTGGATCTTTGGGGTATTTAAGGGTCTTCGGGGTATTTTGTGTCTTAGTGGTAATTTGGGTTTTTGGGGTCCACTGGGTCCTCATTGTCTTTAAGGAGCTCCAGGGTCTTTCCAGTCTTTTGGATTGTTTGGGTCATTGGCGTATTTTGGGTCTTTAAGGGTCTACGGGGTATTTTGGGTCTTTTCGGGTTTTTTTGATCTTTTTGGTCTTCTTTAAGGCTTTTTTTGTATATTTTGGGGTATTTTGGGGTCTTTTCTATCCTTTCAGTAACCGGGTTATTTTGGGTCTTCGGACTCTTTTTGTGTTTCAAGGTTCTTTGGGGTATTTAACAATCTTCCAAGTATTTTGGGTCTTCAGGTTTTTTGGGGTCTTTGTGGTCCTTTGGGTCTTTAAGGGTCTTGGTGTCTTTTGGGTCTTTGGGGAATTTTGCGTCTTCAGGGTCTTTTGGGTTTTTGTGGTCTTTTGGATCTTTAAATGTCTTGGTGCCTTTGGGGTATTTTGGGTTTTCGGGGTTTTTTCAGTCTTTTAAGGCCTCTTTGTCAGTTGAATCTTCAGGGTTTTTAAGGGTATTTTGGGTCTTCAGGGTATTAAAGTGTCTTTGGGGTGTTTAACAGTCTTTAAGGGTATTTTTGGTCTTCAGACCTTCGGGTGTTTTTGGGTTTTGGGTCTTTATGGTCTTTTGGGTCTTTAATGTCTTTGGGGCCCATTTGGTCTTCAGGGTCCTTGGGGTCTTCAACAGTCTACAGGGTATTTTAGGTGTTTTGGGTCCATTGGGTCCTCACTTTTAGTTATTTTAAACGGTTGACACACAGCCGTGTTCAAAGATTTCCCATTAAACCCAAACTCAAATCCCTCCTAAATAGACAGTGGGCCAAGCCTCCAAAATCATGTCTAGTTTTTGACTTTCGTGACCCACCTCTGGTATCGACCTGAAATTTTGCAAAGATTTAGATAAAAAATCACTTAGAAAGAATTCACAACTCGTCAGTGCAAAAAGTTGCACATTAATTAGTTATGCTAATTAGCAAAATCTATAGTGCCATCTTGTGTCCATTATTATATAGTGTACAACTGAATGTACAACTTGGTACAACTGAATGGGAATTCTAAATATAAAGTATGTAGTCTATGTAGAGATGGGGAAACCGTCCAGGAGTTTGGGTGATCGAGGTCCTACACCCTCTCACACACACACCTACACACACACCTACACACACACACACACACACACACACACACACACACACACACACACACACACACACACACACACACACACACACACACACACATACACAGTATATATACACACACACACAGTACACACACACACACACACACACACACACACACACACACACACACACACAGTATATACACACACACAGTATATATATACACACACACACACACACACACACACACACACACACACACACACACACACACACACACAACACAAGGAAATTATTTTTAAAAATGTTTTTTTTTACCAGAAGATGGCCATTCAAATTTTAATATCAAACTGAGTGATATATATATTTTTAATTCTTCATGAACTGAAATAAATTATCAAACTAGTTATCCAAGCTCTTATTACAAATGAATTGGAATATTATAAAAAAATAACATTCATGAAAAAATTAACTTATTAAAAATCTTATTAAATTGGTTCACGAGTTTTCAAGTGACCACTATATTCGTCATGGGTATGTGTCCGTCTGTATGTCTGTCTGTCCGCAGCATAACTACCCGATGATCATCTGCTCTTGATGAAACTTGGGTGGGAGGTTGATATCATGATCTAGTTGTGTCCTGCCTAGAGTGGGCGTATTGCGCAATGGGCGGAGCCACGCCCGGAAAAGATGTCTTTTTAGGGGGTAATATATTTCAAGCTACATCTTCTCCGAGGGGTTTGGTGGAATCTGACAGGGGTTTCGGTATTTGGTTAGGCCAATGTCATGTGTCTAGCCCCACGGAGCTCGATTTTTCATTTTCACCCCAAGGTTAAGGTCACAAGGTCACAAAATTTAGAAAAGTCGATTTTTGATGGTTTTATTACATTGTTCGCTTCCTGATAGGGTGAAATGTCGTACATGATCTTATATTATCACATACATCATGAAATCCAAGTTTTCCAACAAATTTCAGAATGTTCGACCTTTGAAGGTCACAAAGGTCAAAGTTTCAAAGTTGTTGGAATCGAACCGAATTTTCGGTATTGTGTAGCTAACTAACCTCATAACTGATTATACATTATTTTCTATCTCATTTCAAGGTCAGTAACCTTCGTTTTGACATTTCCGGGCCTGGCCTGTCCAGGCCTGTTTCGGTTATAGTCCGTCCTTTGTCATTGAATATCGAGCGCTCTTGAACCATCGTCGTCTTCTGACTTGTCTTATTTAAAATTATTAAATAATGGAATCACTCTGCTGTGCGTATTGACGACATGCATGAAGCAAAACCCCGAAGAACTAACATCAGAATCTTCGCCTTCCATGGCTGCATCTGACTACATGTAAGTCGCCATGACAGCTGCGCCAGCACTGTATGTACAGTCTGAAACGAAGCACGCGATTGGCTGATTGGCGCTCACGGCCACTCGTGGCCTATGTTACATATGCTTTATTAAAAAGATCGTCAACATTTTGGATGTTTTTTCCACATTTTGAAAATATGTGCAAGTTCTGTGATTGACGAGTTTCAGATATTAATTCTGTAATATTTTTACACAACATATTATAAATGCAGGTAGATATGCGAGGTGTGTCACAAAAGTAAACAAAACAGGGGCTCGGCCCAGGATGGTGGTCTAAAAGCACTACTCAAAGCCTTTAAAACCTACCCTTATGAAGAGGGGGTAGACACACACACACTTTATATGGTATATATATATATATATATATATATATATATATATATATATATATATATATATATTGTTACGGACACGGCTAAAGATGTTGCTTGACCGAGCGGAATGGCCGCCGTGTTCGCACAGTTTACCCGATTACCCCCAACTCACCCGATTCCACTCGAACGTTGGCCAAATCGCGCTACGCTAAATCAATGATGGAAAAGACACAACGACTGGGATAGATGAAACGACGCAAGGGGTACAGTTCTCAAGACCTCCGGAGGAGGATATAATTAGTGGTGGAGAAAAGGGGTAGATTACAAGGTAGAGTGAGGTAAAAGACACAGAAGAGATGGGCACTTAGTTACAGTCTTATCTTATACCCGACAGACCACAGGCAAACGGAACAAGGCTGACTTACACAGGGATTGATGGCAGGGAAGGACAGGCAGTCGATAGCACAAGGTGCACCTTGGCTCAGGGACAGGATAAAGCGCGGTCCAGTCCAGAGATGTGGGGAGGCCTCACAGCGCTCGGAGGTGGCGTCTTCCTTTCTCCAAGCTCAGCGCGCATCTGACGTCACCTCCCTCTTCCTGCGCATGCTCAGCGGGGAGTCACACGCCCTCGGCTGGTTGGCTCCGCCCCAGATGGGACCGGTCCGCCGCTCCCATTGGGTGTGGGGGTTACCGAGCTCCGCCCTTGACGAGGAGCTGACAGCGAGCCCCTACTTGGTAACCCCGTCGAGCACATGTTCGATGGCGACTCGTTGGAAAGGCCTGGTGCCCTCCCAACACCCCCTACCAACCAAGCCGGAGTGAGGACGCGCACTCCCCGCGCCGCCGCCGTTGTTGTTGTTGTTGTTGAACCGTGAGGAAGAGCTGCGGGGAGGTATTGGGAGGTCCTAAACTTCCTAACGGTGCCATACAATCACATTCTGGTGCAACGAAGAGTCAGAATTAATGGAAACGACTCCTTAACTGACATAGACTAAGAATAACTAGCAAGATGTCCTATAGTTGTCTACGTGAGATGCGGTGAACCTGGGTGCGACATTTAATGGGGGAAACAGGGGGAGGTCGGGTCTACAGAGTGTTGTTTACAGAAAATGGGACTAGGGAATGGGGGATTGGGGATAGTTGGGAAGTATTGAGGAAATAGGGGAATATTTACAAGCGGATATGGATGGATGCAAATCCCATATCCGCAACATTGCACCCTTCTCTACCTCGGGGCGTCCCGACCCGACAAATTTTTACCTACTTTAGTGTGGCACTCAGATGTAGTTCCCTCTACTATTAACTCAACCCTGAGTGCGACAGTTTTACAGATGTTCACAAATGAGTAAATATGTCCCCCTGCGAAGTTGCACCCTTCTCCTAACAGAAACACACCCACAGGATAACCGAATCGCGGAAAGCATCCTCAAACTAAACATACAGCCGGTAGGGAGCATCATTTACACAAGACTACACTGATATTTACACTACGATCCAGGACCTGTTCTTTGAGGAACACATGCAGATGTTATGCATAGAGAGAGAGCACGCATGCCAGCATCGATACACCAACCCACGAGTGCCCTGTGGCCCTACGGCCTTTAATAATGTGCAGAGCACCCCTTCCAAGCACCAAAAGCACCACCCCATTATGTACAGTCAGCACCATCCGGTGCACCAATAAAGTGTTCAATAAAAATGCACAATTAAGTGTCCATGGTCACCGGTGGTGTCGCAGCCGGCCGATGTTCTGCCGCTGGTCTTGCCTTCATGGAGTGCACTTGGCCTTCTGGCTTCTTTAGAAATAAAGAAAGGCGCCAACCGCGTCCATTTCTAAATTGTGGCCGTCAGGGGGGCCAACTAAAAGTGGTTCACCTGTATGGCATAGGTGCCACGTTGACCCAGAGGTCCATCAATTTGGGTTTGTTCCTACTTTTTGTGGGTGCCTAAAACGCTTCCCTACACCTACCAAGGAAATCCTATATTTAATATTATAATAACACACCCACTAATTGGGGATAATTTATTACTTTTCCCATAGCTTCAAAAGTTTGACTCGAGGTGAAGGAGCATTACACAAATGTAGGATGAAGAGTCTGACACAGAGTGTGGATCGCTGTGTCCTGTTGAAAAAAACAGGATAGGAGGACAGAGATAATTACTGATATAATAATTAACCCAAACAAGAGCAAAGGTCATTTAAAAAAACCCCAAAGAGAATCAGGGTGAAGCTTCAAATAAATCACTGTTTAATAACCCCACAATGATAAAGATGATACTACTCTCAGGAAAACATTGTGGATAACCAACTTAAGTAGCTTGCATTCCTGTTATCCCCCGTGTTGTCTCTAATGCCATCCTCTCCATGTTCAATGTATTACCACAAGTACACTACGCCTGGTGTTGGTGTGCTGGCTTGGGATCCTAGGATCCTGGGTTCGAATCCCGGTCGATCGCTGAATTAACGCCATTGGCCTTAACGAAAATTGGCCTTAAAACGATCATTCATATTCATTCATTCATTATACATACCTGTACCAAGTTTGACTAAGATCCCTTCAGCCGTTCTCAACTTATTGCGGTAACGAAAACCTATCATGGACGGACGGACAATCTGAAAACATAATGCCTCCGGCGACTTCGTCGACGGCAGCATAAAAATTCTTAATTTGTTATAACTCCGCCCCGGAAGGTGGCCAGAGGCATTGTTTTCGGGTCATCTGTCCGTCCGCCCGTACGAGCTAAACCTCGTTTTTCTCAGCAACCACATGTCCAATTGAGACTAAACTTTCAGGGTAGGAGTTACACCCATGCAGAATGTTTTTATGATAATTGTGACGTCATATGTCACGTGGTATAGCAGCCATCTTGGATTAAACAAAAATCATTAAAAAATGATTTCTCGGAAACCGCTGAATGGAAAAATTAGAAACTTGTCACATTGTCAAGTACTCCCAATGGGCAACAAACGCATGATAATCAATATTGGTGAAATTGTATACCAGGCAAAACTGTTTTAATCAAATTCCTTATCTTAAAAATCTGAAATTGCATGCACATGATCTATGACCCATTTGTATTGAAATATTAAATTTATGACACATGGTTTGGCAGCCATATTGAATTAAACCGAAAACATCTCCCAAACCACCAAATTGATTGACTCAAAACTTTACGTGTGTCATTGACTTGGCATTGACAAATACTTACCTGGTGTTGGCCTAATAGTTAGGGCCGTGGACTTGGGATCCGAAGGTCCTGAGTTCTAATCGCGTTCAGCTGTTGAATTAATACCAGGTGGGGTTAACTCAGCCTGTCATCCTTCCGAGGTCGGCGAAATGAGTACCAGGGTACTGGGTCCTCTGTCAAGGAGGTTGGTGGCAGGATTTGCACTCCAGCCACTGAAAAACACCTCATTCCGTAGCCCACACAATGGTGTGTCAGGGTGGTCCTGAGGAGTCGTCCAAGGATGCAGCGACATGCTCATCTGGTGTACACTCCCATATATATGGATATATATATATATATATATATATATATATATATATATATATATATATATATATATATATATATATATATATATAGATAATGTTGCGGATATGGGATTTGCATCCATCCATATCCGCTTGTAAATATTCCCCTATTTCCTCAATACTTCCCAACTATCCCCAATCCCCCATTCCCTAGTCCCATTTTCTGTAAACAACACTCTGTAGACCCGACCTCCCCCTATTTCCCCCATTAAATGTCGCACCCAGGTTCACCGCATCTCACGTAGACAACTATAGGACATCTTGCTAGTTATTCTTAGTCTATGTCAGTTAAGGACTCGTTTCCATTAATTCTGACTCTTCGTTGCACCAGAATGTGATTGTATGGCACCGTTAGGAAGTTTAGGACCTCCCAATACCTCCCCGCAGCTCTTCCTCACGGTTCAACAACAACAACAACAACAACAACAACAACGGCGGCGGCGCGGGGAGTGCGCGTCCTCACTCCGGCTTGGTTGGTAGGGGGTGTTGGGAGGGCACCAGGCCTTTCCAACGAGCCGCCATCGAACATGTGCTCGACGGGGTTACCAAGTAGGGGCTCGCTGTCAGCTCCTCGTCAAGGGCGGAGCCTGGTAACCCCCGCACCCAATGGGAGCGGCGGACCGGTCCCATCTGGGGCGGAGCCAACCAGCCGAGGGCGTGTGACTCCCCGCTGAGCATGCACAGGAAGAGGGAGGTGACGTCAGATGCGCGCTGAGCTTGGAGAAAGGAAGACGCCACCTCCGAGCGCTGTGAGGCCTCCCCGCATCTCTGGACTGGACCGCGCTTTATCCTGTCCCTGAGCCAAGGTGCACCTTGTGCTATCGACTGCCTGTCCTTCCCTGCCATCAATCCCTGTGTAAGTCAGCCTTGTTCCGTTTGCCTGTGGTCTGTCGGGGATAAGATAAGACTGTAACTAAGTGCCCATCTCTTCTGTGTCTTTTACCTCACTCTACCTTGTAATCTACCCCTTTTCTCCACCACTAATTATATCCTCCTCCGGAGGTCTTGAGAACTGTACCCCTTGCGTCGTTTCATCTATCCCAGTCGTTGTGTCTTTTCCATCATTGATTTAGCGTAGCGCGATTTGGCCAACGTTCGAGTGGAATCGGGTGAGTTTGGGGTAATCGGGTAAACTGTGCGAACACGGCGGCCATTCCGCTCGGTCAAGCAACATCTTTAGCCGTGTCCGTAACAATTGGTGTCAGGAGTGGGATACGAGGCCCGAAGCGCGCTTAACGCGCTCAAAATTACAAGCAGTTGGAAATTGTTTTGTTTTACAAAAAAAAAAAACCCGAATTTTGAAAGTCGCGCTATGGCAGATCAAGACGGCTGGGTTCCGGTAGAGGAGAGTGAGGCAGGGTCGATCCAGGACCAAATTGAGGGACATGAGGAGAGCGACGCAGTGAGGGCGGCAGGTTCGCAAAATGGCGTCCTCACGCACGAGGTTACGGGCGCGCAAAATGGCGCCTCGCACATGGCTACGGCGACCGCGCACCCGACACTAGCAGCGCCATTGGTGGATTCGAACCTTTTTTTCCTGCAAATGAGGGCCCTTATGGGACAAATGGGAGACCAAATTGGAGGTTTGAAAAACAGTATAGAGGCTCAGAGTGAGCAAATGGGGGTAATGGGGTCCAATAGCGAGAAATTGAGGGAGGACATGGGGGCCCAGATCGGAGGGTTAGGGAATAGAATAGAGGGATTAGACAATAGATTAGGGGAAATACAGGAGGGGTTAACGGGGGTGGAAAATAGAATGGCTGCCCAGGAGAATCAGATAGAGGGAGTGAAAAATGGGTTAGAGGGGTTAGAAAACAGTATGGAAGGCAAATTGAGGGACATGAGGGACCAAGCGGAAAGGGAAGTTAAAAAAATGGGGCAGCAGATAGAGGGGGTTCAGAATGGGGGTTGAAACTAAATTGGATGCTCACAGGGAGGAAATGGAGCAGATGAGGGTGGCATCTGGGCAGGAGATGCAAGTGATGGGAGAGGAGATCAGAAGAGGTGTGAGTGAGGAGGTCGGAGGAGTGCGCGAGGAGGTGAGGCACTGTAAGGAGCGCATGGAGAAGGAGGTGAGAAAGGGGACTGTAAAATTGCAAGGTGGTATAGAGGAGTTGACGCTGGGAGTAGAACAACTGACAGTGGGACAAAAGGAGTTGGGGGACCAGGTAAAGAAGAACACAGCGGTAATAGAGGGTTTAAAATCGACACAGAAGGAGATGAAAAAGGACGTAGGGGTAATTAAAAAAGAGTGTCAGACGGTACATGAGGACCTGACGAGGAAAATGAACAAGGTGGTAGAGGTGATGGAGGTTAAAGAGCGGGAGGTGCGGGAGCACAAAGAAAAAAATAAGGTGGAGTTAGAGGAAGAACTTAAGGGGGCGCACGAGGAGATGAAGGAGGTGAAGCAGAAATTAGAAGAAGTGGAAGAAGGGGTGAGCGAAATTAAGAAGCGACGGAGAGAGGATAAGAAAGAGATAAAGGAGGAAGTAAAAGAATTGGACCAAAGTCTGTGTTCGGATCGTGATGATGTGCTCATTAACCGGATGAGGGATTCGCAGGTGATGGAGGAGAAGCGAAGAGAAAGAGGACCCGGTGTAAGTGGTGACCAATATGGTCGTGCGTATGATGCGCCAGGTGATTTAATAAGCTTGGGGGTCGAGATGGACCCGAATGTTCGTGAGAGGCCAAGAGTGAGGTGTATGGCTGGTCCGGAGGGTATGGAACGAGGGTGCGAGCGAGAGGGTCCGGTGATGGGAGAGGTGCGAGGTGTGAGTGAGCAAGGTTGTGGTGGTATGGAATGGGTAGCGGGTTGCGGAAGTGTGACCCATGCATCGACACCAACAGGGGTAGTTTTTAGAGGGACAGGGGAGGCACGGGAGCCCCTTGGGGGTAATGTACTGTGGGGGCCCGGCCGGTTCGGCCCCGCGCTGACCCCGCAAGGGGCGACGCATGGGGTCCGGCAGGCGGGCAACGACTCACATACGAGGTGGTCCCACAAGGTCCCACTCGCGCCGTATGATGGTGGGTAAGGGTGGCATCCCTGCCACCCTTCCCATGAAGTGGGGGCAAATGCGCTATAGTTTATGGGGTTTATGGCAGTGAAAACTAGCCCGGGTGGGTTAGGATATTGTGTGTAGGGATCTAGCGAAGATGACATTAAGTAACGTCAAGGTTAGTTAGTGACTGGTACCTGTAGTGGGGACGTAGTAGCTTAGTGTTTGATAATGACGTGGGAGCGCTGAGTGTAAGGGAAGACGGGGAAGCGCAAGTTTCAGAGGGGAGTAGTTAGATGAGATGATGCTGTGTGAGAACTGGACAGGTGTGTGGAGCAGTGTATGAGTAGTGAGTGTTGTGGATCAGTGCGAATGCGCTTGGGGGAGAGAAGGGTGCAGGCGGCACCAAGTATGAGAGCACAGGTGTGCACGTACAGGTGTGTGGAATATATGGAGCAGAGAATGAGTGGTGTGGAGAGAGTTGGAGTAAGTGGTACGGAGTGGTGTGCATGGTGCGAAGGTGTGGATGGGGGAAGAGTGGACCCCTTTTCACGAGTACCCGGGGAGGGTAGTTTAAAGAATAGGTAGAGGGTATAGGTAAATTGTGGTTGGATATTGGCATTTGTGGTGCGGTTGCAGAATGGTATTGTAACTGGTATTGTGGATGGGTGCATTGGTGTGGTGAAATTGGCTGGTCGTGTGGCCTGTTAGTATGAGTGTGAATGGTTGGGCACTCCGCCACTGTTAGATGTCGGCCAGGTGAGGCCGCAGGTGGGCTCTGGGAGCCGTTAGTGTCAGTGGGTGCCTGAGGATCCCGGGTGTGGATCGGGCAGGCCGTGCCAGAGAGGGCACTGAGGGGGTGAGAGTGCGAGAGGGCCTTCCCCAGTTAGTTAGGTTAGGGTGAGGAGCAGGTGAGCTCGGTAGGCAACAACAGTGGTGGAGGTGTGCAGGTTCTGCGGACCAGCTAGGAGCGTCACACGACCCAGCCACCGAAATTGTGCGGGGGCACCGAGTGATGAATCGGGGGAGTGAGACCCCAACTTGAGAAGCACCACAGTTTGGTCAATGGGAATTGGTTTTTAGAACCCATAGTGTAAGTTGGCCAATGGATTGGCAGAGAAAGACCCCGGGTAATGTAAAGTTGTTAAAGTCATTTAGGAAATAGTTAGGATTGATGAACCTGTCGCACCATACGCAGCGACTTACCTGAGGTGATGATGATGACTCCACACCTGTGTTCCTTTGTTCTGTGTTGCAGGAAAGGAGAATTGCTGTGTGGATTTGTGAGACGCATCACGACGTGGATAAGACATTGGGGTGATTCCATCTCTCCCTCCTTAGGAGGGACTGATGATGAATTGGTGATGGCAGATGTTGATGTTGAGTTGGAAATGGCAAATTTGATTGGTTAGGAGGGAAAGAAGACGAATTTGGTTTATGGGAGGAACGGGGAAGACAGTAGGGACGTTTTTTGATGTGTAAAGTAGATGTATATGGGTAGTGTTGTGTTTTGTGGATACAGTAAGGGGTAAGGGAGGGGCAATGTAGGTTACCTGGTGGGGGGGGGGGGCGTACGGTAGGAACGTACCTGTCTCACCTGGTTCCCATGTGCCCCCAGTGTGCATTACCTTGAATTGCGTGCACTTTTGCGCCCTTACCACCTTACTCACTTGTCTTCTTTTGTCTCCCACCTCCGAGGATCTGGCTTTGGGGCAGAGAGAGAGGAGAGAGAGGTTCTGGCTCCGCAGTTGTGGGCCTGTACTTTCGCTGCTTGCTGCCTGGATCGATACACCATATGGACCGCAATTTTTGTGGCCGCCCACCATGGACCGCAGTTCTTTTGCGGGCAAGCACCACCCATGGATGGACCTCTGGGTCAACGTGGCACCTATGCCATACAGGTGAACCACTTTTAGTTGGCCCCCCTGACAGCCACAATTTAGAAATGGACGCGGTTGGCGCCTTTCTTTATTTCTAAAGAAGCCAGAAGGCCAAGTGCACTCCATGAAGGCAAGACCAGCGGCAGAACATCGGCCGGCTGCGACACCACCGGTGACCATGGACACTTAATTGTGCATTTTTATTGAACACTTTATTGGTGCACCGGATGGTGCTGACTGTACATAATGGGGTGGTGCTTTTGGTGCTTGGAAGGGGTGCTCTGCACATTATTAAAGGCCGTAGGGCCACAGGGCACTCGTGGGTTGGTGTATCGATGCTGGCATGCGTGCTCTCTCTCTATGCATAACATCTGCATGTGTTCCTCAAAGAACAGGTCCTGGATCGTAGTGTAAATATCAATGTAGTCTTGTGTAAATGATGCTCCCTACTGGCTGTATGTTTAGTTTGAGGATGCTTTCCGCGATTCGGTTATCCTGTGGGTGTGTTTCTGTTAGGAGAAGGGTGCAACGTCGCAGGGGGACATATTTACTCATTTGTGAACATCTGTAAAACTGTCGCACTCAGGGTTGAGTTAATAGTAGAGGGAACTACATCTGAGTGCCACACTAAAGTAGGTAAAAATTTATCGGGTCGGGATGCCCCGAGGTAGAGAAGGGTGCAATGTTGCGGATATGGGATTTGCATCCATCCATATCCGCTTGTAAATATTCCCCTATTTCCTCAATACTTCCCAACTATCCCCAATCCCCCATTCCCTAGTCCCATTTTCTGTAAACAACACTCTGTAGACCCGACCTCCCCCTATTTCCCCCATTAAATGTCGCACCCAGGTTCACCGCATCTCACGTAGACAACTATAGGACATCTTGCTAGTTATTCTTAGTCTATGTCAGTTAAGGACTCGTTTCCATTAATTCTGACTCTTCGTTGCACCAGAATGTGATTGTATGGCACCGTTAGGAAGTTTAGGACCTCCCAATACCTCCCCGCAGCTCTTCCTCACGGTTCAACAACAACAACAACAACAACAACAACAACAACAACAACAACGGCGGCGCGGGGAGTGCGCGTCCTCACTCCGGCTTGGTTGGTAGGGGGTGTTGGGAGGGCACCAGGCCTTTCCAACGAGCCGCCATCGAACATGTGCTCGACGGGGTTACCAAGTAGGGGCTCGCTGTCAGCTCCTCGTCAAGGGCGGAGCCCGGTAACCCCCGCACCCAATGGGAGCGGCGGACCGGTCCCATCTGGGGCGGAGCCAACCAGCCGAGGGCGTGTGACTCCCCGCTGAGCATGCGCAGGAAGAGGGAGGTGACGTCAGATGCTTACCTGAGGAGGAAAGGAAGAAAGCTTGGAGAAAGGAAGACGCCACCTCCGAGCGCTGTGAGGCCTCCCCGCATCTCTGGACTGGACCGCGCTTTATCCTGTCCCTGAGCCAAGGTGCACCTTGTGCTATCGACTGCCTGTCCTTCCCTGCCATCAATCCCTGTGTAAGTCAGCCTTGTTCCGTTTGCCTGTGGTCTGTCGGATATAAGATAAGATAAGACTGTAACTAAGTGCCCATCTCTTCTGTGTCTTTTACCTCACTCTACCTTGTAATCTACCCCTTTTCTCCACCACTAATTATATCCTCCTCCGGAGGTCTTGAGAACTGTACCCCTTGCGTCGTTTCATCTATCCCAGTCGTTGTGTCTTTTCCATCATTGATTTAGCGTAGCGCGATTTGGCCAACGTTCGAGTGGAATCGGGTGAGTTGGGGGTAATCGGTTAAACTGTGCGAACACGGCGGCCATTCCGCTCGGTCAAGCAACATCTTTAGCCGTGTCCGTAACAATATATATATATATATAGTTTTAAAGGCTTTGAGTAGTGCTTTTAGACCACCATCCTGGGCCGAGCCCGTTTTGTTTACTTTTGTGACACACCTCGCATATCTACCTGCATTTATAATACTAGGACGTGCCCGCACGTACGTGCTTGCCCGTACGTGCTTGCCCGTACGTGCGTGCAAAAAAACATGCGTGCAAACAACAACAACAAAAAACAACTTTGAAACCACGTGGCAGTAACGACCACAGAACCCCCCCCCCACCTCTATTTACATGAAATGGTTTGGTCCATTCGCAAAGCCAGTAACGACCACAGAACCCCCCCCCCCCTCTATTTACATGAAATGGTTTGGTCCATTCGCAAAGCCAAAGCGAACGGCTTGCGAGTACGGTGACCATACCTTGGGAACCACTTGTCCGATTAATTTCAAACCTTGAAAAGGCACATCCTCGGGTCCCCAGCAATATACCTGGCAAGTTTCAAGTATATCGGACTGGTAGTTGTCGAGAAACAGCGGTCACAGACAAACACACACACACACACACACACAGACACACATACACACAGAGATTACTGGAATTATAGATAGATGTTGTGTAAAAATATTACAGAATTAATATCTGAAACTCGTCAATCACAGAACTTGCACATATTTTCAAAATGTGGAAAAAACATCCAAAATGTTGACGATCTTTTTAATAAAGCACATGTAACATAGGCCACGAGTGGCCGTGAGCGCCAATCAGCCAATCGCGTGCTTCGTTTCAGACTGTACATACAGTGCTGGCGCAGCTGTCATGGCGACTTACATGTAGTCAGATGCAGCCATGGAAGGCGAAGATTCTGATGTTAGTTCTTCGGGGTTTTGCTTCATGCATGTCGTCAATACGCACAGCAGAGTGATTCCATTATTTAATAATTTTAAATAAGACAAGTCAGAAGACGACGATGGTTCAAGAGCGATCGATATTCAATGACAAAGGACGGACTATAACCGAAACAGGCCTGGACAGGCCAGGCCCGGAAATGTCAAAACGAAGGTTACTGACCTTGAAATGAGATAGAAAATAATGTATAATCAGTTATGAGGTTAGTTAGCTACACAATACCGAAAATTCGGTTCGATTCCAACAACTTTGAAACTTTGACCTTTGTGACTTTCAAAGGTCGAACATTCTGAAATTTGTTGGAAAACTTGGATTTCATGATGTATGTGATAATATAAGATCATGTACGACATTTCACCCTATCAGGAAGCGAACAATGTAATAAAACCATCAAAAATCGACTTTTCTAAATTTTGTGACCTTGTGACCTTAACCTTGGGGTGAAAATGAAAAATCGAGCTCCGTGGGGCTAGACACATGACATTGGCCTAACCAAATACCGAAACCCCTGTCAGATTCCACCAAACCCCTCGGAGAAGATGTAGCTTGAAATATATTACCCCCTAAAAAGACATCTTTTCCGGGCGTGGCTCCGCCCATTGCGCAATACGCCCACTCTAGGCAGGACACAACTAGATCATGATATCAACCTCCCACCCAAGTTTCATCAAGAGCAGATGATCATCGGGTAGTTATGCTGCGGACAGACAGACATACAGACGGACACATACCCATGACGAATATAGTGGTCACTTGAAAACTCGTGAACCAATTTAATAAGATTTTTAATAAGTTAATTTTTTCATGAATGTTATTTTTTTATAATATTCCAATTCATTTGTAATAAGAGCTTGGATAACTAGTTTGATAATTTATTTCAGTTCATGAAGAATTAAAAATATATATATCACTCAGTTTGATATTAAAATTTGAATGGCCATCTTCTGGTAAAAAAAAACATTTAAAAAAATAATTTCCTTGTGTTGTGTGTGTGTGTGTGTGTGTGTGTGTGTGTGTGTGTGTGTGTATATATTTACTGTGTGTGTGTATATACTGTGTGTGTGTGTGTGTGTGTGTGTGTGTACTGTGTGTGTGTATATATACTGTGTGTGTGTGTGTGTGTGTGTGTGTGTGTGTGTGTGTGTGTGTGTGTGTGTGTGTGTGTGTGTGTGTGTAGGTGTGTGTGTAAGTGTGTGTGTGAGAGGGTGTAGGACCTCGATCACCCAAACTCCTGGACGGTTTCCCCATCTCTACATAGACTACATACTTTATCTATCTATAATTCCAGTAATCTCTGTGTGTATGTGTGTCTGTGTGTGTGTGTGTTTGTCTGTGACCGCTGTTTCTCGACAACTACCGGTCCGATATACTTGAAACTTGCCAGGTATATTGCTGGGGACCTGAGGTTGTGCCTTTTCAAGGTTTGAAATTAATCGGACAAGTGGTTCCCAAGGTATGGTCACCGTACTCGCAAGCCGTTCGCTTTGGCTTTGCGAATGGACCAAACCATTTCATGTAAATAGAGGGGGGGGGGGGGGGGGGTTCTGTGGTCGTTACTGGCTTTGCGAATGGACCAAACCATTTCATGTAAACAGAGGGGGGGGGTTCTGTGGTCGTTACTGCCACGTGGTTTCAAAGTTGTTTTTTGTTGTTGTTGTTTGCACGCATGTTTTTTTGCACGCACGTATGGGCAAGCACGTACGGGCAAGCACGTACGTGCGGGCACGTCCTAGTATTTAGAATTCCCATTCAGTTGTACCAAGTTGTACATTCAGTTGTACACTATATAATAATGGACACAAGATGGCACTATAGATTTTGCTAATTAGCATAACTAATTAATGTGCAACTTTTTGCACTGACGAGTTGTGAATTCTTTCTAAGTGATTTTTTATCTAAATCTTTGCAAAATTTCAGGTCGATACCAGAGGTGGGTCACGAAAGTCAAAAACTAGACATGATTTTGGAGGCTTGGCCCACTGTCTATTTAGGAGGGATTTGAGTTTGGGTTTAATGGGAAATCTTTGAACACGGCTGTGTGTCAACCGTTTAAAATAACTAAAAGTGAGGACCCAATGGACCCAAAACACCTAAAATACCCTGAAGACCAAATGGGCCCCAAAGACATTAAAGACCCAAAAGACCATAAAGACCCAAAACCCAAAAACACCCGAAGGCCTGAAGACCAAAAATACCCATTAAAGACTGTTAAACACCCCAAAGACACTTTAATACCCTGAAGACCCAAAATACCCTTAAAAACCCTGAAGATTCAAATGACAAAGAGGCCTTAAAAGACTGAAAAAACCCCGAAAACCCAAAATACCCCAAAGGCACCAAGACATTTAAAGATCCAAAAGACCACAAAAACCCAAAAGACCCTGAAGACGCAAAATTCCCCAAAGACCCAAAAGACACCAAGACCCTTAAAGACCCAAAGGACCACAAAGACCCCAAAAAACCTGAAGACCCAAAATACTTGGAAGATTGTTAAATACCCCAAAGAACCTTGAAACACAAAAAAAGTCCGAAGACCCAAAATAACCCGGTTACTGAAAGGATAGAAAAGACCCCAAAATACCCCAAAATATACAAAAAACCCTTAAAGAAGACCAAAAAGATCAAAAAAACCCAAAAAGACCCAAAATACCCCGTAGACCCTTAAAGACCCAAAATACGCCAATGACCCAAACAATCCAAAAGACTGGAAAGACCCTGGAGCTCCTTAAAGACAATGAGGACCCAGTGGACCCCAAAAACCCAAATTACCACTAAAACACAAAATACCCCGAAGACCCTTAAATACCCCAAAGATCCAGATTGAGGACCCAAAATACTCAAATGATTCAAAAGACCTGGACGACCCAAAAGACTCGAATGACCTAAAAGACACCGATGAACCAGAAGACCCAAAATATCCAAAAGACGCTAAAGACACTGAAGACACTGAAGACTCAAAAGACCCCAAGGACTCCGAAGACCTAAAAGAAGAGTAATTACGCCTCTTACGTTGGAATTGTAGACGGTGGCTTACAAACTGAGCCTCAAGATCGGTGTACAGAAGCGGTATTTTTAAAATCACAATACATACAAGGCACAGAAAGGTGAAATTTGCTGCACGTGATGTGCAATGTGCGCAGAGTAAAATGAGTGTTCATTTACATCTGTAGGATGTCTAATCAATAAAAATGATAAAAGCACCCCTGATACGAGGCCCAGACTTCAGACTTCAGGCATGCTCAGATGGCTGTACCGTCAAAAACTGTTCCATCCCGTCATTTTGACGGGCTTTATACTAGTATATATATATACAGTCCGTATCAAAAAAAAGGTAATCCGAATTCAAGGGGTGAATATGCAAAGGTTATTTATTTTGACAATTTACATGTGGTTTACTAATTAAGAGGAGATCCTCAGCTTTACATTGATACCTTCCATGCATCATTGCTGTCACACATGACCGAGTACATGTTCATTGAAAATGACAAGTTCAAATCGCATTTTTACAAGTTTGGCTAATCGATGCAGGGTCAGGATAATTTGGACAAAATGAACGTCAGATGTGAACTTTTCTAAGGAATGATTGGCTTTATGCACCGACACCTTCAACATGTCCACCTCCCCTTTCAACACATAACTCACAGCGGCAGAGCATGCCCTGAACTGCTCGTCTCACCATAGCCGGGTAATTGCGCAATGCATCCACTTCATGTCGAATACGGCCCTATAATTCGTCAAGATCATGGGGAGGAGTTACGAACACCTTGTTCTTTAAATGTCCCCAAAGGAAATAATCACATGGTGTGAGGTCAGGGGATCTTGGCGGCCATTCCACTGCATGGTTGAGGGCGATGACTCGGTCTCCAAAGAGTTCCCTCAGTCGATCTCGGACAGCGATAAGACGATGTGCTGGGGCGCCATCTTGGACCCACCAGAGATATCTGAAGATACCACGAACCTGTCGCTCAAAGTTCTCCTCCAGCCGCGGTAAAACTTCATCATTGATCATCTGCAGATACCTGTTACCATTGACATTCCTTTGAAAGAAAAATGGTCCGATCACCTGACCACTTCCACAAAGTCCCAACCAAACAGTCCACTTTTGTCGATTCATGTTAGTGTCAAAATTAAATTCCGGGGATTGTCCTGTCGGTGCATATTTAAGAACATTATGGGTATTGACCTTGCCGTCCATGGCGCAAGCAGCTTCGTCGCCGATAATGAGATACCGCAGGAAATTGACATCTGCTTCGCAACGTGCTATCAACCATCCGGGAAGCACCTGCAATGTTCATTTCCGATGGCTCAGTGAGCCTCCTACCAGAATCCCCCTTGTTGCGGTTGAGGCTAGTGACATGCTCTTGGTATTTTCTAACATTCGCCCAGATGGTTTTGGCTGCTGGAGGCTCCCGTTCTGGGAATCGTTCCCTGAACGCATCACGAGTTCGCTGCAAACTTCCAGTTTGGTGAAAGGTTTTAACCACGAATGTCCGCTGTTCAGTCGTAAGTTGAACCATCTTTTCAATGACTCAGACTGTCTCTAAACCCATACACTGTAGGCCCATCTTAAATACCCATCTTAAACAAAGGATGACGCAACCGGCGATTACCAGACCAGCTTAACAATTTTACATAATCAACTTGGCAGTCGACAAGTAATGCGTCCATTTAAAACTGTCTTGCACCGATTAGCCAAACTTGTAAAAATGCGATTTGAACTTGTCATTTTCAATGAACATGTACTCGGTCATGTGTGACAGCCATGATGCATGAAAGGCATAATTGGAAAGCTGAGAATCTCCTTATAATTGGTAAAACACATGTAAATTGTCAAACTAAATAACCTTTGCATATTAACCCCTTGAATTTGGATTACATTTTTTTTGATACGCACTGTATATATATATTGTTGGGGTTTTGAGAACCCTGCACTCAGTAAATTGTTGTAAATATACCCATTGTAAATAATTCTCTGTGTAAATACCTCCATTTCTTGTTCAAGTCAAAGGTCGTCCCCTCGTTAGTCCATGAACAACACGTCGCGAACCATAGGCCCTCTTCGTAGTTATTTCATTATTATGTGTTTCAGGTAAGGCTGTGTTTCCAATAGTTGAATCTGCGTTGCATTAATCAAATAAGATAGGTCCCTTTCGTTCCCTTCAAAAGTGGTGCAAGTGGTTTGCTATCCCCACAAGATGCCATTGCCATGTGCTCCATCTCCGAGAAGAAGGGGGAGGAGCCGCCAGAATGGGCGTGGCACATCGTCGTCATCAGAGGTGGAGTCAGCAAGCCCTTACCGGCCAGCCAGCACCGCGGTGAGCCAACCGGTAGGCGGGTTCTCAGAGCTGGCGGCTTGATACGGCCGACAGCAATAAAAGCAACTGCGAGGGACTGCTTCATGAGAGCCGCATGAGGGAGGTTCATAAGAGACGCGTGAGGAGGTTCATGAGAGAGGACCGAGGAGGAAGAACAGAGAGAGGAGGGAGAGAGGACCACCAAGCAGCTTGTTGAGCACGAGCATCGTTGGGGTGCAAGAATCGGTGCGCTCGGGTCGCCAAGACAGTGGCAACATAAACCGCGCTGCCTGCCGGGTTTTCGCCGCTGAAACCATATACGTGGGGCCGCCGCCGGCTGCTCGTTTTCCAGCCCAGAGCGTTGATTTGAAGCGGACCTCCTCCCTGAGCTTTTCCTCCGAACCTTCGTCCAGCCATTCCTGCCTGCAATTCCCTTTGTCGTGTAAGTCTGGTGTCTGTCCTTTTTGTTGTCTGGGGTTTAATAATTAAGACTGTTTAAGGCTGCCCTGTGTATCTTCTTCTTCTTCACTGTATATTACTTTCATTGCTCTTCCTTTGGTTTGTTGTACATAATTAATAAATACCTGTTATTTCTTACCCCTTTTGGTTTCATTCTTCCCCGATCGCTTTGGTCTTTTCCTGATTGAATACCTGTGGCGCGATTTGGCCAACTGCTTTATAATCGGGTTTAGTCTCTTGGTAACGGCCCGAGTCGCAGCTTGCTTCGCTCGGCGCAATCCAATCACGCTGCGGCCCAGGTGGGAGTATTTCCTCGCTTACGGCCGGTGGTAGTGCTTAGGTATTAAGACAAATTGGGCTTACAACCCTACTTACCATCGACCGGAAGTGACGTCATACCCCCAGGACCGGACGGCCAGCTTAACAGGACAAGGCGATTAACCCCCCCCCCCCATTGCTAACGGGAGTGCCGTCCCCCGGATCCGTAACAATGTATATATATATATTATATATATATATATATATATATATATATATATATATATATATATATATATATATCTATATATATATATATATATATATATATATATTGTTACAGACGTGGCTTAGATGTTAGTTTACCGAGCGGTTTTGGTATGACCACGTCTGCACAAGTTACCGATTATACTCGACGTTGACGAAGCCGCGCCACGCTGGCTCAATAAGAAAAAGAAGACACCCGGCTGGGTTATAAAATGACGACACCAGGGATACGGTTCTCAAGACCTCCGGAGGAGATTATATTCGTTACGGAAAAGGTTAGATTACAGGGGCTAGAGGTACAACATAGAAAGACAAGCACTTAGACACAATCTTATATTATTCCCCAACAGACGACAGGCAAACGGGACAACGGCTGACTCACACGGGGGTTGATGGAAAGGACAGGCGGGTAGCGATGGCTCCAGGTGCACCTGTGCTCAAAGGTTAAAATCGACCCGGTCCGGCCCAGAGATGCGGGAGGTTTCACAGCGCTCGGAGGGGACGTTCTTTCACAGGCGGGCCTTTCTCTCTCAGCGCTCGCAGGTCCTTCTTTCTCCAGCTCGGGGCGCATCTGGCGTCACATCCGGCGCGGGGCCGCGTATATCTGGCGGGGAGTGACACGCCCTCGGCTCGTTAGCGCCGCCCCAGATGGAATCGGCACGTTGCTTCTCATTGGGTGCGTGCGGGGGGGGTTTACCAGGCTCCGCCCTTGACGAAGAGCTGACAAGGAGCCCCTTCGTGGTAACCCCGTGGAGCGCGTGGTCAATGGCGCTAATCGAGCCGGTGTGAGGACGCATCCTCCCCCGCTCCGCCGCCATCTCCTCTGTTGTTGTTGTAATTGTTGGGGAAGAAGATGGAAGGAGGTATGGGAAAGGTCCTAAACTCACTACTGATGCCATATAATCACATTCTGGTGCAACGAAGAGTCATAATTAATGGAGACGAGGCCTTAACTGACATAGACTAAGAATAACTAGGAAGATGTCCGAAAGTTGTCTACGTGTGGTGCGGTGGACCTGGGCACGACATTTAATGGGGGAATAAGGGGAAGGTCGGCTCTACTGATTGTTATTTACATGCAATGGGACTAGGGAATGGGGGATTGGGGAAAGTTGGGGAGTATTGGAGAAAATAGGGGAATATTTACAAGCGGATATGGAGGCCAAATTCCATATTCGCAACATTGCACCCTTCTCTACCCTCGGGGCGTCCCGACCCGATAAATTTTTACCTACTTTAGTGTGGCACGCAATGTAGTTCCCTCTACTATTAACTCAACCCTGAGTGCGACAGTTTTACAGATATTCACAAATGAGTAAATATGTCCCCCTGCGACGTTGCACCCTTCTCCTCTCAGAAACACACCCACAGGATAACCGAATCCGGAAAGAATTCTCAAACTAAACATACAGCCGGTAGGGAGCATTATTTACAAGATTACGCTGATATCTACACTACGATCCAGGACCTGTTTTTGGAGGAACACATGCAGATGTTATGCATAGAGAGAGCGCGCTTGCCAACATCGATACACCAACCCACGAGTGCTCTGTGGCCGACGGCCTTTAATAACGTGCAGAGCACCCTTTCCCAGCATCAAAAGCACCACCCCACCACCAATCGGTGCAGTCACCATTGTTCATTGGAATAAAAATAAATTCGACAACCCCTAACCCTGCAGGTGTCTCTTGCTCTTCGTGTGGCCTTCAGTGGTGTTAATTAACAGTGGTTCACCTTTATGGCATAGGTGCCACGTTGACCCATAGGTCCATCCCCGGGTGGTGCTTGGCCGCAAACGAACTGCGGTCCATTGTGGGTGGCCACAAACATTGCGGTCCATATGGTGTATCGATCCCGGCAGCAAACAGCGAAAGTGCAGGCCCACAACTGCGCAGCCAGCACCTCTCTCTCCTCTCTCTCTTCCCCAAAGCCAGATCCTCGGAGGTGGGAGACAAAAGAAGCAGACAAGTGAGTAAGGTGGTAAGGGCGCAAAAGTGCACGCAATGTAAGGTGATGCACACTGGGGGCACATGGGAACCAGGTGAGACAGGTACGTTCCTATCGTACGCCCCCCCCCCCCCCACCAGGTAACCTACATGGCCCCTCCCTTACCCCTTACTGTATCCACAAAACACAACACTACCCATAAACATCTACTTTACAAATCAACAAACATCCCTACTGTCTTCCCCGTTCCTCCCATAAACCAAATTCGTCTTCTCTCCCTCCTAACCAATCAAATTTGCCATTTTCAACTCTCATCAAAATTTGCCATTTTCAACTCAACATCAAAATTTGCCAGTACCAATTCAACATCAGTCCCTCCTAGGGAGGGAGAGTTGGAATCACCCCAATGTCTCATCCACGTCGTGATGCGTCTCACAAATCCACACAGCAATCTCATTTCCTGCAACAAACAAAGAAAACACAGGTGTGGAGTCATCATCATCACCACAGGTAAGTGGCTGCGTATGGTGCGACAGGTTAATCAATCCTAACTATTTCCTAAATGACTTTAACAACTTTACACTACCCGGGGTCTTTCTCCGGCCAAACCATTGGCCCTCTTACACTATGGGTTCTAAAAACCAATTCCCATTGGCCAGACTGTGGTGCTTTTCAATTTGGGGTCTCACTCCCCCGATTCATCTCCCGGTGCCCTCGCACAATTTCTGGGCTGTGGCGTGTACCTCTCCCAGTGGGTCTACCCACCTGCACACCTCCACCACTGCAGTTGCCTCCGAGCTTACCTGCTCCTTACCCTAACCTAACTACCTGGGGAAGGCCCTCTGGCACTCTCCCCACTCGGTGCCCTCTCTGGCACTGGGCTGCCCGATCCACACCCGGGATCCTCAGGCACCCACTCACAACTACCGGCTCCCAGAGCCCACCTGCGGCCTCACCTGGCCGACATCCTCACAGTGGTGGAGTGCCCAACCAACTACACACACTAACAGGCTACACGCCCAGCCATTTCCACAACACTAATGCACCCATTCACAACACCATTCTGCAACCGCACCACAAATGCCAATATCCAACCACAATTTACCTATACCTTCTACCTAACACTTACACTACCCGCCCCGGGTACTCGTGAAAGGGGTCCACTCTTCCCCCATCCACACCTTCGCACCATGCACACCACTCCGTACCACTCACTCCAACTCTCTCCACACACCTGTACCTGCACACCTGTGCCCTCACACCTGGTGCCACCTGCACCCTTCTCTCCCCAAGCGCATTCGCGCTGATCCACACACTCACTACTCATACACTGCTCCACACACCTGTCCAGTTGCACACCTGTGCAATCACACCTGTTCAATTCTCACACACACAGCATCATCTCAGCTAACTACTCCCCTCTGAAACTTGCGCTTCCCAGTCGTCCCTTTAAACTATTGCGCTCCCACGTCATTATCATCCACACTAATCTACCTGCGTCCCCACTACAGGTATCAGTCACTAACTAAACTTAACGTTACCTAATGTCAATCTCTTCTAGATCCCTACTAATAACCTAACCCACCCGGGCTAGTTTTCACTGCCATACACCCCATAATCTAGTGCTCCTTTGCCCCCACTGTGAGGGATGGTGGATTTGCCATCCCACCACATCGGGGGTCTCTCTCTACCGATTTTGCACATCAAATTTCAACAAATTAAAAATTTGGCCAATCACTGCCCATCATCTGCCAATCACTACTGCCAATCCTTTGCCAATCATCAAATTTTGTTTTTCTCTAATTTTGGGTCCAAAACACTAACCTCATCACCCAGTCGACTCACTAATACCTCTCGGTGCGCCAATCCCTGTCCAAAGCCCGGCTTCGTAAAGCCAAGCAATGAATGCTGGTCGTTTTGTGCCAGCGGCTGGATGCGTCCGGCACTCGGTGCAGGGAAGGAGGTTTACCCGGGCCGAGATCCCACGCACCATCTCGGCACGGAGCCATCCCATGGCTCGATCTCGGCCTGCCGGTATGCCTCACCAAAAAGTGGTCGCCATGACGACCCTTCCTATCCTGCCGCCCGCTCCGCCTGGTGGAGCACGGACGCGGCCGTTCAAAGCGAGGCCCAGCACGCACCGAGGGCCCGATTCGGCTATAAGTCGTTCTAAACTCTACCCCGTCTAACGTCGATGCTTCACCTGCATGCTTACACCCCGCAGCCCGTTCCTTGCTCACACACCCAGCCGTGCCCATGCTCCTCGTACCTTTCCTTACACACCCAGGTACACCCATTCCACTCACAGCCTTGGTCACACACCTGACCACCGAACACTTTGGCACACATTCGTTGCTCGCACACCTCACCAATACACCGCTTCGCGCCCCCTCCGCGGTCACCTCCTCTGTGACAATCACAGGTGTGCCCTCATTCGCACACCCAATCACGTGCCTCACCACCAACTCCAGCGTGCATTCCCACTCACGCTCTACCATTCCAGGTGTGCATCCTTCCATCCCAGGTGTACATCCTCGCTCACCTGTCACAACTAACTCACGCTCCATGTCACTCCCACTACTTTCACCTCCATTCCTGACAGCGCACTCACCCTTACTCTTGACAGCGCACTCTTTCCCCATGCACCTGTCCGTCACACACCTTTCTCGCGCACACTCTCCCGTCACACCCTCTGCAACACTTACCACAGGTGTGCATTCTTCCTTGCCTTTGACAGCGCACTCTTTCCTCATGTACCTGTCCATCACACACCTTTCTCGCGCACACTCTCCCGTTACACCCTCTGTAACACTCACCACACCGCGCTTCCATGTGCTCCCTCGCACACACGCTACGACCGACTCATTCTCGCCAACACCCTCACTCCTTGGCACACACTTTTTCCTCACACACCCCAGAGTCGGACTTTCTCGCACACCTCCTCTTTCGCACACCAGACCTGTCACACACCTCACCAACGGCCTTTCACGAACACCCGGATCCAAACCAATCCCCAAGCTTTTTAAATCCCCTGGCGCATCATACGCACGACCATATTGGTCACCACTTACACCGGGTCCTCTTCCTCTTCGCTTCTTCTCCATCACCTGCGAATCCCTCATCCGGTTAATGAGCACATCATCACGATCCAAACACAGACTTTGGACCAATTCTTTTATCTCCTCTTTTATCTCTTTCTTATCCCCTCTCCGTCGCTTCTTAATTTCGCTCATCCCTTCTTCCACTTCTTCTAATTTGTGCTTCACCTCTTTTATTCCCCGGTACGTCTCCTCAAGCTCGTCCTCCAAGGCTACCTTGACCGTTTCCAGGTGCGTCCTCACCTGCCGGTCCTTCGTCTCCATTACCTCTATCACCTCGTCCAACCTCGTTGTCAGTCCCTCACGTACCATCTGACATTCCCTCTTCGTCGCTACCAAGTCATCTTTTAGTTCTTTCTGTGTCGCTTTTAAACCTCCTAATACCGCAGTGTTCCTTTGAACCTGCTCCACTAACTCCGTCTGTCCCACCGTCAGTTGTTCTACTCCCAGCGTCAACTCCTCTATACCACCTTGCAATTTTACAGTCCCCTTTCTCACCTCTTTCTCCATGCGCTCCTTACAGTGCCTCACCTCCTCGCGCACTCCTCCGACCTCCTCACTCACTCCTCTTCTGATCTCCTCTCCCATCACTTGCATCTCCTGCCCAGATGCCACCCTCATCTGCTCCATTTCCTCCCTGTGAGCATCCAGTTTGGTTTCTACCCCCATTCTGACCCCCTCTATCTGCTGCTCCATTTGTTTAACTTCCCTTTCCGCTTGGTCCCTCATGTCCCTCAATTTGCCTTCCATACTGTTTTCTAACCCCTCTAACCCATTTTTCACTCCCTCTATCTGATTCTCCTGGGCAGCCATTCTATTTTCTACCCCCATTAACCCATTTTTCACTTCTTTTATCCCGTTGTCTAACCCCTCAAAATTATTGTCTAACTTCCCAAATTTCTTGTCTAACTCCTCAAAATTATTGTCTAACTTCCCAAATTTCTTGTCTAACTCCTCAAAATTATTGTCTAACCCCTCACTGGTACCCCTCGCTTCGTCCCTCATTACCCCCATTTGGTTTCCCATTACCCCCATTTGGCCCTCCAATCGCTCACCCTGAGCATCCATCCGGTTCCCCAACCGCTCAATTTGGCTCCCCATACTCATCTGTACAGCTGCCTGTAACTGCGCAATGAGGGCCTGTATGTCAATCGGCTGCATGTTAAAGCCCGTTGATACAGCGGGCTCGGCTACCGCGCGCTCTTGCGAGGCGCCATTTTGCGTGCCTGCTACCCTCGCTGTTTCGCTCTCCTCATGTCCCTCATGTCCCTCAATTTGGTCCTGGACCGACCCTGCTTCACTCTCCCCTACCGGACCCCAGCCGTCTTGATCCGCCATGGCGCGACTTTCAAAATTCGAGTTTCGTAACACAAATTCGAAATTTCGCCGTTATAATTTCGTCGAGCGCAGTAACCGCGGGACCGCGCTCCGGATCGATTTGGTCGAGCGCCGTACGCGCTCCGGCTCGATTTTCCCTCCCAAAATTTGGGCCTAACTAATTTAGTCCCGGGTCCGAATCTCATTCCTCGACACCAATTGTTACAGACGTGGCTTAGATGTTAGTTTACCGAGCGGTTTTGGTATGACCACGTCTGCACAAGTTACCGATTATACTCGACGTTGACGAAGCCGCGCCACGCTGGCTCAATAAGAAAAAGAAGACACCCGGCTGGGTTATAAAATGACGACACCAGGGATACGGTTCTCAAGACCTCCGGAGGAGATTATATTCGTTACGGAAAAGGTTAGATTACAGGGGCTAGAGGTACAACATAGAAAGACAAGCACTTAGACACAATCTTATATTATTCCCCAACAGACGACAGGCAAACGGGACAACGGCTGACTCACACGGGGGTTGATGGAAAGGACAGGCGGGTAGCGATGGCTCCAGGTGCACCTGTGCTCAAAGGTTAGAATCGACCCGGTCCGGTCCAGAGATGCGGGAGGTTTCACAGCGCTCGGAGGGGACGTTCTTTCACAGGCGGGCCTTTCTCTCTCAGCGCTCGCAGGTCCTTCTTTCTCCAGCTCGGGGCGCATCTGGCGTCACATCCGGCGCGGGGCCGCGTATATCCGGCGGGGAGTGACACGCCCTCGGCTCGTTAGCGCCGCCCCAGATGGAATCGGCACGTTGCTTCTCATTGGGTGCGTGCGGGGGGGGTTTACCAGGCTCCGCCCTTGACGAGGAGCTGACAAGGAGCCCCTTCGTGGTAACCCCGTGGAGCGCGTGGTCAATGGCGCTAATCGAGCCGGTGTGAGGACGCATCCTCCCCCGCTCCGCCGCCATCTCCTCTGTTGTTGTTGTAATTGTTGGGGAAGAAGATGGAAGGAGGTATGGGAAAGGTCCTAAACTCACTACTGATGCCATATAATCACATTCTGGTGCAACGAAGAGTCATAATTAATGGAGACGAGGCCTTAACTGACATAGACTAAGAATAACTAGGAAGATGTCCGAAAGTTGTCTACGTGTGGTGCGGTGGACCTGGGCACGACATTTAATGGGGGAATAAGGGGAAGGTCGGCTCTACTGATTGTTATTTACATGCAATGGGACTAGGGAATGGGGGATTGGGGAAAGTTGGGGAGTATTGGAGAAAATAGGGGAATATTTACAAGCGGATATGGAGGCCAAATTCCATATTCGCAACAATATATATATATATATATAGATACAATATATTGTTACGGACACGACTTAAGATGTTATGATGGGCCGAGCGGAATGGCCGCCGTGTTCGCACAGTTTACCCGATTAGAACCCTATCCCGCCCGATTCCACTCGAACGTTGGCCGAATCGCGCTACGCTAAATCAATGAAGGAAAGGACACAACGGCTGGGATTAATGCAACGACACAAGGGGGTACAGTTCTCAAGACCTCCGGAGGAGGATATAATTGGTGATGCAGAAACGGGTAGATTACACGGTAAGAGGTAAAGCACAGAAAAGATGGGCACTTAAACACAGTCTTATCTATCCCGGAGAGACCACAGACAAACGGGACAAGACTGACTTACACGGGGATTGATGGCAAGGAAGGACAGGCAGTCGATAGCACAAGGTGCACCTTGGCTCAGGGGCAGAATCAACACGGTCCGGTCCAGAGATGCGGGGAGGTATTTCAGCGCTCGGAGGTGGCGTCTTCTCTCTCCAAGCTGAGGGTGCATCTGACGTCACCTCCCTCTTCCTGCGCATGCTCAGCGGGGAGTGACACGCCCTCGGCTCGGTGGCCCCGCCCTAGATGGGATCGGTCCGCCGCTCCTATTGGGTGCGGGGGGTTACCGGGCTCTGCCCTTGACGAGGAGATGACAGCGAGCCCCTGCGTGGTAACCCCGTCAGAGCACATGTTCAATGGCGGCTAACCAAGCCGGAGTGAGGACGCGCACTCCCCGCGCCGCCGCCGCGCCGCCGCCGCTGTTGTTGTTGTTGGTGTTGTTGTTCCATGAGGAAGAGCTGCGGGGAGGTATTGGGAGGTCCTAAACTTCCTACGTGCCATACAATCACATTCTGGTGCAACGAAGAGTCAGAATTAATGGAAACGAGTCCTTAACTGACATAGACTAAGAATAACTAGCAAGATGTCCTATAGTTGTCTACGTGAGATGTGGTGGACCTGGATGCGACATTTAATGGGGGAAATAGGGGAAGGTCGGGTCTACAGAGTGTTGTTTACAGAAAATGGGACTAGGGAATGGGGGATTGGGGATAGTTGGGAAGTATTGGGGAAATAGGGGAATATTTACAAGCGGATATGGATGGAGGCCAATCTCATATCCGCAACAATGTATATATATATATATATATATATATATATATATATATATATATATATATATATATATATATATATATATATATATATATATATATATATATATATGTATGTATATATATATATATGTATATATATATATATATATGTATATGTATATATATATATATGTATATATATATATATGTATGTATATATATATGTATATATATATATATATATATATATATATATATATATATATATATATATATATATATATATATATATATATATATATATATATATATATATATATATATACAATATATATTGACTTGGCATGTCGATTAAAAGATGATCACGAAAATATAATTGGTCACATGGTGCGACAGCCATATTGGATTGAAGGAAAATATTAAATAATTGTTTCTCTGAAACCGCTTACCCTATCAATGCGAAATTTTACACATATCATTCAACATGATTGTTGCATTTAGTTTAAAAATGATGACATCGTAGGTCATGTGGTTTGGCAGCCATCTTGGATAGAAAAACCAACCTTATCCGATCAACACAAAACTTCAGAAATGCGATCCCCTACCCATACATATGCAGAGTGTGCATTTTTAAGGCCATATGTCATGTGGCATGGCAACCATATCATCTTGAAAGCCGATATTAAAAAAAATCCCTTCTCTGAAACCGCTTCACTGATCGTCGTGAAACCTGTCATGGTTGGTCAAAATCTGATATTGAAAACAGCTGAAGGGATTTAAATCAAACTTGTTTATTTTTAGGATCGTGAACGAGGGGATATACTCGTTGTGGGACTATGCGGAGGCATATTGGCGACACAGTTGCATTGCTCTCGTTTTTTCTTTAATTAAAGGATTAATATTTTTTGTATCATGTAATAACAAAATCGCATACTCTAAGACTGTGTACTACAAGGGATTGTTGCTGTAGTGCTTTTTGTAAAATATCTGAGGGTGAGTTAATATTGTACTCCACCCCTTTCGATTCCATCTCCAGGCACTGCATGACGTTATCGCTGGGCGCCGAAGGGGGCCTGGCGATAACATCTGCCGAAAGTACTCAGTTTTCACTCTGGTAGTTTGTTTTCTTGTTTTTTTTTTCGCCATGCGACATCTCAGCTATCCTTTGAGCTTGGAAGCTGAAATTTGGGCACAATAGTGAACAAGTGCTTTGACAAAAATTGCATATTTTATTTTTGGATTCATCAATTAATTGATTAATTACTTTGTTATCGATTTACGGTATTAACTACTTATTTATTTTCTTACTCTTCTGGGCAATATCGCAGGCACCTTTTGAGCTAGGAAGCTGATATTTGGACACGACAGTAACCAAGTGATTTGGCTATAAAGGGTATTTTTGATTTATTGATTAATCAATTAATCGATTATTACCCTGCGCTCTCGCTAAACAAAAAGCAGTGGCGTATGCGCCTGCTGCATTTTAAAAGTTCATTTTCTCGGCAACCGTTGATCCGATTAACATGAAATTTTCACCATTGGCCTTGACAGTGCATGACCCATGTTGGATTCACCATTACCATTGTACAGATATACAAATTGCTGGTACATAACTCCAACAACATGGAGCATTCACAGGATGTCACATTATGGAAGATTGTTTCGGCATTTCTTGTGAACTACACCCACCAAGTTCAACAGTGATCGCAGCCCAACCTGAGGGCAGTGCAGCCGTACCCTTGCTGTCTTCTGTTGATATCTTCACATTGAGTCTTTCTACTGTCATCATTTAATATGTCCTGTGATGTAGCGGTCAAAATCAATGTCCACTCCTGGGTTGAGTCGAGGTGTTCAATTGGGGTGACTCAGAAATTAAAGCAAGTACAAGGAAAACCAGCAGCAATTATAAGAGAAACGCAAGAATACAATAACCAACACAACAGATCAATTTCTAAAATCTTCAAAGTATTACTCTTGAGCTTCAGCTTTTATAGAACTCGAGCACAATGGGGAGGGATGTGGACGTGGAGGTGCAAGGGAGGGTGGATGTAGGGCAGGAGTCACTTCATCTATTTCAAGGTAAGAATCTTCGTCAGTCCGGTATCTAGGAGAATGGTAGGAACTAGTGTAAGGATAAAAGAATGGAAGAACACGTCAGCGGAGAGAGGGAGTCTTGTCCGAAAATCAAGCCCAACCTCGATTTATTTTGTCTTTACTCCTGAATTCCTGCACAAATCATCCACGAAGTTGAAGGTCTATTCAACTCGTGTCAACACAGATGGAGGCAAGCATTGTGTAGGAGCGTTCTTGTTCCAAGATCAAACACCATTATTTTGTCTCTCCTCCCAGACTTTGTCTCTTCTGCATTATATCATTTCATACTGTTCCCTTTAGCCTACATATGTAACCTAAGCTTATAAAGAATATAAGTCCTTCATTCCAATTGTTATACGTACTTGATTATCTTCATCTGATTTAATATAGAATTTAAATGCATGTATAGTTTTATAATCATTGTTTCAAGCAATCAGCGCTATTTTCTTTTTGTTTAATAGTGAGTTCACGCATTGTCCCACCAGCCTTCAGGCTGCTTGGCATTTTCTGCTCCGAGCAGAGCAAGTGGTTAAAAAAAAAAAAAAAAAAAAAAAAAAATATATATATATATAACCACCTGTGGCATTTTCCAACAACTCAAAACCAGAACAACTCAAAATCAATTAAACTCCTGTTTGAACAATTACTTTTCTTCAATTAAAAATTGTTTCCACACCTGCTAGCTCTTAAGTTTAGTGATCAGTCTCCTTTTGTTTTCCTCACCGCCCCTCAAGCCGAACTAAATGCAAGTAGGTGTTTTATCTGTGTTACCGTGGACGATAATCGATCTCATAGGAAATGGATTTCTGCTTTACAGGAAGCTTCGAATCCTGACAGTCCCTTCACTGACCTTCAACTGAATGCATGCATTGCAAACCTGTTCGCAGCTGGCAGTGAAACTACAGCAACCACATTATGCTGGGCACTGCTTCTCATGATGAAATTCACAGACGTGCAAGGTCAGAGAATGGTGTTATGTTCCACAACAGTGGTTTCCATAATTATACCTTACAAATAGCAACGTTTTGGTGAAAAGTAGAAAGTAATAATCTGCTTTGATAGCACTACTAAGTACGACAATAAATAATGATATAAGGGCCTTAAATATAGTTTTTTGTCATAATATTGCTGAGCTTATCCATGGGTATCAGGAAAAGTCAGGAAAGTTTATTGAAAGGAAAATATTGAAAGGAAAATTCATCGTATTTTCCTGAGTCAGGAAAAAAGATTATTGATTTATTTTGGAATTTGAAAAATGATAAACATTTTTCAATTGGAATGCTGCACACACACACACACACACACACAAACACACACACACACACACACACACACACACACACACACACACACACACACACATGAACCAAAAGCAATCGGTGAAAACAAGGGAATAATGCTCACGTGTGACCTGATAATTCCATCAAGCATGAACATAGAAAACAAAGCATTGCATCCGGATATTGTACTCGGGAACAATAAGGAAAAGACAGCATTGATGATTGAGGTATCAGTACCCAACGTTTTTGGCCTAAACAAAGCAGAAATCAAGAAAATGACCAAATACAAGGACCTCAAAAATGAGGTCAAGAGATCTTGGAAGCTGAAGAGCATCGAAATTGTACCAGTGATAATTGGAGCAACATGAATGATGAAGAAGAACCTCACTGAGATTTTGAAAACCATCTCCAGGATAATACCACAAATGAACTACAACTGGAGGCAATCCGGGGTTCAGTGACGATCCTGAAAAGAGCCCTTGGACCAAAACTTTGAAAAAGTTGACCAATTTGGTCCATGAACCGTGATCCCTTACCGAAGTGGAGGTGGATACTTTGGGCAATGACTTGAACAGTAATAAAGCCAAATAAATGACTTGAACAACTGTTAAAAGATAAATTATTTATTTCTGCCATTCCTTAACTTATTCTCCAGTGCATCTCCCACATAAACTTATCCATTTCCTGCAGTTTAATTATGTTCATTCCGCCTTGTGAAGTTGCCTCAAACAACTTGAAGACCTCATTGTGCTTCCAATTTTAAATGTTATTCAAGTGAAACATGAAATTATTTTTATAATCCGAATTATGCAGTTTGATTTATCAAAGTATTGTTGCGTCCAGGCCGATTAACACCGACGCTGGACAGATGGACCGAACTGGCTTTAACTCCCTCTGACTGCGTCATTGCGGTGGCTTTATGTGCACACTGTTGTGAAGAGAAACACAAGCACCTTAGCTTTTTCAAAACAAATGGGTTTATTCCCGAACACAAAACCAGGGAAACCTTGAATCAGACGACGGGGAATTTGATGGCGGGATGGAAGGGAAAATAAACTAAACAATAATTATATGCAATGAGGTAAAATAAATCTAAATTAATCTACAGTCATGTGAAAAAGTAAGTACACCCCATGTAAAGTTTTGACTTTTTCAACATATTTCAACGTACAGCTATTTGATCTTCATTTCAACAATATTGATAGATAAAGGTGATATAATATAACAAATATCATGAAACATTTACATTTTGTAGTCCTTTGTATAATTTAAATAAACATAAATGCAAATTTCGCATGTGGAAAAAGTAAGTACACCCCTACATGTATCACCACTTCAAATACCTAAAATTAGAATCAGGTGCACCAGCTCAGGTGCAAATGATTAGAACATCGTTAGAGAGGATCTTGGAGGAACCTGTCTTATTTAAACCTCAGACATTTCGTTTGGTTTGCTCTTTGTTGTTGAAGTGTGCGGCGTCACCATGCCTAGATCAAAAGAGCTCTCTGAGGCCTTCAGAAAGAAGGTTATAGATGCCTACGAGTCTGGGAAGGGATTTAAAAAGATCTCCAAACAATTTGAAATCAATCATTCGATTGTCCGGAAGATCATCTGTAAGTGGAGAAGATTCCAAACAACTGCCAACTTGTTCAGGCCAGGCCGTTCAAGCAAGTTTAGCCTGAGAGCAGACCGCAAGATGCTGAAAGAAGTCTCAAAGAACCCCAGAATGTCATCACGGGACCTACAGGTAGCTCTTGCCACTGTTGATGTCAAAGTGCACGAGTCTACCATTAGACAGAGGCTGCACAAATTTGATCTACATGGGAGGTGTGCCAGGAGGAAACCTTTGCTGTCCAGAAAGAACATCAGGGCAAGACTAAAGTTTGCCAATGAACACCAAGGCAGAGACCAGCACTTCTGGAACAATGTGCTCTGGACAGATGAGTCAAAGGTAGAGCTATTTGGCCACAGTACCAGAAGACATGTTTGGTGAAAACCAAAGACAGTATTTGGCCACAAGAACCTGATACCAAATGTAAAGCATGGTGGTGGAAATATTATGGTTTGGGGCAGCTTTGCTGCATCCGGGCCTGGGCAGCTCACCATCATATAATCCACTGTGAATTCTTAATTGTACCAGAGGGTGCTTGAGGCTAATGTGAGGCCATCTGTCGGAAAGTTGAAGCTCAACAGAAGGTGGACCTTGCAACATGACAATGACTCTAAACATACCAGTGAATCCACCAAGGAATGGCTGAAAATAAAGAAATGGAGGGTTCTGGAATGGCCTAGTCAAAGCCCGGATCTAAATCCCATCGAGATGTTGTGGGGGGATTTGAAACGAGCTGTGCATGCAAGAAACCCCTCAAACATCGCACAGCTGAAAGAATTCGGCATGGAGAAGTGGGCAAAAATTTCTTCCAGTCGATGTCAGAGACTGGTAGACAGTTATAAGAAATGCCTACTTGAGGTTGTTTCTGCCAAAGGGGGCAATACCACCTATTCGAGCCAAGGGTGTACTTACTTTTTCCACATGCGAAATTTGCAATTATGTTAATTTAAATTATATAATGGACTACAAAATGTAAATGTTTCATGATATTTGTTATATTATATCACCTTTATCTGTATAATAATAGCGTAAGGACTCGACTTTGTTATCCCTTTTACGCCGCACCCAGTGAACCGATGCCAACGGCACTAATGGATTTACGATCTACGAACCGCATTCTTTGTTTATCACGTACAGCCATACTCGAAAAATCTGAATTAGCCGATGTTGGGGCCCAAAAGCATCCGATTAACTGCCGATACGACGCCATCTTACGACGCCATCGTATTGGCGTCTGCTGGGCAAAGGCGAAGCAAGCTGTCCGCTGATTGGACAGGCGAAGGCGAAAGCAAGCCATCCACTGAGTGGACAATCCAGAGCATGCATTTGTGCCGGTGTCGGCGATCGTTGTTCATATACGCACTCTTCATTCTCATCTTTCTTCCTAACTCTTACTCGGACAAGCAAATCCGCGATGCCATCCATAATGGTAGACTCTATCCATACACCACATCCTCCCTTCCGTGGATGTTCCACGGGTTTCGGCTAGTCTCTCAATATTGTTGAAATGAATATCAAATAGCTGTATGTTGAAATATGTTGAAAAAGTCTAAACTTTACATGGGGTGTACTTACTTTTTCACGTGACTGTAGGTGGTATTGCCCCCTTGGCAGAAACAACCTCAAGTAGGCATTTCTTATAACTGTCCACCAGTCTCTGACATCGACTGGGAGAAATTTTTGCCCACTCCTCCATGCAGAATTCTTTCAGCTGTGCGATGTTTGAGGTGTTTCTTGCATGCACAGCTCGTTTCAAATCCCCCCACAATATCTCGATGGGATTTAGATCTGGGCTTTGACTTGGCCATTCCAGAACCCTCCATTTCTTTCTTTTCAGCCATTCCTTGGTGGATTTACTGGTATGTTTCGGGTCATTGTCATGTTGCAAGGTCCACCTTCGGTTGTGCTTCAACTTTCCGACAGATGGCCTCACATTATCCTCAAGCACCCTCTGGTACAATGAAGAAATCATAGTGGATTATATGATGGTGAGCTGCCCAGGCCCCGATGCAGCAAAGCTGCCCCAAACCATAATATTTCCACCACCCTGCTTTACAGTTGGTATCAGGTTCTTGTGGTCAAATGCTGTCTTTGGTTTTCGCCAAACATGTCTTCTGGTACTGTGGCCAAATAGCTCTACCTTTGACTCATCTGTCCAGAGCACATTGTTCCAGAAGTGCTGGTCTTTGCCTAAGTGTTCATTGGCAAACTTTAGTCTTGCTCTGATGTTCTTTCTGGACAGCAAAGGTTTCCTCCTGGCACACCTCCCATGTAGATCAAATTTGTGCAGCCTCTTTCGAATGGTAGACTCGTGCACTTTGACATCAACAGTGGGAAGAGCTACCTGTTTGTCCCATGATGACATTCAGGGGTTCTTAGAGACTTCTTTCAGCATCTTGCGGTCTGCTCTTGGGCTGAACTTGCTGGGGCGGCCTGGCCTGAACAAGTTGGCAGTTGTTTGGAATCTTCTCCACTTGTAGATGATCTTCCGGACAGTCGAATGATTGATTTCAAATTGTTTGGAGATCTTCTTAAATCCCTTCCCAGACTCATAGGCATCTATAACCTTCTTTCTGAAGGCCCCACAGAGCTCTTTTGATCTCGGCATGGTGACGCCGCACACTTCAACAACAAAGAGCAAACCAAACTAAATGTCTGAGGTTTAATTAAGACAGTTCCTCCAAGATCCTCTCCTACGATGTTCTTATCATTTGCACCTGAGCTGGTGCACCTGATTCTAATTTTAGGTATTTGAAGTAGTGATAAATGTAGGGGTGTACTTACTTTTTCCACATGCGAAATTTGCATTTATGTTTATTTAAATTATACAATGGACTACAAAATGTAAATGTTTCATGATATTTGTTTTATTATATCACCTTTATCTATCGATATTGTTGAAATGAAGATCAAATAGCTGTATGTTGAAATATGTTGAAAAAGTCAAAACTTTACATGGGGTGTACTTACTTTTTCACGTCACTGTATGGTATACCTGTTGTTGGCCTAATGGTTAGGGTGGTGGGCTTGGGATCCTAACGTCCTCTGTTCGAATCCTGATCAGCTGTTGAATTAATACCAGGGGGGGTTGACTCAGCCTGTCATCTTTCCGAGGTCGGCGAAATGAGTACCAGGATACTGGGGAGTACCAGGATACTGGGGAGTACCAGGATACTGGGTCCTCTCTTAAGGAGGTTGGTGGCAGGATTTGCATTCCAGCCACTGTAAAAACACCTCATTTCGTAGGAATATATATATATATATATATATATATATATATATATATATACACAGTATATATATATATATATACAGTATATATATATATATATAATCTATGGTGCCTCACTCCTGTCTCGATCACAGACAGAGAAAGGGAACAAAAACCGGGTGACTTATCTCTGGTGACGGGGATGTCATTGTCATAAGGGGAGTGGCCCTGGAGACTCTGTTCCTCCCCTCGAGGCACCCACAGCTCCGCCCCTTGAGGCATCCATAGCTCCGCCCCCTCTCTCCCTTGCCTGACAGAGCCAAACCGCAATGCGCATCGCTCTCCCCTACTCTTCTATTGGCACCCGGTGCACCGGTCTTGGATTACAAGACGTTTTATTAATGTTTGCCTAACCTTAAACCCTCGCTATTTATTACAAAGCACCACCCTTCATATGGTGCACGTCCAAACAAGACAATCATTAAGCTGACATGTACCTGCTGATTACATCGGGATTGGGTAACTACTCGTACATGGACCATACTACTTTATACATTTCTAACTGTATTACGGTAATCTCTAAAACCCATTCCCACAACAAACATAACAGTATATTCATATTGCATCCCAGTATGCAGTTACTTGGAGCGAAGCAGAAATGTCATTTCTGTCAATAAAAATGGGTAACAGTCTTGGGATGCCAGTCTCCAAGGGTAAAGCAGGACCAGAGTGCCTTTTAACACTGGGGAGATTTCCCGCCACCCTCCGCAATACAGGATCTTTCACTCTGCGGAATATTTACAAAAGAGCAAATACAGTAAATTTGCCAGGACAGATACACTGGTTATGAGGAGGAGGCCTAGTTATTGATGTGGAGTGAAAGTTGAGCAGAATCCACTTGTTTCAAAACCAGTTTGTAATGGAACTTACGGGTTTGGGAACTCGAGCTTTATCAGCAATCAAAGCTTTTAGATGCCTTGCCTGTCATCATCTGTATAATCTGGGTTAAATGTAAAGTCAGGTTATGGAAAAGTATTATTTTAGTGTTTATTATCTCAGCTACATTTGAAATTCTATTGTTGTTTTACAAGAGCATCAATATAAGAGTTAGATGGAAATATATGACATAGATGTGCATGCGATGCATTTCTGATTACATAGAGTGTGTGCAACGAGAGATTGATGATACTCTGGGCAGAGATCTCCCGCCAACGCTATCCGATCGCCATCGTCTGCCCTACACAGTCGCGGTGATCAACGAAATTCAACGATTTGGGAACATCGTACCGATGAACTTGCCACATGCAACATCCACTGATGTCCATTTCCGTGGTTACTTCCTGCCAAAGGTATTTTACAAAATCCATGAAGACAACAGCTAAAGTGATCTTCATCTTCTCATTCACTTGACATCCTTGTGTATTTATTGAACCCGATTCTGTGGGATCAAAGGCACTTGAGAAAATGAAGAGCAAGGAGGGAGATAGGTGAGGGAAGTAAGGGTAAGGGAGTGAGTGAGAGAGATAGGAAGAAAAAGAAAGAGGCAAAAGTTGGAGAAAAGGAAAAGGAGATTGCGTGGCACACATGGGGATCAAATTCCGCCATCTTACAACTTTAACAAATACATAGCCCTGTATAGTCCATGAGCCAAGTCTGAATATGAGCCTCAGAAAATAATTTGTTCAACTCCCACTCCCTCCCCCTACAGGGGTGGCAAAGGTTTGATGGGACCAAAAATGATGGTACGGAAAGCCTTTCAGGAATTCAGATCAAAAGTTCCCGTTCCTTCGAGTGGAACTAAACTTTTGGGTGTAACTTTTACATGACAGCCATTAGTCAGTGACTCAAAAGTTGCGTAAATAAACATACTGTCATGTCTGAAGCTCCGTTAACACATTACCCTCAGCGCTGGGACCTTTAGTCTGTCATATGGCCATATGGTCATATGGCCCATATGACCATACTGTCATATGGTCATATGGCCCACACGGTCTTTTATTGCAATGCGTTGAATAAATGCTACAACTGTATCATCCCCAAGGATTGGGCCGAAATGGATGGCAAACACACACAAAAAGCAGATGGCTCAAACACGTTTTATTATCTTTTAAAGGATTTATTTTGTATATATACTTGACAAAAAAAGAAACGCAAGTTTTTATGTCAAACCCTACCATAACCCTAACTCGAACTCTAACCCTAACAACTAACAACCCTAACAACTAACAACAACCCTAACAACAACCCTAACAACAACCCTAACCCTTACCCGAACCCTAACCCTAACAACTTGGCAAAAAAAGAAACGCAAGTTTTTATGTCAAACCCTACCATAACCCTAACCCTAACAACATGGCAAAAACAGAAACGCAAGTTTTTATGTCAAACCCTACCATAACCCTAACTCGAACTCTAACCCTAACAACTAACAACAACCCTAACAACAACCCTAACAACAACCCTTACCCTAACCCTAACAACCCCAACCGTAACCCTAACAACTAACCCCAACAACTACCGTAACCCTATCCTACCCTACCCTAAACCTACCCTAACCCTACCCTAACCCTACCCTACCCTAACCCTACCCTAACAACTCGTGGCATTGTCGTCTGCTGAGTGAATTCGGTTCTAGCCTCCATCGACCACAGACCTCCACAGAAACATCAACATTCTTATGCAATTTAGCCTTGGAAGCCACAGTAAGTGATTGTTTGAAAATCCATTCAACCCCCATTGTGGTGGTTCAGTGAGGCATGACGCTCAAGAAATGTGGTTGAAAATACAGGTGCTTAAAATGGTATTACAAATCTTTGTCATTGATAATTTGTGCACAACAATGCACATTAAAAACATACGTCTTATCAACTTGCGTTTCTTTTTTTGCCAAGTATAAACAGCATGGTGCGATTTGACGGGTAGGGGCGGAGGGCCTCTGGTTTTTCCCCTGGCTCTGGTTTTTTTAATATACCTGGCAGTGCACTTGAAATTGCCATCCCTGGGGGGGATAAATTTTCACATTTGACATTTAAAAGTGATAGATGTACACTGTATTCTTTTTGAGCACAGACTCATTTTAAAAGCTTGTTCCAACCACACAAACAGTATAATAAGATCGGCAGGACATCATGGTAAACTTGATTTGACCGGACCAAAGTTTCGTTTCACTGGAGTGTGTGTTGTTGTGTGTGTGATCTGGGTTTGATTCCAACTATAAACTGTCAGGTTGGTATTTCTCAGCTTGATCATTGCACCACAAACTGCGCTCTGAGCTCTCCCCCGAAACAAATGATAGGTCAGGTATCCCGTCTACTAACTTATTCGTGAAGGTTAAAAAAAATCCCATGGTATCTTTCACTTACGAGTAGGTAAGTCATTGCAGGCACCTTAGAATCAATTATAACATTTCTGTCACCCACACTTGAATATCAGACTTGGCCAGCCAGTTCGTGAAAGACTCGGCTCAAAAACTTTCCTTGGCAGGCCCACAATAAGGTGTGAATATTTGTACCGTTAAAGACATCCTCGTAGTGTCTCATGGAGCATAAGAAGTGAACAATACATTTACTAATTTTCTCCCTTGACAGGGAACCTTCATCATACCGCTCCTGTCATCAATACTACGAGACAAGGCGCAGTGGGAGAAGCCATATGAGTTTTATCCGAAGCACTTCCTTGACAACAATGGCTGCCTTCGAAAACGTGATGCTTTCCTGCCTTTCTCTCTCGGTATGAATGATTTGTATACGGGAGGCACAGCTGTTGGGAGAGAATGTCATTGCCATGTGCTCAAAATGTAAAAGGATGCAGGGATGGGATGCCAAAAAGAATGTAAACAAGGGAGGGATGCTCACAAGAGATTATAATGTGAAACCATCCCGGCATCTTTCTTTGAATAATGGTTGTTGCCTGTCCATCCCTCCATCCATTTGCAATGATAGTAAATGTTGATGGTTTCCATCTACAAATTTAACTGGTGATACATTAAACAGTATGTTAACACACACACACACACACACACACACACACACACACACACACGCACGCACACACACATACACACACACACTGGGGGTATTGTTTGTGGTTATTTTGAACCAAAATCGAAAGAAAGATTTGTTGTACATTTTCAGGCACAAACATTTTTCAAAGAAAGTTTTGCATAGATCGGATGAGGTTCGTTTTTTATCCAATATGGCTGCCACACCAAGTGACTGATGATGTCATAGTTAGCACACTATCTGCAGCAAGTTTAGTAGATGGTGTCTGTGAAATTTAGCATCGATCAGGAAAGCGGTTTTATAGAGAATTTTTAAAACGATTTTCCTTCATGCCGGTATGGCTGCCAGACCACGTGACCGATGATGTTTTAGTGATCAATCGTGTATCCCCATGGGAAGTCGATGACACCGTTAAAGTTTCGCATCAATAGGTTTGGGAGGAGAAGATTTTTAAAGGGTTTCGCTAAAATCGAATGTGGCTGCCAAACCATGTCATCAATGACATCACAGTTGGGGAATCTTGTGTTCCTCATGGATAGTCGATCAAACCTGTAATGTTTCGCCTCAAACTGTTCAGCCATTTCAGAGCTGAAGATGATTTAAAGTTGTTGTAGTTTTTTCAAAAAAAAATTGCTGCCTTACCACATGACCCAATGACGTCATAAATTTAACTCTCTCGGCCAATTTATTGTTAGATGACCCTCAAAACTTTTGAAGAGGTTCCAGAGAAGAAGATGTCCAAAGTTTTACCATTTTTCCAACATGGCTGCCAAACAACATGACCTATGACATCATAGTTATGATCAAAACAATTCTGCAGCAGAAGTCACTCCGTTTGTTAAAGTTTCGTGTCAATCACTCAAACAGATGTGGATAAAACAAATTTAAAAGTGAATAAACAGTGAAAATGTCAGTGGAAGAACAATAAAAAATATGGGCAATACACCTGGGCACTCACCTGGTAGAATAAAGCAGTATACTACACCAAATATAGGTATTTTAAACAGTATCACGGTATTGCAAATCAATTTCATGGAGTGCGAGGAGACAGGGCAGCATATAGAATCGTACTAACGCAATCATAAGACTTTAAACAAACCAAAATATATATTTGGGGGGTGCGACCCTGCCTTTCTCCCCTGTAGACTCCCTTAGACCCCGATTTTTGTAATGCCATGAACAAACTTTGGTACATCACGGGTGATGAAGGTTGTGATCAGGTTTCATCAAAATTGTTGTGTGTGTAGTTGAAAGCAAACACCTATTATGTGTTGTGTGTGTGGTTTATGAGACGAAAGCAAATAACAATTTTTTTGTGGGGGGGTCAAACTTGAATGCACTTTGACCCCCTTAGAGCCCGATTTGTTTTTATTGCCGTGAACAAACTTGAGTTGCAACATACGAAATATCATTTTAGCCAAGTTTGGTCACAATCCTATTAGCATTTTCGGAGAAGATGGTGTATGTGTTTACGGACTAACGGACGGACTGATGACGCAACGTCCCATATGCTCCAGGTCAGCTAAAAAAAAAGCAGTCGTCTGTGGAGGATTTCATATCCACTTTTTTTGGACAACATGGTTAAAATACATAATTGACCAACCCCAAATGACCGTTTTGTAATTAGGGTACCAGAAGGAACCCTATTATTTTTGTTCAGATTATTAACTCACCTGGAACGTAGTTCTGGGGAGCTTATGGGCGCATCCTTTTCGAAGCTGCTCCATGCGCTCACGCTTTCGAAGCTAAGTGATATTTCTCAATTGTGTTTTTGTCGAGACTGTATCTATCTTTCGGTGTATGTACCTATAGCGTATCTTTTGGAAATTTTTCGGTGCTAATTTTTCGTACATGTATACACAATCGTCGGTTAATGGTATCGAGTATTCTGCGGCCTAGTACTCGTAGGCTTAGACTACCGTACCGTATCAGACCTTGTGGTTTGTTTTTCTCTCAGCGATTCGTCGAATGCGCTGAAATTATTTTCGTTCTCTGTTTCGTACCAGTCGTTCACCCCGTACCTCCTTGTTTAATATCTGTACTCACAAAAAAAAAAAAAAAACCCCAAAATTTTTTTTCCCTTCCCAGGTCTTATTCGTTTATTTGTTGTTCTTTTTGTTCGTTCGTTCTTCGTTCGCGATCACGCGGTTAGAAATGTATAATCTCTCCCCTGAACAACTATTTTCTCTCATATATTATAACACCCTTTTCTTCTTTTCCTACAAAAGGATGCTTTCGTCTTGCTCACCAAATCTATTCATTCCAAAATATATATATATAATACCATCTCTTACAGTTCCTCCTTTCTACATTCCATAAACTATCCAGAACTCCATCCCTCCTCCAGTGTCCTCAAACGTATTTTTGACTCGAAGGTCTCAAACTCATTTTGCAAAAAATGTTCGTTTCCCATGAATCGTACACATTTCAAAATCCAATCTCACCCCTCCCCTCCAAATCCTCCCCATCACCCATCCCTTTCAAATCTCCCCCCTTGCCCCTTCCCTCCCCTCCCTCCTCAACTCCCCCCACACCCCTCCCCTCCGAGACTCTCCCTCGCTCCTCCCCTCCTAGACTCCCCTCTCACCCCTCCTCCTCAAAGCATCCTCCCTGCTTCTTCCTCCTTCCAACTTTCACCTTCATCTCCCCAAACCTCCTGCCTTGCTCTTCCCCTCCTCAAATAACACCTCACTGTGCCTCACCCAATCTCCATCAAACCTTTTGTCTGCCCCATTCTTCCCTTTCTCCAAGCTATTCTGAAATCTCTGACACACCTTCAACAGCTCTCCCTACCTCTTCCTCCTCTTCCACATCTTACCCTACCCCTCCCCCCCCTGTTCTGGACCCGATGCTCCCCCTTCCTCTTCATTAACGGTATGGACCTCAAACATCCGGGGCCTTCGCTCAAACTTGACTGACCTCTCCATACAGGTTGCTTCTGACAAACCAGATGTAATCTGCTTAACAGAAACTTTCCTCTTTCATGATGTCTCTGATGCCTTGGTATCTCTCCCAGGTTACTCCCTCCTCCGGTATGATAGACCTGAGCCTCGTCCTGGAGGTGGGGTTGCTATCTTTATAAAAAACTCTCTACCTCACTCGCCCTCCACTGCCCTCTCTCCACCTCACCCCCAGGAATACCTTTGGCTACGGCTTCCCCTTCGCTCCCACCTTTTGTTCATATGTGTGTTGTACCGTCCACCAATCAGCGATGACTCCATCTACATCTCACTGTCTGATAATATGGACCAACTTCTATCTACCCATCCCAACTCTCTCTTCCTCATATGTGGTGATTTCAATTGTCACCATGCCAGTTGGCTGGGTGTGGGTACCTCTCTCACCAGCCATGGCTCTTCAGCAAAGGACTTCTGCGACTCACTGGGACTGACACAATCTGTCAATTTCCCGACCCGGATCTCAGTCAACGGAGCATCTTCTCTTCTGGGTTTGGTTATGACAAACTTCCCTGAAAATGTCTGCTGCTCTTCTTCTGCTCCAATCGGCTCATCTGATCATGTGCTTGTCAAAGTGGACATCTCTCTGACCATTCTCAGAGAGCCTCCTCAGCGTCGACGAGTCTGGCATTTCACTCAGGCCAACTGGCACGGTCTTCAAGCAGCCATCAATCATCTGGACTGGTCTCCCATCTCTACCGCCTCTGACATCAACTCATCCTGGGAATTCTTTCAAAGTAAATTGCTCTCTCTCATGCACAGATTTATACCATCTCGTCTTCAGTTGTCATACCCTTCCTCCCGTCCATGGTACATGGAATCTTGTGGTGAGGCTGTTGCCCTGAAACAACTTGCTTTCGTCTCCTGGAAAGCAAATCCAACGGAAGGAAATCTCATTTCCTTTCACAAAGCCCGAAACAAGTGTGTGTCCACCCTCAGGAGAGCCAGGAAACAATATCTCACCATTCTCAAGACCGACTCTCTTATCTGTCTCCCTCTTCTAAATCCTGGTGGCGTCTGGTCAAATCTGTTTCTGGTGTTTGTTCCCCCTCCATCCCCTCCCTCACCTCAAATGGCTTAACGGCTGACTCCGCATGTGAAAAAGCTGAATGCCTCAACTCTGTGTTTGCCTCTAAATCTTGTGTCCCAAACCCATCCCTCTCTGTACCCACCGTACCCATTCATACCCAGCTGCTCCTGGACTCTGTGTCCTTTCCTCCTGACAAGGTGGAAAAGTTTCTGTCAACCCTCGACTCTGATTCTGCAACTGGTCCTGACGGCATCAGCCCACGGGTCCTAAAATCATGTTCTTCTGCTCTTTCACTCCCTCTTTCTGTTCTCTTCACCCTCTCTTTTGCTCAAGGTCATCTGCCATCTGCTTGGAAATCAGCCAACATCACCGCTTTGCACAAAAAAGGTGCAAAAACAGATCCCAGCAACTACAGACCAATCAGCCTTCTCCCAATTATCAGCAAAGTCATGGAATCCATCATTGCTTCAGATATTAAATCTTTCCTCTTCTCCAATGGCTTGATCTCTGATCATCAATTTGGTTTCAGACCTGGTCACTCTACTCTGGACATGCTGCTTCTGCTTTCTCAACAATGGATGGAGGTCCTCAATGCCAAACAGGAAATTAGAGCTGTCTCCCTTGACATTTCACGTGCCTTCGATACGGTCTGGCACCCTGCTCTGCTCTCCAAACTCTCCTCCTTTGGTATCCATGGAAATCTCCACGCATGGCTGGCGGACTTCCTCTCTGGTCGTAGTCAACGTGTGGCCCTGAATGGGTTTCTCTCATCTCCTCTGCCTGTTCAGGCTGGAGTTCCCCAAGGTAGTGTTCTGGGCCCTGTGCTTTTTCTGGTCTTCATCAATGATCTCTCTGACTCTCTTGAAAATCCTCTCTATCTCTTTGCTGACGACTCTACTCTCTGTCGCTCCATTCCTCATCCCTCAGATCAGCAGTCTGCAGCCTCCTCACTCTCTGCAGACCTGGACAAAATCACAGACTGGTCAAACAAGTGGAACATGTCTTTCAATCCTGACAAATCTCACACTCTTACAATGTCTCTCCGAAAGGACCGACTGGACAACCCTCCCATCTACCTTCTCAACAATCCTCTCCAAGAAGTTCTGTCGCTCAAGCTTTTGGGTCTCACTATCTGCCATGATCTTTCTTGGGAAAACCACATTTCCAAGCTGGCCTCCAAAGCCAGTCGCCGACTGGGCATCCTCCATCGTGCGAAGTCCTTCCTTGGCACACCTGAGCTCCTCACCACATACAAGGCTTTCATCCGCAGCTCAATGGAATACTGTTCCCCCCTGTGGGCTGGTGCTCCTGCCTCACACCTTGCTCGGCTTCACGCTGTTGAGGCCAAAGCTTTCAGAATCATTGGAATCTCCTGCGATGTAGTCAACGCCGAGGGCCTTTCACTCACTCACCGCAGGCAGGTTGGTGGTCTTTCTGTCTTCTACCGACTCCTCTCCGGCCTTGCTCCCCCAGCTCTCTCTGTGCTCTGTCCCCCCAATATTCCTTCAGGTCGCACAAGATCTGCCTGCAACCCTCTTATGGTTAAACTGCCAAAGTCTAGGCTCTCTGCTCACCTTCACTCTTTCATTCCCCTTTTCTCCTGCCTCTGGAACAAACTCCCCCACTCCCTTCAATCCCACTCCTCCCTCCAGGTCTTTAAAACAGCTGTTCACCACCATCTCTTATCTTCCCCCATCGAAAACCTTGATCTTTTATACCCCCGGTAATTCACCCCAGAGTCCTTGCAGTGTTCATATGTTTTAATCCTCTCCCACCTCCCCCCAAGTCCTCCCGATGTCCCTGCTCTCAAATGTTGTGTTTGTGTCCTTCCCCTTCTTCCCCCTCTCTTTTGTGTCCTCCCCCCTCTCTCCCCATCTTGTCTGCCGCTCCCCTTGTTTTTTGTGTTTTGTGTGTCGGTTTGTCTTTTTGTGTGATTAATGTTTGCTCTTTCACGAGCCTCGATCTTGTATATAAAAAAAAAAAAAAAAAAAAAATCGTCCGTCCGTCTTCTGCCCACAACCTCCATCATCCGTGATGTACCAAAGTTTGTTAATGACATAAAAAAAAATCGAGGTCTAGGGAGGTTTACTGGGGGTGATTCCCCCAAAATAGTTTTTTTTGTCTTATGATTACGTTAGTATGATTCTACATGCTGCCCTGTCTTCTAGCAACCATTGAAATAAAAATAAAATTTTGCTTAAAATACCATTAAAACCATTGCAGCCTGTTCCAAAGCAAGGCGTTTTTTAGCATGCATAAACAATACTTAAGACCCCGGTGAGTGATAGTGAGGTGACCAAGAATAAAGCCTGTTTGTTTTGATTTAATAATCTAGTTAATTTTCTTCAAAAGTTGTGTTTTAATTTACCCAGACACCTAGTTTTAATTTAGACACTCCCTTGGAGTTCTGTTAGTATGCATGCAAAGTTTCAGATTGCTATGTTTAATGGCTTTGGAGTTATGGAGGAGACACACACACAAACACACACTAACTGACACACCTTCTCTTTTATTTTCATAGCTTTTTGGTCCCAATTATATCAATTTTTTCTTCTTCTTGCAGGACGACGTGCCTGCCTCGGTGAGAGCCTTGCACGTTCGGAGCTCTTTCTCTTCTTCACAGCGCTTCTGCAGCGATTCACATTCAAACCAGCTCTTGGATCTACACTTCCTGATTTAACCCCATGCTTTGGCATTACAATAGGCCCCAAACCGTACAAACTGTGCGCTGTGATACGTTAAGAGACACCACACTTTAGAACCAATGTATGAAAACTTCACGAAACACATGGTAGTTTTGTTTGTGTAGGATAGTGATTATGCAATGTATGCTGCGTGGCCAAAAACAATTAAATGCAATATATGAAAAAGAAGCCATAGTGAACAATGTAGTCTAGCCTTTGGTGGTCATGTGATCTAATTGACATTTGTAAACGATGTGAGATGATTATGCAATTAATAAAAACAATCATGTATATAGGAGAGCAGAAGGATCTTATACTTCACAAGGGGAATTAAGTTGGGTGCCCATTCTTAGTCCTCCAAAGAGTAGCTGGATTTGTTATTAGGTCCATCTTCGGTGTGTCCTGGAATTTGCAGAAAGTCACATCTGGAACTTAAAGATGTGTGCAACGTTCTATGACATATCTAGTTACCTCATTCATTTCGCCCTCAAAATCAAGATCGACATCTCTGCCTTTGTCTATTTGTGACCATAGAGCTTTAATCTCAGTCTGAAAAGACTTGAGTACCACACAGATGCCTCCAAGTTCTGGAGGTGATGTGTTGGTATAATTTATGCACATTATGTCAGCGTCATGTCATAGGGTGAGTGTGCTTCTTTAGTTAAATTTAATGTTCCTGACTGCAAACCTCTTAATTGTTGATGAGCAGGGCAGAGACAATGTGTCAGCGTGGCAGGCTACACTTGTTGCTAACAGGTTGTGCAGCAATTGCTGGGGCGAGACTCAATCTGTGCCTTGCTTCCTCGTCAAGTTAGGGGGTTCAACCTGTGTATACACACACGCGCGTCACTACCTCTCTGTGGCTTTGCTCCTTAGGCATGGCCACATCTTTCAAGTTACAAACTTCAGACTCTGAGTACAAATACAAGTTTGTGTGGGGTGGGGTGGGGTGGGGGTGGGGCGTAAATTCTCTATGTAAATGTGTACCGTGTAGCGAGCGCCACCATTACAATTTCCTTTTTTACCTGGGCAACGCTGAGGTTAAAGTACTATTCTCAGGGGAATTTCACAATTTTTTGCCGGCAACGGACACTGCTAGGGAATTTTATACAACGCCGGGTGCTTCAGCTAGTGGTGGATAAAATCAAACATTCAATTTTGGACAAGGACATTTAACAAAGTGTCCAAATATCTTTAAAGTCTTGTTACTTGTTGCACGTAGTTCAGTTTATATCAGTCTTCATCCCATATATTATGGCAAAGCTTTCATTGTAAGTTTACCTCTTTAATTGCTTTGTACTCTGTTTGCTAATTGAACACGTACCGCTATCATTACAAATTGGATAATATTCTTCCTGATGAGATTCATCAGCTTGTTGTAGGTCGAGCAAGTATATTTCAAATGACCAATTATAATCTATATTATATAATCAATAACTGAAGTGATATTACCATATGAACTGCATACACTACCTTGTTTATGAAAGCGAATCTTAAATGTGGCCCTAAATGTTGTAATATTGGTGGAAATTGATTCTGTCATTGTACTTTGAAAATACAGAACATGTGGAACATAATGCATTGCTATTTGTATCAAAATGTCAAGTCTCACTAAATGTGTGAGATATCTTCGAGTTGGGCAATTGTTTAACTTTTTTTCTTGTCTCTCTGAAGGTCTTCATCATTTTTATTATTCATATCCTGTATTGTATTTCTCACGCTCGCATAAAATCTTCATATTTGACCACACTATCGGCTATATTTGACCATTTATTATCCATACAAGATCGAAAATCAGATGTCTTGGTATCTTGAAGGCCCAAAAGTTAAACAAGCTTTTGCAATGCAAGCCATTTATGATCAACTTGCCAGGTACCCGTCTCTGACGGGTTCGTATATGTCTCACCTCAAATGAGCAATTTTTTGGAGTATGTATTGGTAGAAAACGGGAATTCAGCATAAAAATTCAGTGAGCAGACATTGCGGTGGGGCTAGCTGGTAACCTGGCAACCTCGTTCCAATCCATTCATGTTGTACCTCCAAAATACTGTGTGGGATCGAGGGTGAAATTGTGGAAGCTTGGCTGAGAAACTGATTGAGGCATTTTTTGAGCCTACCACCTGACCGAAGATCACCAGAGTTCTTACCACACCAACCAACCACCACCATGCACCTATCCCTCGCCACATCGCTTATTCAGCCGCAGCCCGGTTACTCACTCCGTACTCCCTACAGCTTTGCTTGGGCAATTTCCATTCGGTATTTTTCATAGTATTTAATTCTGGTTTCTCATTCGAAGATCCATAGAGCAGCAGTTTTAGTTTCACTTTCCAACATTAGTTTCCCATTGCAATATCACTTGTTCTTTTATTTTATTTTATATATACAAGATCGAGGTTCGTGTAAGAGCTAACATTAATCACGTAGAAACAAACTGACACATAAAGCATATGATAAAGGGAGCGGGAGACAAGATGGGGAGAGACGGAAGCACACAAGTACAACAGTAGAGAACAGGGACTTCGGGAGATCTGTGGGAGGGAGAGGGCATGGGGGGCATTGGAAGGGGGGGGGGGGGTGGGAGAGGTAAAAAAAACAAAAAACACATGGACACTGCGAGGACTTCCAGGAAAGAAGTCGGTATTTCAAAGAAGTGGATCTGTGATGAATTAACGGGGGTAGAGAAGATCACGATTTTGGATGGGGGAAGACAAGAGATGGTGGTGAACAGCTGTTTTAAAGACCTGGAGGGAGGAGTGGGACTGAAGAGAGTGAGGGTGGGAGTTTGTTCCAGAGGCGGGAGAAAAGAGGAATGAAAGAGTGAAGGTGAGCAGAGAGTCTTGATTTTGGCAGTTTAACCATAAGAGGGTTGCTGGCAGATCTTGTGCGACCTGTAGGAATATTTGGGGAACAGAGCACAGACAGAGCTGGGGGAGCTAGGCCAGAGAGGAGTCTGTAGAAGACAGAAAGACCACCAACCTGCCTGCGGTGAGTGTGTGAAAAGGCCCTCGTAATAAGCTTCATTGTGGGAGATTCCAATGATTCTGAAAGCTTTGGTTTCAACAGTGTGAAGCCGAGATAGGTGTGAGGCAGGAGCACCAGCCCAGAGGGGAGAGCAGTATTCCATTGAGCTGCCGATGAAAGCCTTGTATGTGGTGAGGAGCTCAGGTGTACCAAGGAAGGACTTGGCACGATGGCAGATGCCCAGTTGGCGACTGGGTTTGGAGGCCAGCTTGGAAATGTGGTTTTCCCAGGAAAGATCATGGCAGATAGTTTAGACCCAAAAGCTTGAGTGACAGAACTTCTTGGAAAGGATTGTTCAGAAAGTAGGTGGGATGGTTGTGCATTCGGTCTTTTCGGAGAGACAGTGAGAGTGTGAGATTTGTCAGGATTGAAAGACATGTTCGACTTGTTTGACCAGTTTGTGATTTTGTCCAGGTCTGCAAAGAGTGAGGAGGCTGCACACTGCCGATTTGAGGAATGAGGTATGGAGGGATAGAGAGTAGCGTCATCAGCAAAGAGATAGAGAGGATTTTCCAGAGAATCGGAGAGATCAGTGATGAAGACCAGAAAAAGCACAGGGCCCAGAACACTGCCTTGGGGAACTCCAGCCTGAACAGGAAGGGGAGATGAGAGAAATCCATTCAGGGCCACACGTTGACTATGACCAGAGAGGAAGTCCGCAAGCCATGCATGGAGATTTCCATGGATACCATTGGAGGAGAGTTTGGTGAGCAGAGTGGGGTGCCAGACCGTATCAAAGACACGTGATATATCAAGGGAGACAGCTCTGATTTCCTGTTTAACATTGAGGACCTCTATCCATTGTTGAGATAGCAGAGGCAGCATGTGCAGAGTATAGTGACCTGGTCTGAAACCAAATTTATGATCAGAGATCAAGCCATTGGAGAAGAGGAAGGATTTGATATTTGAAACAAAGATGGATTCAATTATTTTGCTGATAATTGGGAGCAGGCTGATTAGTCTGTAGTTGCAACGATCTGTTTTGCACATTTTTTGTGTAAAGCAGTAATAATGGCTGATTCCCAAGCTGATGGCAGATGACCTTGAGCAAAAGAGAGGGTGAAGAGAACAGAGAGGCGGTGAGATAGAGCGGCAGAGCAGGATTTTAGGACCTGTGGGCTGATGCCGTCTGGTCCATTTGCAGAATCAGAATCGAGGTTTGACAAAAACTTATCCACCTTGTCAGGAGAGAAGGAGACTGAGTCCAGGAGCAGCTGGATTCGACTGGGTAAGGTGAGTACAGAGAGAGATGGGTTTGGGACACAAGATTTGGAGGCAAACACAGAGTTGAGTCATTCAGCTTTTTCACGTGCGGAGTCAGATGTGTAGCCATTTGAGGTAAGGGACGGGATGGAGGGGGAACAAACACCAGAAACAGATTTGACCAGATGCCACTAGGATTTTGAAGACGGAGACAGGTTTGAGAGTTCAGTCTTGAGAGTAGAGAGATAGTGTTTCCTGGCTCTCCTGAGGGTAGACACACATTTGTTCCGAGCTTTGTGAAAGACAATGAGATTGCCTTTTTGAGGCCATTATATATATATATATATATATATATATATATATATATATATATATATATATATATATATATATATATAAAAATCTGTGCTGCAATTCACGCACAGAGGTAGGCTGCTGGACCAAGTTGTCGATTTGACGCGTTAATTCTGCCCACAAGTTCTCTATCGGATTCATATCCGGGGACATGGCAGGCCACTCCATATGCTCTACACCACGGTCAGCAAGAAAGTGTTGGATCATGCGAGCACGATGAGGCCGTGCATTGTCATCTTGTAAGACAAAGTTTCCTCGAAAGGCTGCATGAGCAAATGGAAGCAATGTTTCTTCCAGAATGACCCTGTAATGAACTGGTTCAGGTTTCCATTCAGAACAACCAGGTCAGTTTTGCCCCCTGCATGAAAAGCAGCCCAAACGGTCACCTCACCACCTCCAGCTTGGACTCTTGGCACTATACAATCTTCGTTGTGGGCTTCATGCACTTGTCTGTGCACTCGGATGCGGCCATCTTGACGATAGACCAGAAATCTAGACTCATCACTGAAGGTCACGTGACTCCAGTGTCCTGGCTGCCATTGACGGTGCTCTCTGGCCCACTGCAATCGGCGCTGGCTGTGTTGTCTGGTCAGGCGTGGCTTTCTCAGGGGACGCCTGGCACGATAGCCTGCTTGAACCAGTCGTTGGTTGACTAGCCTTCTGGATACAGGCACATTTGTCAGTTGCTGCCACTCAGCCCTAAGCCGATTAGCTGACTTGGTACGGCCATTGCAGACTAACCGGTGCAGCTGGCATTCATCTCTCCTTGTGGTTCTGGGTGGACGTCCTGGCCTCGGTATTGGAGTAGGGACACCCCTCTGAGCATTTCGTTTCAGGATCTTTGACACCTGACCTTGAGTGATGCCATACTGCCGAGCAATAGCACGCTGTTTCATGCCAGAATTTCGTAAAGCCACCACTCCATGACAAACAGCATTGTCAAGTTGACGGAACATCTCCAGAGGAAGCGGCAATAACTTTTGTAGACGTGCAGCAGTTGTTTTCCACTAATATAGAACGCAACAACCCTAATATACCCGATTGTGAAGCCAATCGTCAAATGTACCTGTCCTTACATTTTGTCACGCCACCTGTCATATAATCCTGTTATTGACTTCTTGCTGCGAAAGACAATCAGTGACATGGTTCTTTCAACAAAGACATCACCGAAGGGTAAAAGAAACTCACCAGATTGATATACTGAGTTCAGAAAGTAAACCCACGTCAAGAAAAAAAAAAAATTCTATATTAAATGCCAAGTCTGTAAATACTTAATTGATGAATCAAACAACAAAAAATTGCATTTTTGCCAAAGCACTTCTCACTATTGTGGTGAGATTTCAGCTTCCTAGCTCAAAGGATGGCTGAGATATCGCCCGGACAAACAAACAAGAAGACGTCATGTGGAGCACAATACCTGCAAAATCCGCCCCCCACCCCGAAGAAAAAAAATTCCATTGATACAGCAAATTGTCCATTTCATCAAGATTAAAATTGACAATCTTGATCAAAGCTCGGGTCAATAGGAAGAAAAGTGACGATTTTTCAGACGAAAAATGATGATTTTGGAAGGTTGACCTTGAGTTGACCTTTGACTTTTTGACCTCAAAAATAGTTAGTTTCCCTATTTAGTGACTCAATGTGCAAATGCTGTTCAATTTTCAAGTCAATCGGATGAAAATTGAGGATTTTAAAAACTTGGCCTTTGTTGACCTTTTGGCCTATGTTGACCTAAAAATAGTTGGTGGTTGAATTCAGTGACCATATATGTAAATCCTGTTAGAAGTTCAAGTCAATCAAATGAAAATTGGTGATTTTAGAAATTTGGCCTATGTTGACCTTTTGGCCTATGTTGACCTTAAAAATACTTGGTGGTTGAATTCAGTGACCAGATATGCAAGTCCTCTTCAAATTTCAAGTCAATTGGATGAAAATTGAGCATTTTAGAAATTTGGCCTATGTTGACCTCAAATATACTTGGTGGTTGAATTCAGCGACCAGATATGCAAGTCCTCTTCAAATTTCAAGTCAATCGGATGAAAATTGAGGATTTTAGAAATGTAGCAAAGTTGGTGACCTTTGGCCTATGTTGACCTTTTGACACCAAAAACAATAGGCTTCTTGCTTTTGACCAAACAATAGGCTCCTTGCTTTTGACCAACTCTACTATTTGGTGAAGTTTCGTGAAGATCGGTTGAAAATTGTGACCTGTAGGCCGGTGAACAAACAAACAAACAAAGACAGAATCACAAACGCAACCGACCAATATACTTGAAAAATCTTCGATTTTGCAAGTAACAAGAAAACAACCGGAGTGAAAACTGAGTACAGTACTCCTTTCAAGCGTGCGTCATTGCCAGGTCCCATTAGGCGCCTGGGGATGATGTCATGCAGCACCTGGGGATGGAATAGGAAAGGAGCGGTGTACAATTACCTTATTCATCCATTTACATTTGCAAAGGATCATAAGCAAATTGTCGAAGTCAAAGACAGTGGCATTCCTGTCGAAGCAGGTTTTCGTGCCACCTGTTATCGGTATTTTATTCATAAGCATCTGATCGGACTTGGTGAGAAAAAACGACTGAAGAAGCCACTGTTCACCTGCTCTGAGTTTGAGGGGTCAGTTGAATATGCTAGTTCTGCCTATCTTCCTCATCAAAAGCAAAGCCCGTGGAAGAAAATTACGTTCACGATCGAGTCTTCATGTCCGAGCAGATGTCCTGCCTGCAGTGTACATCATCTGCAAGATGGCCCACCACATGAGCGTCTCATAAACAACAACAGACACCTTAATGTGAGCTGAGACATTCACAGCAGGTTAGTAAATTAGCCAAAAATCTTCCAAGAGTGTGAAACTATGAAGCTTGATGAATGAGTGAAAAGAGTAAATACTAATTATTTTATGCCTACTTGGATGACTTTTCAGGAAATCTACTGGAAGCTGCCACACTGAAACACAGTGAAAGCATTCCGATGTATATCAGAGAAAAAGACTGTCACTTTTTTTTTTTTTTTTTTTGTTGGTGTACAACATCGAGGCTCGTGTAAGAGCTAACATTAATCACAAAAAAAAAACGGACACAAAAACATATGGTAAAGGGAGTGGGAGACAAGATGGGGAGAGAGAGGGAAGCACACAGGCACAACAGTAGAGAACAGGGACATCGGGAGATCTGTGGGAGCAAGGAGGGAGAGGGCTTGGGGGGAGGAGGCATGGGAAGGGGTGTGGGGGGTGGGAGAAGTATAAAACACATGGACACTGCTAGGACTTCCAGGAAACAAGTCGGTATTTCAAAAAAGTAGATCTGGAGTGAATTAATGGAGGAAGAAAAGATCAAGGTTTTGGATGGGGGATGCTGGTGAACAGCTGTTTTAAAGACCTGGAGGGAGGAGTGGGATTGAAGAGAGTGAGGGAGTTTGTTACAGCGGCGGGAGAAAAACGAGGAAAAGAGTGAAGGTGAGCAGAAAATCTTGATTTTTGGCAGTTTCACCATCCACGTCCACTTCCGGTTTCTCGATCGAGGTGGTGACTTTTGATCTCTCCACGGCATCAAAAGTTTAATTATTTTTACATTCGTGTGTTTGTCAAATTTCCACTCGTTATTTCATTGTCTATGCGTTATTGTGTGTTTCTAGTTAGTTTTGGTTTGAAATTCACGTAAATTGTAATTAATTAATCGTTTTCTGTTCCCCCTGCGTGTGCGGCCTTGTACCCTGAGGCTACCCCCGTCGGTGTTTGTCAACTTAAGTTCCTTACTTCGCTGTATTGCTTGGTTCTTAGATTTTCCCTTCTCCCCCAAACTTCCCCGAAAATCTGCTCTTTCTCTAACGTTTTAAATCTGCCCTCCCCCAAAAAACAACAAAAAACAACAACATTTATTTCCTTTTCTCCACGTGTGCTGTTGTCTCGTCCACATGCTTCCATCCACGTGCTTCTCTCAACGTGCGCTGTTTCGCCCACCCCCTTTATCTCTTTTTCTTCCACCTTTTGCCATGTTCATGTGACACGTGGTGTCCCTCGAGGGCCTAGGCTCCCTCTCCCCATCGTTATTTTGTGAATATAAGATTGTTTTTCACGGTTTTGTTTAAATATTATTTAAATATGTTTAAACTTTCCCCTACAATGTTTTATTCAGTGGTATATCACAACACGCTGTTTTTCTTTCTACAGACTTGGCATTTAATATGGAATATATCTTTTTTTCTTGACTTGGGTTTACTTTCTGAACTCGATATATCAATCTGGTGAGTTTCTTTTACCCTTCGGTGATGTCTTTGTTAAAAGAACCATGTCACTGATTGTCTGTCGCAGCAAAAAGTCAACAACAGGATTATATCACAGGTGGTGTGACAAAATGTACGAAAAGGTACATTTGACGATTGGCTTCACAATCGGGTATATAAGGGTTGTTGCATTCTGTATTAGTGGAAAACAACTGCTGCACGTCTACAAAAGTTATTGCCGCTTCCCCTGGAGATGGTCCGTCAACTGGACAATGCTGTTTGTCATTTAGTGGTGGCTTTACGAAATTCCGGCATGAAACAGCGTGCTATTGCTCGGCAGTATGGCATCACTCAAGGTCAGGTGTCAAAGATCCTGAAACGAAATGCTCAGAGGGGTGTCCCTACTCCAATACCGAGGCCAGGATGTCCCCGCAGAACCACAAGGAGGGATGATCGCCAGCTGCACCGGTTAGTCCGCAATGGCCGTACCAAGTCAGCTAATCGGCTTAGGGCTGAGTGGCAGCAACTGACAAATGTGCCTGTATCCAGAAGGCGAGACAACAAACGACTGGTTCAAGCAGGCTATCGTGCCAGGCGTCCCCTGAGAAAGCCACGTCTGACCAGACAACACCGCCAGCGCCGATTGCAGTGCGCCAGAGAGCACCGTCAATGGCAGCCAGGACACTGGAATCACGTGATCTTCAGTGACAAGTCTAGATTTCTGGTCTATCATCAATATGGCCACGTCCGAGTGCGCAGACAAGTGCATGAAGCCTACAACGAAGATTGTATAGTGCCAAGAGTCCAAGCTGGAGGTGGTGGGGTGACCATTTGGGCTGCTTTTCATGCAGGGGGCAAAACTGACCTGGTTGTTCTGAATGGAAACCTGAACCAGTTCAAGCACAGGGCCATTCTGGAAGAAACATTGCTTCCATTTGTTCGTGCAGCCTTTCGAGGAAACGTTGTCTTCCAAGATGACAATGCACAGCTTCATCGTGCTAGCATGATCCAACACTTTCTTACTGACCGTGGTGTAGAGCATATGGAGTAGCCTGCCATATCCCCGGATATGAATCCGATAGAGAACTTGTGGGCAGAACTAACGCGTCAAATCGACAACTTGGACCAGCAGCCCACCACTGTGCGTGAATTGCAGCAGACTATTGTAACTGCATGGCAAGCGATTCCTGTCCAAACCTTGGCAAATCTCGTGAACAGCATGCCTCAACGTGTACGTGCTCTCCTGAATGCTCGTGGGGGTTACACGAAGTACTCAACTGTAATTTTACTGTCCGTAATCCCAGTCGTAATTTAACTTTTGTTTTTGTTTAAAATTTTTTTGGCTAATGTGCAAAATAAAGAGATACTTCTGGAAAACGCACAGAAGTTTAACACAGTACTGTCCGTGAATTGAGTTCGATATCAGTTTACATCACTTTCAAGGATCAATTTATTTGCTTTGAAATGTCAAATGTGGTCTTTGTTTCTTTTAACGGTCACATTAACAAAATCTAGAATAATTTCAACATAATTCCAATGAAATTTTGGTTCTAAGTCATCTTGAAAAGTAAGTTCACCCCCACAAAAAAAATATTCCATATTAAATGCCAAGTCTGTATTTAAAAGGATTTTTTCAATTTCTTCTTCAATTCATCCCACTTCAAAAAAAATATTCAATCTCTTACAATTCTTCCTCCCCACATGCTCTAAACTCACCTTCATTCCACCCCTCCTCTATCGTTTTTAAAGGATCTCTGACTTAAAAATCACAATAAACCCAGTTTGTTATAAATGTTCGTTTTTCATGAATCATCCACTTTTAAAATTCCCCCCTCACACCTCCCCTCCTAAACTCCCTCTTCCCCCCTCCCTTCCAATTCTCCCCCATCGCCCTTCCCCTCCTAAACTCCCCCCTCACCCCTCCTCTCCAAATCTCTCACTTTGCCGCTCCCTTTCAAATCTCCCCCCTCCCCTTCAAAACTCCCCCCTCCCCGCTCCCCTTCAAACCCCCCCCAAACCCTCCCCTTCAAATCTCCCCCCCTACCATCTTTCTCCAATTCTCCCCCCTCCCTCCCTCCTCCTCAAAGCTGCCTCCTCCCCACTTCATCTCACTTCTATCTCATACCTCCACCTCCTCCAACCATCTACTTTCCTCTGCTACTCCTCAAACAACTCCTCACTGTGCCTCATCCCATCACCATCAAACCTTTTATCCTCCTCATTCTTCCCTTTCTTGTAACTCTTCTGTAATCTCTGACACACTATCAACAGCTCTCCCTACCTCCCCCTCTCATCCTTTATCTGATTCTACCCCTCCCCTGTCCTGCACCCGATGCTCCCCCTCTCTCTTCATTGACGGTATGGACCTCAAACATCCGGGGCCTTCGCTCAAACCTGATTGATCTCTCCATTCAGGTTGCTTCTGTCAATCCAGACTTGATCTGCTTAACAGAAACTTTCCTCCTTCAAGATGTCTCTGATTCCTTAATATCTCTTCCTGGTTACTCCCTCCTCCGGTACGATAGACCTGAGCCTCCTCCTGGTGGTGGGGTTGCTATCTTTATCAAAAACTCTCTCCCTCACTCTCCTTGCACTGCCCTCTCTCCACCCCACCCCCAGGAGTACCTCTGGCTACGGCTTCCTCTCCGCTCCCACCTTTTGTTCATATGTGTTCTGTACTGTCCTCCAAACAGTGATGACTCCATTTACATTTCGCTGTCTGACAACATGGACCAACTTCTATCAACTCATCCAAACTCTCTCTTCCTCATATGTGGCGACTTCAACTGTCATCATGCCAGCTGGCTGGGTGTGGGTTCCTCTCTCACCAGCCATTGCATCTCAGCAAAGGACTTCTGCGACTCATTGGGACTGACACAATCTGTCAATTTCCCGACCCAGATGTCAGTCAATGGAGTATCTGCTCGTCTAGACTTGGTTATGACAAACTTCCCTGCAAATGTCTGCTGCTCTTCTTCTGCTCCAATCGGTTCTTCTGATCATGTGCTTGTTAAAGTGGGCATCTCTCTGGCAATTCTCAGAGAGCCTCCTCAGCGTCGACGAGTCTGGCATTTCACTCAGGCCAACTGTGCAACTGGCACAACATTAATCATCTGGACTGGTCTCCCATCTCCACTGCCTCTGACATCAATTCTTCCTGGGAATTCTTCCAAAGTAAACTGCTCTCTCTCATGCACAGATTTATCCCATCTCGTCTTCAGTTGCCTTACCCTTCCTCCCGTCGATGGTACACTGAATCTTATGGTGAGGCAGTTGCCCTGAAACAACTTGCCTTTGCCTCTTGGAAGGCTAATCCAACTGGAGGCAATCTCAGTTCCTTCCACCAAGCTCGGAACAAGTGTGTGTCTATCCTCAGGAGTGCCAGGAAGCACGATCTCTCCACACTGAAGAATGAACTCACAAACCTGTCTCCTTCCTCCAAATCCTGGTGGCATCTGGTCAAATCTGTTTCTGGTGTTTGTTCCCCCTCCATCCCATCCCTTACCTCAAATGGCTACACATCTGAATCCGCACGTGAAACAGCTGAATGACTCAACTCTGTGTTTGCCTCCAAATCTTGTGTCCCAAACCCATCTCTCTCTGTACCCACCTTACCCAGTCGAATCCAGCTGCTCCTGGACTCAGTCTCCTTCTCTCCTGACAAGGTGGATAAGTTTTTGTCAAACCTCGACTCTGATTCTGCAAATGGACCAGACGGCATCAGCCCATGGGTCCTAAAATTCTGCTTTTCTGCTCCAACTCACCCTCTCTCTGTTCTCTTCATCCTCTCTTTTGCTCAAGATCATCTGCCAACATCTTGGAAATCGGCAAACATCACCGATTTACACAAAAAATGTGCAAAAACAGATCCTTGCCACTACAGGGCAATCAGCCTGCTCCCCAATTATCAGCAAAGTCATGGAATCCATCATTGCTTCGGATATCAAATCCTTCCTCTTCTCCAATGGCTTGATCGCTGATCATAAATTTGGATTCAGACCAGGTCATTCAACTCTGGACATGCTGCCTCTGCTGTCTCAACAATGGATGGAGGTCCTCAATACCAAACAGGAAATCAGAGCTGTCTCCCTTGACATATCACGTGCCTTCGATACTGTCTGGCACCCAGCTCTGCTCACCAAACTTTCCTCCGATGGTATCTGTAGTGAAATCGAATTATGCTGAACCCAGGTGATGCTCGCTGCTCGCTGACACCGCTAGGGGGGCGCGGCTATAAGACCCGAAACGGCCGCTGCTCTAGGTGTCTTCTCCTGTGACATGTTACATTGACTAGTGGACTCGTTAACGGTACGTACCGCATAGAATATTACGCTTGCTTTCATTGAATGATATTGTGGATTGACCTATGTGAAACCAAACCTTATTTCTATTGCATCCCTGTATTTGCAGAATGATGTCAAAGGTCTTAATGGAATTAAACCAACAGATGGACTAAAGTTGTGACTTGCATTGATTTCCACAACACTTAATTCCATTAAAATCTACGGACATGGCGGGGAACAAGATGCTGGTGGTTTCGCAATTCTGCGCCGACCCGCAAGCCCTGGATGCTGGTTTGCAACTGACTCACTGGTTGAAAACTTTGGAGAATCAGTTCGCTGACCAGGACACCGTGCCAACCGCTGCCGCGAAGCTAGCAGCGCTCCAGTCCAAAGTCGACTACAAGGTGTACAACAGTATTGCGCGATGTGCAACATACGACCTCGCTGTCGCGGAGCTCAAGCGATTGTACATAAAGCAAAAGAGCGTGATACATGCTCGACATTTGCTGCGATCGCGACGACAGCAACCAAACGAGTCGATGGATCACTATGCCCAGGAGCTCCGGCAACTCCTGCTAGACAGCACCCAGGAGCCACGGACTCACGAGCAGGTTCAGGATGACCTTCTCCTAGATGCCTATGTCTCCGGGGTCTCCTCTCAGGACCTCAGGCTCAAGCTCTTGGAGAGGACCGACCTGACCTTCACGGTGGCTCTAGAACAAGGGAAAATATATACCGAAGCGTGGCTGCAGTCAAACGACTATGATCGCACGCGCCTCTTGGCGGGGACCTCGCTACACGCACGGCCGGAGAGTGCTACCGCCGACGAACCGGGAGCGGACCCGCTCGCGGAACTCCAGGTTGCCCCGGCGGAGGATCCGGGGATCCTGACGGCTGCTGCTACGGTCAGACCCAAGGCCTCACGCGGGGCCGCATGCTACTTCTGTGGGGTCAACGACACCACCGGACAGTGTGTCCGGCTCGGGACGCGATATGCCATTTGTGCTCGCAGAAGGGGCACTATGCAAAAGTGTGCCGGAAAACCGCATGCGGATCGCGGCCGCGCGCGACCTTGAATGGGCTCATTGCGGAGCCTACGGGCCGAGCACGGAACACGGCGCCTTACCCGGCCTTGATGGGCAGTGTCCCTCCTCGCGGGCCCCTGGTCGCCCAATCGACCTTGGTGAGAGACACCGAGCAGCCACAACAGTCTCTTCCTCAATCGGACACGGAACGTGCGTCCTTGACTGGACTCCGGACAACGCGAGGGCCTTTGGAGCCTCGCCCAACCCCGGCGGTACGTACACGCTACGTCTCTCGAGAGCGTACGGCGTCCTCTGGCGGCGACACGCGTTTGGTCCAAACTACGGAGGCCCATACTCGTCAAACGGCGATTTTGAATGGCAAGACTACGGAGGCCCATACTCGTCAAACGGCGATTTCGAATGGCAAGACTACGGTGGCCCATACTCGTCAAACGGTGATTTCGAATGGCAAGACTACGGTGGCCCGTACTCGTCAAATGGCGATTTTGAATGGCAAAACTGCGGAATGCATGGGGAGGCTCTCTGACAGCTTTAACGAATGCCTCATGAACAACAAATACTCTGGCAACGACCGCAACACTGCAGATTGCATGGGAACGCTCCCTGACAACGTATACGAAACTCCACGGGCATCCTCTGATGCCCGGACAACTGCGGCTGGCATAGGACCCACCCGCGTGGCGCGACCGCCTCACTCAGGAGGTTCGGTCCCACTCCAAGCAGGCTCGTCCGGCCTGGCTCAAGCCGTTATTCCCCTCATGGTCGACGGCCATTGTGTGCATGCCTTGGTGGATACAGGGTCTACGGATAGTTTTATCGATCAGCGACTAGTGCACAGGCATGGTTGGCAGGTCTTGGGGACTACGAGACGGATCTTCATGGCTTCCCAGGGCCTTCGGCTCAGCACGAAGGGGGAATGTCGATTGAAACTCGTGATAAAGGGACGGGTTTTTCCAGATGTACACCTCATGGTTTTACCTGCTTTATGTGCTGACATTCTGTTAGGACACGATTTCCTTAAACGACATGGACGACTGGAAATGGAGTTTGGTGGGCCAGACACGCTCGCTGTTGGTGGGACTGACACGCCTGCTGTGTGTGCCCTAGCGAAGATGGAAATTCAGCCACTTTCGCTGTTCCCCAATTTAACCTCCAAATGTACACCTGTAGCAGTAAAATCACGGCGCTACTCTCGAGCAGACATGCAATTCATTGCAGGAGAGATGGCTCAGCTCTTGAAAGACGGCATCATAGAACCCAGCCGGTCGCCGTGGCGGGCTCAGGTCTTAGTCGTGCGAAGCGAAGCACACCGCAGACGCATGGTAATAGACTATTCCCAAACGATTAACCGTTTTACACAGCTGGATGCCTACCCCCTTCCGGGGATGGACGCGCTGGTGCGATAAGTGGCCCAATACTCGGTCTACAGCACTCTCGATCTCCGTAGTGCGTACCATCAGATCCCTATCTCGAGGGCAGATCGTATCTATACCGCTTTTGAGTCAGGGCAACTGTTGTACCAGTTTACTCGATTGCCTTTTGGGGTAACGAATGGGGTCACCTGTTTCCAGAGGGCCATGGATGACCTCATTGCGAGGGAGAACTTGACTGAAGTTTTCGTCTATTTAGACAATCTTATGGTTTGTGGGTATGACCAAGGGCACAACGATACTAATCTGAAGCGCTTCCTCGAGGTCGCGCAGAGGTATCGCTCAACCATGAACGAGGCTAAGTGTCAATACTCCCTACGCAAGATAGATCTTCTGGGGTACACCGTGACCCATGGCTCTGTCGCTCCGGATAAGGAGCGTCTGCGACCTCTGCTCGACATGGCCCCTCCCAGCGATCGGGCGTCCCTGAAGCGCGCTTTCGGGCTATTCACCCATTACTCTAAGTGGGTCCAAAATTTCTCCGCGAAACTTCGCCCCCTTGTGACCTGCGACACATTCCCTTTGCATCAGGCCACGTTAGCGGCTTTTGGAGGCCTTAAGGCCGACATCGCCAGTGCCACTGTGGCAACGATCGACGAGAGCGGATCTTTCGTCCTAGAAAGTGATGCCTCGGATCATGCCATAGTGGCGACCCTCTCCCAAGGAGGGCGCCCGGTGGCTTTCTTCTCACGGACTCTTACCTCCGCTGAGCGGCGACATTCGTCTGTCGGAAAGGAAGCGTACGCGATCGTCGAGTCGATTCGGCGATGGCGCCCGTATTTGCTCGGGCGGTGCTTCCAAATCATCACGGACCAACAAAGTGTTGTGTTCATGTACGACACCTTACACGCCCAGCGCATTAAGAATGAGAAAATCACTCGCTGGCGTATAGAGCTTGCCGACTTCTGCTACACTATCAAATACCGCCCGGGGAAGGATAACCAGGTCGCCGACGCCTTATCGAGGCCGGTTACGTGCGTGGGTATCGTCACTCTGGAGGGCCTACGCGTTTTGCACGCAACTGCCGGGCATCCGGGCGTGACGCGTTTCGCTCATTTTGTGCGAAGTGGTAATCTGCCGTACTCGATTGACGATATCCGCCGTATCTGTCGCGACTGCGCTATATGCGCAGAAATCAAACCACATTTCTATAACCCTCCCATGGGGACACTGGTTAGGGCTACGAGGCCGTGGGAAAGATTGGCGATGGATTTCAAGGGCCCGTTGCCGGTGTCGAGTAACTCTCGCTATCTGCTCACTATCGTCGATGAGTACTCGCGATTTCCCTTTGCTTATACGTGCGTGGATATGACGGCTGCCACGGTAATGCGATGCCTGCAAAATTTGTTCTCTATGTTTGGGTACCCGGCCTATGTGCATACGGATCGGGGTGCGGTCTTTTTGTCTCAGGAAGTGCGAGGCTACTTGCTCCAAAATAACGTCGCTTCTAGTTATACCACGCCATACAGACCCCAAGCGAATGGGCAGATCAAACGCTTCAACGGGATTATATGGAGGGCCGTCGTGCTCAATCTCCGGACCCTCGGCCGGGGCCTCGATAAATGGGCTTGGTCGCTACCTGCGGCGCTGAACTCGATTAGGGCTCTCCTATGTACGGCCTCCAACCAGACTCCCCACGAGCGACTTTTCCACCACCCGAGGAGCTCGGGGTGTATCCGGTCTTTATCCAGTTGGCTCGCAGAGCCCGGGCCGGCCTATCTCAAATGGGCGGTCCGCACGAGCAAGTACGACCCCTTAGTGGACAAAGTGCAGGTGCTCCAGGCTAATCCCGAGCATGCACGTGTGATGACGGCAGATGGGCGTGAGTCCACTGTCTCCGTACGCCATCTTGCCCCATGCGGGGTCACCGACCCTTATAAGGAATCGGACAAGCTAATCTATGAGACTATGGACTCTTCCGACACTTCCGTCACTGAACTTCTGCCGACCCTCCCTTCGCCACAACCGCCCTTGCCTGACGGCTTGGCGGTACCCCCTTCGTCACCTGACTCCGGCAGCTACTCCGACGCCGGGGTCTCTGGGTTACATGGTGCCGTACCCGGGGAATTTCGGACACGTGCTGGCAGGGAAATTCGCCGCCCGGCCCGGTACGGTTGGGCCGACTGATACCATATTCCGCACCCTGTTAAGGCTGACGCCTCGCTCGCTTCTAGCCGCACGGCAGTGTAATTCTAATGGTGGGGAGAATGTAGTGAAATCGTATTATGCTGAACCCAGGTGATGCTCGCTGCTCACTGACACCACTAGGGGGGCGCGGCTATAAGACCCGAAACGGCCGCTGCTCTAGGCGTCTTCTCCTGTGACATGTTACATTGACTAGTGGACTCATTAACGGTACGTACCGCATAGAATATTACGCTTGCTTTCATTGAATGATATTGTGGATTGACATATGTGAAACCAAACCTTATTTCTATTGCATCCCTGTATTTGCAGAATGATGTCAACGGTCTTAATGGAATTAAACCAACAGATGGACTAAAGTTGTGACTTTCATTGATTTCCACAACAGTATCCATGGAAAACTCCATGCATGGCTTGCGGTCTTCCTCTCTGGTCGTAGTCAACGTGTGGCCCTGAATGGATTTCTCTCATCTCCCCTTCCTGTTCAGGCTGGAGTTCCCCAAGGCAGTGTTCTGGGCCCTGTGCTTTTTCTGGTCTTCATCAATGATCTCTCCGACTCTCTGGAAAATCCTCTCTATCTCTTTGGTGATGACTCCACTCTCTGCCACTCCATTCCTCATCCCTCAGATCGGCAGTCTGCAGCCTCCTCACTCTATGCAGACCTGGATAAAATCACAGACTGGTCAAACAAGTGGAACATGTCTTTCAATCCTGACAAATCTCACACTCTTACTATGTCTCTCCGAAAAGACTGACTGGACAACCCTCCCATCTACTTTCTCAACAATCCTCTCCAAGAAGTTCTGTAACTCAAGCTTTTGGGTCTCACTATCTGCCATGATCTTTCGTAGGAAAACCACATTTCCAAGCTGGCCTCCAAAGCCAGTCGCCGACTGGGCATCCTCCGTCGTGCGAAGTCCTTCCTTGGCACACCTGAGCTCCTCACCACATACAAGGCTTTCATCCGCAGCTCAATGGAATACTGTTCCCACCTCTGGGCCGGTGCTCCTGCCTCACACCTAGCTCGACTTCACGCTGTTGAAACCAAAGCTTTCAGAATCTTTGGAATCTCCCGCAATGAAGCTAACTCTAAGGGCGTTTCACTCACTCACCGCAGGCAGGTTAGTGGTCTTTCTTTCTTCTATCGGCTCCTCTCTGGCCTTGCTCCCCCAGCTCTCTCTGTGCTCTGTCCCCCAAATATTCCTGCAGGTCGCGCAAGATCTGCCAGCAACCCTCTTATGGTTAAACTGCCAAAATAAAGACTCTCTGCTCACCTTCACCCTTTCATTCCTCTTTTCTCCCGCCTCTGGAACAAACTCCCTCACTCGCTTCAATCCCACTCCTCCCTCCAAGTCTTTAAAACAGCTGTTCACCACCATTTCTTATCTTCCGCCATCCAAAACCTTGATCTTTTCTACCCCTGCTAATTCACCCCAAAAATCCACTTTTGTGAAATACCAACTTCCTTCCTGGAAGTCCTTGCAGTGTCCATGGGTTTTATACTTCTCCCACCTCCCCCCAAGCCCTCTCTCTCCCACAGATCTCCCGATGTCCCTGCTCTCAAATGTTGTGTTTGTGTGCTTCCACCTCTCTCCCAATCTTGTCTACTGCTCCCCTTATTATATGTTTTATGTGTCTGATTTTTTTTGTGTGATTAATGTTCCCTCTTTAACGAGCCTCGATCTTGTATACAAAAAAGAAAGAAAAAAAAAGAGGGTTGCTGGCAGATCTTGTGCGACCTGTAGGAATATTTGGTGGACAGAGCACAGACCGAGCTGGGAGAGAGCTGGGGTAGCAAGGCCGGAGAGGAGTCGGTAGAAGACAGAAAGACCACCGACCTGCCTGCGGTGAGTGAGTGAAAGGCCCTCAGAGATAGCTTCATCGCGGGAGATTCCAATGATTCTGAAAGCTTTGGTTTCAACAGCCTGAAGACGAGAAAATTGAAGGAAACTTTGCCACAAGGAATATTGCAGATTCCTGTTGAATAACCAGAAACCAAGAAATGCATATCTGAGAGGTAAAAATAATCACAATGAATAATCACATTGTCATCAAATTTTCAACAAAGCTTTATTTTGAGAATATGAAGACAAATTAATAATTTTATCAAAGGTCAGCATCACCTAAAATCATTAACTTTCATCCAATTGACCAGAAATTTTAATTTACCATTTGAGTTTTGTCGCCAAATTTTCATCAAAGCTTTATTATGAGAATATGGAGAAGACAAATTAATAATTTTGTCAAAGGTCAAAGGTCAGCATCACATAAAAGTCAATTTTCATCCAATTCACCAGATTGTATCTGCATATTCGGTCACTAAATTAGTTCACCAATCAAAAGCTAGAAGCCAATTGAAACAATAAAATGCCCATGAAGTTTTCATACATTAGCTCTAAAGTGTGATGTCTCTTAACGTATCACAGCGCACAGTTTGTACGGTTTGGGGCCTATTGTAAGACCAGAGCAGGGAATTAAATCAGGAAGTGTAGATCCAAGAGCTGGTTTGAATGTGAATCGCTGCAGAAGCGCTGTGAAGAAGAGAAAGAGCTCCGAACGTGCAAGGCTCTCACCGAGGCAGGCACGTCGTCCTGGAAGAAGAAGAAGAAAAAATTGATATAATTGGGACCAAAATAATCAAAATTGCTCATTGCCCCAACTTATTAGTTGAAGACAAAGCTTGATCACTCATGTAAAAATTTATGTTTATGAGCAAGATTCGACTTTTATTGTGTCAAATTTTTTTTTGTTAATGATGCATGATGATGCATGATGATGATATTTGCCTTTTCCACCGAAGGTGGATGGAGGTTATGTTTTCACCCCTGTCTGTCTGTCCGTTTGTTACTTGCAAAAGCGAAGATTTTTCTAGTATATTGGTCGGTCTTGTGCGTTATTCTGTCTGTCTGTTTGTCACTGGCCCACAGGTCACAATTTTAAACCGATCTTGACGAAACTTCACCAAATGGTAGAGTTGGTCATAAGGAAGATGCCTATCGATTTTGAGGTCACAGGCCATCTTGAGGTCAACTTTCTAAAATCGTAATTTTTCATGCAATTGACTTGAAAGTTGAACAGCATTGGCCTAGAGTTACTAAATGTTACTAAACTAAAAGTAACTAAAAGTTACTAAACAGTTAACAAATCTCACACTCTTACGATGTCTCTCCGAAAAGACCGACTGGACAACCCTCCCATCCACTTTCTGAATAATCCTCTCCAAGAAGTTCTGTCACTCAAGCTTTTGGGTCTCACTATCTGCCATGATCTTTCCTGGGAAAACCACATTTCAAATCTGGCCTCCAAAGCCAGTCGCCGACTGGGCATCCTCCATCATGCGAAGTCCTTCCTTGGCACACCTGAGCTCCTCACCACATACAAGGCTTTCATCCGCAGCTCAATGGAATACTGCTCTCCCCTCTGGGCTGGTGCACCTGCCTCACACCTAGCTCGTCTTCACGCTGTTGAAACCAAAGTATTCAGAATCATTGGAATCTCCCGCGATGAAGCTAACTCCAAGGGCCTCTCACTCACTCACCGCAGGCAGGTTGGTGGTCTTTCCGTCTTCTACCGACTCCTCTCTGGCCTTGCCCCCCCAGCTCTCTCTGGGCTCTGTCCAGCAAATATTCCTACAGGTCGCACAAGATCTGCCTGCAACCCTCTTATGGTTAAACTGCCAAAATCAAGACTCTCTGCTCACCTTCACTCCTTCATTCCTCTTTTCTCCCACTTCTGGAACAAACTCCCTCAATCTCTTCAATCCCACTCCACCCTCCAGGTCTTTAAAACAGCTGTTCACCACCATCTCTTATCTTCCCCCATCCAAAACATTGATCTTTTCTATCCCCGCTAATTTCACCCGAATTCCACTTTTTTGAAATACCAACTTCTGTCCTGGAAGTCCTTGGTGTCCTTGTGTTTGATACTTCTGCCACCCCCCTCCCCCAAGCCCTCTCCCTCCCACACATCTCCCTGCTCTTAAATGTTGTGTGCTCTCAAGTGTTTGTGTGCTTCCCCTTCTCTTGTCTTCCGCTCCCTATTTTTATATATTTTGTTTGTCTGGTTGATTTGTTTGTGAAATAAATGTCAGCTCTTTCACGAGCCTCGATTCAGTATACAAAAAAAATAATAAAATAAAATGGGGAAGCCAACTATTTTTGAGGTTAAAAGGTCAAAGATCAACTCAAGGTCAAACTTCTAAAATCGTCAATTTCCATCTGAAAAATGGTCACTTTTCATCTGATTAACCTGAAAATTAAAGACCAAATTGCACAGTACATCACGGAATTGGAAAACCAATTATTTAGGGTCAAAGGTCAACTCAAGGTCAAATTTCTAAAATTATCAATTTTCTCCCTGACCAAGGTCCTTCTTGCCTCGTTGCTCAGTTTGGTTGGGCGGCCAGCTCTAGGAAGTGTCTGGGTAGTTCCATATTCTTTTCATTTTCTAATGATGGAGCACACTGTTCTTGGGAATTCTTGGGAAGTGCTGAAGGTGGCCCATGCCAATTTCGAGGTCATCTTCCTACCACCCAACACCACTTCCCTGATCCAACCACTTGAGCTAGAGGCCATCATTAAGGCTTCCGAGGAGGAGGGCAGTGAAGAGGAGGAAGAGATAACAAGGCCCAACCTGACCGTCAAGTTCCTGGCTGAGGTGCTACAGCATATGAGGTCAGTCGCTGCCAGGTTGCAAGATGCCAACCCAGTGATGAAGCGGTACCTCCGGTTCAATATGGGGTTGAATAATGTTTAGCTGCCATAAGAAGAGCTGCACAGAAACTTGCAGCACTCAGCGAAACAGCTCGCAATGACCAATTTTTTTTCACCACGGCCACTCAACCTCAACACATTCAGCAACCTCACCTGCATCCCCTTCGGTGCACTAATCAGCACCCTCACCTGCGTCCTCTTCAGAGAAATTGATCGAGTTTAATGGATTCTACACAATCATCATCATCAAAAGTTACATCATACAGTACTGCACAATGTTATTATAATGGGGCATATGTATATGGATATGTATGTACATACAGGACCTATAGAAAGTCTACACCCCCTTTCAAAACTTTCACCTTTTGTTGCCTTATAGCCTGCAATTAAATTGCTTAGTTGAAGGGAGCAAGGCCGGAGTTGCAATTAAATTGCTTTAAATCCGGAGTTGCAATTAAATTGCTTTAAATCAGACTTTTTCCACCTTTATTTACACATCGTAACCCACAACTTCCAAGTGACAAACAAATTCTACATATTTCAAAAAATTTATTTAAAATACAAAACTAGAATATATTGGTTGGATAAGTGTCCATCCCCCTGAGTTAATACTTGGAGGAAACACCTTTGTCAGCAATTACAGCTGTGAGTCTGTTGCGGTAGGTCTCTACCAACTCTGCACACCTTGATTGGGCAATATTTGCTCATTCTTCTGTACAAAACTGTTCAAGCTCAGTCAAGTTGAGTGGGAAGTGTTGATGGACAGCGATCTTCAAGTTATGCCACAGATTTTCGATTCTCCACTCCAGTATAGCTTTGGCTGTGTGCTTCGGGTCGTTGTCATGCTGAAAGGTGAACTTCCGTCCCAATTTCAGCTTTCTTGCAGAGGGCAGCAGGTTTCCCTCTGGGATTTTTCTGTATTTGCTCCATCCATTTCCCCTTCTATCCTGACAAGTGCCCCAGTCTCTGCTGATGAGAAACATCCCCATAACATGATGCTGCCACCACTATGCTTCACAGTAGGGATGGTGTTCTTTGGGTGATGTGCTGTGTTGGGTCTTCAGGGTGATGCTTATGGGCTAATGTTTGAAGGCCAGGATACTTTATTTATAAAGGAATACTGAATATGAAAAGCTTGTTAACTCAGACTTGTACATCAATCATTAAACGACATGGCAATGACATTCTCTCCCAACAGCTGTGCCTCCCGTATACAAATCATTCATACCGAGAGAGAAAGGCAGGAAAGCATCACGTTTTCGAAGGCAGCCATTGTTGTCAAGGAAGTGCTTTGGATAAAACTCATATGGCTTCTCCCACTGCGTCTTGTCTCGTAGTATTGATGACAGGAGCGGTATGATGAAGGTTCCCTGTCAAGTGAGAAAATTAGTAAATGTATTGTTCACTTCTTATGCTCCATAAGACACTACGAGGATGTCTTTAACGGTCCAAATATTCACACCTTATTGTGGGCCTGCCAAGGAAAGTTTTTGGTCCAAGTCTTTTCACGAACTGGCTGGCCAAGTCTGATGTGACAGAAATTTGGAATTGGTTCCAGGATGCCTGCAATAACTTACTCTTCGTGAAAGACGACATTTTGCGTTTTGCAAGAAAAGCCTACATTCAAACAGGCAAATATTGTTTCGACTCATTCTCTAAAGCCGTTTCCCAACCTGGGGGCCATGGCCCCCTGAAGGGCCATGGGGTAATTTGAACCATACTAAAAATTATATATATATACTGAAACGCAAAAGAAACTTACCACCTTTGAAACCTTTAAATATCAACAATAACACTGCGTGTAGTAAATGTGTGAACTTATTTGTGGACAATAGTGTCCTCACTGTCAGACAAAACGGTCACGGATGGTCACTTGAACCTTCAATGGTCACTTCATAGCACAGCTGTTGAACAGCCGTTTTGACTGTCAGTGATTAGCCAAGGGGTACGGGATGATTTTAATGAGCTGCACGTGATGTCTTGATATTGGCTTTAAAAAGGCCAGTGCAAAATGGGCATTTTGACCGAAACATTTGACCATTTTGACCAACTTCAAAAAGACCGAAAACGCAAAAGAAACTTACCACCGTTGAAACCTTTAAATATCAACAATAACACTGCGTGTAGTAAATGTGTGAACTTATTTGTGGACAATAGTGTCCTCACTGTCAGACAAAACGGTCACGGATGGTCACTTGAACCTTCAATGGTCACTTCATAGCACAGCTGTTGAACAGCCGTTTTGACTGTCAGTGATTAGCCAAGGGGTACGGGATGATTTTAATGAGCTGCACGTGATGTCTTGATATTGGCTTTAAAAAGGCCAGTGCAAAATGGGCATTTCAATCAACATGCCACGATTGTCAAGGGATAAACGGCAGCGTGCCCTGGGCATGCTGCAAGGCGGACTGAGCTACCGTGAGGTGGCACGTCGCCTTGGCTGTTCACACCAGACGATATCGGCCCTGGTGGACAGAGACACCCTCCACAACTCTGCAGATGACAGACCTCGATCAGGGAGGCCAAGAGTCACCACTGCAAGGCAGGACAGGCAGATGGTCCGAAGTCACCTGCGGGATCGATTCCGTCCAGCATCCCACACTGCGGCAGAAACTCCGGGGCATGCAAACCACGGATCTCCAATGATACTGCACGAAGATGACTGCATGACTATGGTCTGACTGCCAGAAGACCATACAGAGGCCCCGTGATGATGGCTGCCCATCGCCGCAACCGACAGAGATGGTGCCAGCAGCATCAGCGGTGGACCTTGGTGCAGTGGAACGAGGTCGCTTTCAGCGATGAGTCAAGGTTCTGTGTGGACAGTCCTGATGGGCGTGAGCGTGTCTGGAGAAGAACTGGCGAGCGATATGCCGATTGTTGCGTGCGTCAAGCCAACAGGTGGGGTGGCCCAAGTGTGATGGTGTGGGCCACCATATCAGGCCGGTACAGGACGCCACTAGTGGTTGTGGATGGGAATCTTAACACCCAGCGTTATGTGGATAACATCCTGCGACCTCATCTGCTGCCATTCCTGCTAGACCACCCAGAACTGAGAACCTTTCAGCATGACAACGCTCGTCCCCATGCTGCTCGCTTTACCACTGCATTTCTCCAAGGCGAGAACATCAACACCATGCAGTGGCCTGCGTTCTCCCCTGACCTGAATCCCATGGAGCACCTGTGGGATGAGCTTGGGAGACGCGTAGTTGGCATGGCCAGGACATGGGCAGAGCTGCTTCAGACATTGAGGACTGAGTGGGACAGAATCCAGCAGCAATCCATCCAAAGACTGGTAGGCAGTATACGCCGACGATGCACTGACTGTATCCAAAACAATGGTGGCCACACACGCTATTGAAAGGGGACTGACATTGCACCCTGTGCTGTTCTGTACTGTAGAACAAACTGATGAGATGGTGTATCTTGGTCAAAAACTTGACATGTCATCAATAAAATGCCAATGTTTCAATTAGCAATTGTTGGTTTGTTTTATTTTGAACTGTTACAATTTTATTACATTTCAAACAAGTGATAAGTTTCTTTTGCGTTTTCGGTCTTTTTGAAGTTGGTCAAAATGGTCAAATTTTTTGGTCAAAATGCCCATTTTGCACTGGCCTTTTTAAAGCCAATATCAAGACATCACGTGCAGCTCATTAAAATCATCCCGTACCCCTTGGCTAATCACTGACAGTCAAAACGGCTGTTCAACAGCTGTGCTATGAAGTGACCATTGAAGGTTCAAGTGACCATCCGTGACCGTTTTGTCTGACAGTGAGGACACTATTGTCCACAAATAAGTTCACACATTTACTACACGCAGTGTTATTGTTGATATTTAAAGGTTTCAAAGGTGGTAAGTTTCTTTTGCGTTTCAGTATACGTAGTGTGTTCAAAAAGTATCCGACCTTTATTTTTCGTGCGTAAAAAAAAAGAAGCTAGGGAGGCGTTGATTGGTGCATGTATGTAGGCGATCCTAATGCGCACGCGTGAATTTTTTCCCACCTGCAGAAGCTGTCATTGGACAGCAGACCGCCGATGAGTGAGGACATGTAAGCGAGTGCCGTCGGATTTTCGTTTTTGACAAAATGACGGAAAAACTTGAACAACGCTACTGCATCAAATTTTGTGTAAAGCTTGGCGATTCCCAAGTGGAAACGATCCGCAAGATTCAACACCGTTCATTCCATTATGAAGGAGGATTTGGGCTTCAGGAGAATCTCAGCGAAGTTCGTACCAAAGCTGCTAACGATTGAGCAGAAGCAACTCCGTTTGGAGATCGCACAGGACATGCTGGAGACTGTGAACAGCGATCCCAGCTTCCTCAACACAGTGATCACTGGCGATGAGTCCTGGGTTTATGGGTACGACCCAGAAACCAAGTTGCAGTCATCACAATGGAAGCATCCAACATCCCCAAGGCCAAAAAACACAAAATTTGATGCAGTAGCGTTGTTCAAGTTTTTCCGTCATTTTGTCAAAAACGAAAATCCGACGGCGCTCGCTTACATGTCCTCACTCATCGGCGGTCTGCCATCGAATGACAGCTTCTGCAGGTGGGAAAAAATTCACGCGTGCGCATTAGGATCGCCTACATACGTGCACCAATCAACACCTCCCTAGCTTCTTTTTTTTACGCACGAAAAATAAAGGTCGGATACTTTTTGAACACAGGTATATATATTTTTGATATTGTTTTGACTTTGATATTGTTTTGCTTTTTTCCTTTTGCAGATTTGACGTTATGGTTTCTGGGAGTAAAAACAAGAAAGTATCTTGACGAATATCAATACATAAAGCTTGGATTCACATCCATTACCGTGTCTGGCCAAGAGAAGCCACAATGTTTGCTGTGTCACAAGGTTTTGAGTACTGAATCCATGAGGCCATCCAAGTTGAAGTTGCACCTCGAGACGAATCACTCAACATGCAAAGCAGGATCCCGAATTTTTAAAGCGACAGAAGTTGGATGAGGGAAGAGCTTTTCAACAACAACATTTAGCAACTGTCCAGGCTTCTTATGAGGTTTCTATTGAAATTGCAAAGAAGAAAAAACCCCACTCGATTGGGGAGACAATCAAGCCTTGTACCCTCCTCATTGTCGAACGGGTTCTCCGCAAGGCAGAGGCTCGCAAAGTTGAACAGGTGTCTTTATCGAATAACACAGTGCAGCGTCGTATCCGTGACATGTCGGAAGATGTGAAACAACAGATCATCAATGAGATTAAGGCGGCACCTTTTGGCTTGTTTTCATATCAACTTGATGAATCGACCGATGTTCGTTCCTGCTCCCAGCTACTGGCATTCGTTCGCTATGTCAAGGGAGATGATATCAAGGAAGAATTCTTGTTCTGCAGTGCCCTGGAAACGACGACAAAAGCTAACGACGTCATGGAAAAAATGAAGTTGTTGTTCGATGCGGGAGGAATTCAGTGGGAGAATGTATGCGCTGTCTTACTGATGGTGCTCCTGCCATGCTTGGTTCCAAATCTGGATTCCAAGAAGTGCGAAAAGTGGTTTTTCCAACACTATCACAAGTGCAAAAAGTGTTTTTTCCACACTAATACAAGTGCAAAAGTGGTTTCCTGCACAAACACAAGTGCGAAAAGTGGTTTTTCAACACTAACACAAGTGCAAAAAGTGGTTTTTCAACACTAACACAAGTGCGAAAAGTGGTTTTTCCACACTAATACAAGTGCAAAAGTGGTTTCCTGCACCAACACCAGTGCGAAAAGTGGTTTTTCAACACTAACACAAGTGCGAAAAGTGGTTTTTCAACACTATCACAAGTGCAAAAAGTAGTTTTTCAACACTATCACAAATGCAAAAAGTGTTTTTTCCACACTAATACAAGTGCAAAAGTGGTTTCCTGCACCAACACAAGTGCGAAAAGTGGTTTTTCAACACTAACACAAGTGCGAAAAGTGGTTTCCTGCACAAACACAAGTGCGAAAAGTGGTTTTTCAACACTAACACAAGTGCGAAAAGTGGTTTTTCAACACTAACACAAGTGCGAAAAGTGGTTTTTCCACAATAATACAAGTGCAAAAGTGGTTTCCTGCACCAACACAAGTGCGAAAAGTGGTTTTTCAAAACTAACACAAGTGCGAAAAGTGGTTTTTCAACACTATCACAAGTGCAAAAAGTGGTTTTTCAACACTATCACAAGTGCAAAAGGTGTTTTTTCCACACTAATACAAGTGCAAAAGTGGTTTCCTGCACCAACACAAGTGCGAAAAGTGGTTTTTCAACACTAACACAAGTGCGAAAAGTGGTTTTTCAACACTATCACAAGTGCAAAAAGTGTTTTTTCCACACTAACACAAGTGCGAAAAGTGGTTTTTCAACACTATCACAAGTGCAAAAAGTGGTTTTTCAACACTATCACAAATGCAAAAAGTGTTTTTTCCACACTAATACAAGTGCAAAAGTGGTTTCCTGCACCAACACAAGTGCGAAAAGTGGTTTTTCAACACTAACACAAGTGCGAAAAGTGGTTTTTCAACACTAACGCAAGTGCGAAAAGTGGTTTTTCCACACTAATACAAGTGCAAAAGTGGTTTCCTGCACCAACACAAGTGCAAAAAGTGGTTTTTCAACACTAACACAAGTGCGAAAAGTGGTTTTTCAACACTAACACAAGTACGAAAAGTGGTTTTTCAACACTATCACAAGTGCAAAAAGTGTTTTTTCCACACTAATACAAGTGCAAAAGTGGTTTCCTGCGCAAACACAAGTGCGAAAAGTGGTTTTTCAACACTAACACAAGTGCGAAAAGTGGTTTTTCAACACTAACACAAGTGCGAAAAGTGGTTTTTCCACACTAATACAAGTGCAAAAGTGGTTTCCTGCACCAACACAAGTGCAAAAAGTGGTTTTTCAACACTAACACAAGTGCGAAAAGTGGTTTTTCAACACGATCACAAGTGCAACAAGTGTTTTTTCCACACTAATACAAGTGCAAAAGTGGTTTCCTGCACCAACACAAGTGCGAAAAGTGGTTTTTCAACACTAACACAAGTGCGAAAAGTGGTTTTTCAACACTATCACAAGTGCAAAAAGTGTTCTTTCCACACTAATACAAGTGCAAAAGTGGTTTCCTGCACCAACACAAGTGCGAAAAGTGGTTTTTCAACACTAACACAAGTGCAAAAAGTGGTTTTTCAACACTATCACAAGTGCAAAAAGTGTTTTTTCCACACTAATACAAGTGCAAAAGTGGTTTCCTGCACAAACACAAGTGCGAAAAGTGGTTTTTCAACACTAACACAAGTGCAAAAAGTGGTTTTTCAACACTAACACAAGTGCGAAAAGTGGTTTTTCCACACTAATACAAGTGCAAAAGTGGTTTCCTGCACCAACACAAGTGCGAAAAGTGGTTTTTCAACACTAACACAAGTGCGAAAAGTGGTTTTTCAACACTATCACAAGTGCAAAAAGTGGTTTTTCAACACTATCACAAATGCAAAAAGTGTTTTTTCCACACTAATACAAGTGCAAAAGTGGTTTCCTGCACCAACACAAGTGCGAAAAGTGGTTTTTCAACACTAACCCAAGTGCGAAAAGTGGTTTTTCAACACTAACACAAGTGCTAAAAGTGGTTTTTCCACACTAATACAAGTGCAAAAGTGGTTTCCTGCACCAACACAAGTGCAAAAAGTGGTTTTTCAACACTAACACAAGTGCGAAAAGTGGTTTTTCAACACTAACACAAGTGCAAAAAGTGGTTTTTCAACACTAACACAATTGCGAAAAGTGGTTTTTCCACACTAATACAAGTGCAAAAGTGGTTTCCTGCACCAACACAAGTGCAAAAAGTGGTTTTTCAACACTAACACAAGTACGAAAAGTGGTTTTTCAACACTATCACAAGTGCAAAAAGTGTTTTTTCCACACTAATACAAGTGCAAAAGTGGTTTCCTGCACAAACACAAGTGCGAAAAGTGGTTTTTCAACACTATCACAAGTGCGAAAAGTGGTTTTTCAACACTAACACAAGTGCGAAAAGTGGTTTTTCCAGACTAATACAAGTGCAAAAGTGGTTTCCTGCACCAACACAAGTGCGAAAAGTGGTTTTTCAACACTAACACAAGTGCGAAAAGTGGTTTTTCAACACTATCACAAGTGCAAAAAGTGGTTTTTCAACACTATCACAAGTGCAAAAGGTGTTTTTTCCACACTAATACAAGTGCAAAAGAGGTTTCCTGCACCAACAGAAGTGCGAAAAGTGGTTTTTCAACACTAACACAAGTGCGAAAAGTGGTTTTTCAACACTAACACAATTGCGAAAAGTGGTTTTTCAACACTATCACAAGTGCAAAAGGTGTTTTTTACACACTAATACAAGTGCAAAAGAGGTTTCCTGCACCAACAGAAGTGCGAAAAGTGGTTTTTCAACACTAACACAAGTGCGAAAAGTGGTTTTTCAATACTAACACAATTGTGAAAAGTGGTTTTTCAACACTAACACAACTGCCAAAAGTGGTTTTTCCACACTAATACAAGTGCAAAAGTGGTTTCCTGCACCAAGACAAGTGCGAAAAGTGGTTTTTCAACAATAACACAAGTGCAAAAAGTGGTTTTTCAACACTAACACAAGTGCGAAAAGTGTTTTTTCCACACTAATACAAGTGCAAAAGTGGTTTCCTGCACCAACACAAGTGCGAAAAGTGGTTTTTCAACACTAACACAAGTGCGAAAAGTGGTTTTTCAACACTATCACAAGTGCAAAAAGTGTTTTTTCCACACTAACACAAGTGCGAAAAGTGGTTTTTCAACACTATCACAAGTGCAAAAAGTGGTTTTTCAACACTATCACAAATGCAAAAAGTGTTTTTTCCACACTAATACAAGTGCAAAAGTGGTTTCCTGCACCAACACAAGTGCGAAAAGTGGTTTTTCAACACTAACACAAGTGCGAAAAGTGGTTTTTCAACACTAACGCAAGTGCGAAAAGTGGTTTTTCCACACTAATACAAGTGCAAAAGTGGTTTCCTGCACCAACACAAGTGCAAAAAGTGGTTTTTCAACACTAACACAAGTGCGAAAAGTGGTTTTTCAACACTATCACAAGTGCAAAAAGTGTTTTTTCCACACTAATACAAGTGCAAAAGTGGTTTCCTGCGCAAACACAAGTGCGAAAAGTGGTTTTTCAACACTAACACAAGTGCGAAAAGTGGTTTTTCAACACTAACACAAGTGCGAAAAGTGGTTTTTACACACTAATACAAGTGCAAAAGTGGTTTCCTGCACCAACACAAGTGCAAAAAGTGGTTTTTCAACACTAACACAAGTGCGAAAAGTGGTTTTTCAACACGATCACAAGTGCAACAAGTGTTTTTTCCACACTAATACAAGTGCAAAAGTGGTTTCCTGCACCAACACAAGTGCGAAAAGTGGTTTTTCAACACTAACACAAGTGCGAAAAGTGGTTTTTCAACACTATCACAAGTGCAAAAAGTGTTCTTTCCACACTAATACAAGTGCAAAAGTGGTTTCCTGCACCAACACAAGTGCGAAAAGTGGTTTTTCAACACTAACACAAGTGCGAAAAGTGGTTTTTCAACACTATCACAAGTGCAAAAAGTGTTTTTTCCACACTAATACAAGTGCAAAAGTGGTTTCCTGCACAAACACAAGTGCGAAAAGTGGTTTTTCAACACTAACACAAGTGCAAAAAGTGGTTTTTCAACACTAACACAAGTGCGAAAAGTGGTTTTTCCACACTAATACAAGTGCAAAAGTGGTTTCCTGCACCAACACAAGTGCGAAAAGTGGTTTTTCAACACTAACACAAGTGCGAAAAGTGGTTTTTCAACACTATCACAAGTGAAAAAAGTGGTTTTTCAACACTATCACAAATGCAAAAAGTGTTTTTTCCACACTAATACAAGTGCAAAAGTGGTTTCCTGCACCAACACAAGTGCGAAAAGTGGTTTTTCAACACTAACCCAAGTGCGAAAAGTGGTTTTTCAACACTAACACAAGTGCTAAATGTGGTTTTTCCACACTAATACAAGTGCAAAAGTGGTTTCCTGCACCAACACAAGTGCAAAAAGTGGTTTTTCAACACTAACACAAGTGCGAAAAGTGGTTTTTCAACACTAACACAAGTGCAAAAAGTGGTTTTTCAACACTAACACAATTGCGAAAAGTGGTTTTTCCACACTAATACAAGTGCAAAAGTGGTTTCCTGCACCAACACAAGTGCAAAAAGTGGTTTTTCAACACTAACACAAGTGCGAAAAGTGGTTTTTCAACACTAACACAAGGACGAAAAGTGGTTTTTCAACACTATCACAAGTGCAAAAAGTGTTTTTTCCACACTAATACAAGTGCAAAAGTGGTTTCCTGCACAAACACAAGTGCGAAAAGTGGTTTTTCAACACTATCACAAGTGCGAAAAGTGGTTTTTCAACACTAACACAAGTGCGAAAAGTGGTTTTTCCACACTAATACAAGTGCAAAAGTGGTTTCCTGCACCAACACAAGTGCGAAAAGTGGTTTTTCAACACTAACACAAGTGCGAAAAGTGGTTTTTCAACACTTTCACAAGTGCAAAAAGTGGTTTTTCAACACTATCACAAGTGCAAAAGGTGTTTTTTCCACACTAATACAAGTGCAAAAGAGGTTTCCTGCACCAACAGAAGTGCGAAAAGTGGTTTTTCAACACTAACACAAGTGCGAAAAGTGGTTTTTCAACACTAACACAATTGCGAAAAGTGGTTTTTCAACACTAACACAAGTGCCAAAAGTGGTTTTTCCACACTAATACAAGTGCAAAAGTGGTTTCCTGCACCAAGGCAAGTGCGAAAAGTGGTTTTTCAACACTAACACAAGTGCAAAAAGTGGTTTTTCAACACTAACACAAGTGCGAAAAGTGTTTTTTCCACACTAATACAAGTGCAAAAGTGGTTTCCTGCACAAACACAAGTGCGAAAAGTGGTTTTTCAACACTAACACAAGTGCAAAAAGTGGTTTTTCAACACTAACACAAGTGCGAAAAGTGGTTTTCCACACTAATACAAGTGCAAAAGTGGTTTCCTGCACCAACACAAGTGCGAAAAGTGGTTTTTCAACACTAACACAAGTGCGAAAAGTGGTTTTTCAACACTATCACAAGTGCAAAAAGTGGTTTTTCAACACTATCACAAATGCAAAAAGTGTTTTTTCCACACTAATACAAGTGCAAAAGTGGTTTCCTGCACCAACACAAGTGCGAAAAGTGGTTTTTCAACACGAACACAAGTGCGAAAAGTGGTTTTTCAACACTAACACAAGTGCGAAAAGTGGTTTTTCCACACTAATACAAGTGCAAAAGTGGTTTCCTGCACCAACACAAGTGCAAAAAGTGGTTTTTCAACACTAACACAAGTGCGAAAAGTGGTTTTTCAACACTAACACAAGTGCAAAAAGTGGTTTTTCAACACTAACACATGTGCGAAAAGTGGTTTTTCCACACTAATACAAGTGCAAAAGTGGTTTCCTGCACCAACACAAGTGCAAAAAGTGGTTTTTCAACACTAACACAAGTGCGAAAAGTGGTTTTTCAACACTAACACAAGTACGAAAAGTGGTTTTTCAACACTATCACAAGTGCAAAAAGTGTTTTTTCCACACTAATACAAGTGCAAAAGTGGTTTCCTGCACAAACACAAGTGCGAAAAGTGGTTTTTCAACACTATCACAAGTGCGAAAAGTGGTTTTTCAACACTAACACAAGTGCGAAAAGTGGTTTTTCCACACTAATACAAGTGCAAAAGTGGTTTCCTGCACCAATACAAGTGCGAAAAGTGGTTTTTCAACACTAACACAAGTGCGAAAAGTGGTTTTTCAACACTATCACAAGTGCAAAAAGTGGTTTTTCAACACTATCACAAGTGCAAAAGGTGTTTTTTCCACACTAATACAAGTGCAAAAGAGGTTTCCTGCACCAACAGAAGTGCGAAAAGTGGTTTTTCAACACTAACACAAGTGCGAAAAGTGGTTTTTCAACACTAACACAATTGCGAAAAGTGGTTTTTCAACACTAACACAAGTGTCAAAAGTGGTTTTTCCACACTAATACAAGTGCAAAAGTGGTTTCCTGCACCAAGACAAGTGCGAAAAGTGGTTTTTCAACACTAACACAAGTGCAAAAAGTGGTTTTTCAACACTAACACAAGTGCGAAAAGTGTTTTTTCCACACTAATACAAGTGCAAAAGTGGTTTGCTGCACCAACACAAGTGCGAATAGTGGGTTTTCAACACTAACACAAGTGCGAAAAGTGGTTTTTCAACACTATCACAAGTGCAAAAAGTGTTTTTACCACACTAATACAAGTGCAAAAGTGGTTTCCTGCACCAACACAAGTGCGAAAAGTGGTTTTTCAACATTAACACAAGTGCGAAAAGTGGTTTTTCAACACTAACACAAGTGCAAAAAGTGGTTTTTCAACACTATCACAAGTGCAAAAAGTGTTTTTTCCACACTAATACAAGTGCAAAAGTGGTTTCCTGCACAAACACAAGTGCGAAAAGTGGTTTTTCAACACTAACACAAGTGCAAAAAGTGGTTTTTCAACACTAACACAAGTGCGAAAAGTGGTTTTTCCACACTAATACAAGTGCAAAAGTGGTTTCCTGCACCAACACAAGTGCGAAAAGTGGTTTTTCAACACTAACACAAGTGCGAAAAGTGGTTTTTCAACACTATCACAAGTGCAAAAAGTGGTTTTTCAACACTATCACAAATGCAAAAAGTGTTTTTTCCACACTAATACAAGTGCAAAAGTGGTATCCTGCACCAACACAGGTGCGAAAAGTTGTTTTTCAACACTAACACAAGTGCGAAAAGTGGTTTTTCAACACTAACACAAGTGTGAAAAGTGGTTTTTCCACAATAATACAAGTGCAAAAGTGGTTTCCTGCACCAACACAAGTGCAAAAAGTGGTTTTTCAACACTAACACAAGTGCGAAAAGTGGTTTTTCAACACTAACACAAGTACGAAAAGTGGTTTTTCAACACTATCACAAGTGCAAAAAGTGTTTTTTCCACACTAATACAAGTGCAAAAGTGGTTTCCTGCGCAAACACAAGTGCGAAAAGTGGTTTTTCAACACTAACACAAGTGCGAAAAGTGGTTTTTCAACACTAACACAAGTGCGAAAAGTGGTTTTTCCACACTAATACAAGTGCAAAAGTGGTTTCCTGCACCAACACAAGTGCGAAAAGTGGTTTTTCAACACTAACCCAAGTGCGAAAAGTGGTTTTTCAACACTAACACAAGTGCGAAAAGTGGTTTTTCCACATTAATACAAGTGCAAAAGTGGTTTCCTGCACCAACACAAGTGCGAAAAGTGGTTTTTCAACACTAACCCAAGTGCGAAAAGTGGTTTTTCAACACTAACACAAGTGCGAAAAGTGGTTTTTTCGACACTAATACAAGTGCAAAAGAGGTTTCCTGCACCAACAGAAGTGCGAAAAGTGGTTTTTCAACACTAACACAAGTGCGAAAAGTGGTTTTTCAACACTAACACAATTGCGAAAAGTGGTTTTTCAACACTAACACAAGTGCCAAAAGTGGTTTTTCCACACTAATACAAGTGCAAAAGTGGTTTCCTGAACCAAGGCAAGTGCGAAAAGTGGTTTTTCAACACTAACACAAGTGCAAAAAGTGGTTTTTCAACACTAACACAAGTGCGAAAAGTGTTTTTTCCACACTAATACAAGTGCAAAAGTGGTTTCCTGCACAAACACAAGTGCGAAAAGTGGTTTTTCAACACTAACACAAGTGCAAAAAGTGGTTTTTCAACACTAACACAAGTGCGAAAAGTGGTTTTCCACACTAATACAAGTGCAAAAGTGGTTTCCTGCACCAACACAAGTGCGAAAAGTGGTTTTTCAACACTAACACAAGTGCGAAAAGTGGTTTTTCAACACTATCACAAGTGCAAAAAGTGGTTTTTCAACACTATCACAAATGCAAAAAGTGTTTTTTCCACACTAATACAAGTGCAAAAGTGGTTTCCTGCACCAACACAAGTGCGAAAAGTGGTTTTTCAACACTAACACAAGTGCGAAAAGTGGTTTTTCAACACTAACACAAGTGCGAAAAGTGGTTTTTCCACACTAATACAAGTGCAAAAGTGGTTTCCTGCACCAACACAAGTGCAAAAAGTGGTTTTTCAACACTAACACAAGTGCGAAAAGTGGTTTTTCAACACTAACACAAGTGCAAAAAGTGGTTTTTCAACACTAACACATGTGCGAAAAGTGGTTTTTCCACACTAATACAAGTGCAAAAGTGGTTTCCTGCACCAACACAAGTGCAAAAAGTGGTTTTTCAACACTAATACAAGTGCGAAAAGTGGTTTTTCAACACTAACACAAGTACGAAAAGTGGTTTTTCAACACTATCACAAGTGCAAAAAGTGTTTTTTCCACACTAATACAAGTGCAAAAGTGGTTTCCTGCACAAACACAAGTGCGAAAAGTGGTTTTTCAACACTATCACAAGTGCGAAAAGTGGTTTTTCAACACTAACACAAGTGCGAAAAGTGGTTTTTCCACACTAATACAAGTGCAAAAGTGGTTTCCTGCACCAATACAAGTGCGAAAAGTGGTTTTTCAACACTAACACAAGTGCGAAAAGTGGTTTTTCAACACTATCACAAGTGCAAAAAGTGGTTTTTCAACACTATCACAAGTGCAAAAGGTGTTTTTTCCACACTATCACAAGTGCAAAAGGTGTTTTTTCCACACTAATACAAGTGCAAAAGAGGTTTCCTGCACCAACAGAAGTGCGAAAAGTGGTTTTTCAACACTAACACAAGTGCGAAAAGTGGTTTTTCAACACTAACACAATTGCGAAAAGTGGTTTTTCAACACTAACACAAGTGTCAAAAGTGGTTTTTCCACACTAATACAAGTGCAAAAGTGGTTTCCTGCACCAAGACAAGTGCGAAAAGTGGTTTTTCAACACTAACACAAGTGCAAAAAGTGGTTTTTCAACACTAACACAAGTGCGAAAAGTGTTTTTTCCACACTAATACAAGTTCAAAAGTGGTTTGCTGCACCAACACAAGTGCGAATAGTGGGTTTTCAACACTAACACAAGTGCGAAAAGTGGTTTTTCAACACTATCACAAGTGCAAAAAGTGTTTTTACCACACTAATACAAGTGCAAAAGTGGTTTCCTGCACCAACACAAGTGCGAAAAGTGGTTTTTCAACATTAACACAAGTGCGAAAAGTGGTTTTTCAACACTAACACAAGTGCAAAAAGTGGTTTTTCAACACTATCACAAGTGCAAAAAGTGTTTTTTCCACACTAATACAAGTGCAAAAGTGGTTTCCTGCACAAACACAAGTGCGAAAAGTGGTTTTTCAACACTAACACAAGTGCAAAAAGTGGTTTTTCAACACTAACACAAGTGCGAAAAGTGGTTTTTCCACACTAATACAAGTGCAAAAGTGGTTTCCTGCACCAACACAAGTGCGAAAAGTGGTTTTTCAACACTAACACAAGTGCGAAAAGTGGTTTTTCAACACTATCACAAGTGCAAAAAGTGGTTTTTCAACACTATCACAAATGCAAAAAGTGTTTTTTCCACACTAATACAAGTGCAAAAGTGGTATCCTGCACCAACACAGGTGCGAAAAGTTGTTTTTCAACACTAACACAAGTGCGAAAAGTGGTTTTTCAACACTAACACAAGTGCGAAAAGTGGTTTTTCCACAATAATACAAGTGCAAAAGTGGTTTCCTGCACCAACACAAGTGCAAAAAGTGGTTTTTCAACACTAACACAAGTGCGAAAAGTGGTTTTTCAACACTAACACAAGTACGAAAAGTGGTTTTTCAACACTATCACAAGTGCAAAAAGTGTTTTTTCCACACTAATACAAGTGCAAAAGTGGTTTCCTGCGCAAACACAAGTGCGAAAAGTGGTTTTTCAACACTAACACAAGTGCGAAAAGTGGTTTTTCAACACTAACACAAGTGCGAAAAGTGGTTTTTCCACACTAATACAAGTGCAAAAGTGGTTTCCTGCACCAACACAAGTGCGAAAAGTGGTTTTTCAACACTAACCCAAGTGCGAAAAGTGGTTTTTCAACACTAACACAAGTGCGAAAAGTGGTTTTTCCACATTAATACAAGTGCAAAAGTGGTTTCCTGCACCAACACAAGTGCGAAAAGTGGTTTTTCAACACTAACCCAAGTGCGAAAAGTGGTTTTTCAACACTAACACAAGTGCGAAAAGTGGTTTTTCAACACTATCACAAGTGCAAAAAGTGTTCTTTCCACACTAATACAAGTGCAAAAGTGGTTTCCTGAACCAACACAAGTGCGAAAAGTGGTTTTTGAACACTAACACAAGTGCGAAAAGTGGTTTTTCAACACTATCACAAGTGCAAAAAGTGTTTTTTCCACACTAATACAAGTGCAAAAGTGGTTTCCTGCACAAACACAAGTGCGAAAACTGGTTTTTCAACACTAACACAAGTGCAAAAAGTGGTTTTTCAACACTAACACAAGTGCGAAAAGTGGTTTTTCCACACTAATACAAGTGCAAAAGTGGTTTCCTGCACCAACACAAGTGCGAAAAGTGGTTTTTCAACACTAACACAAGTGCGAAAAGTGGTTTTTCAACACTATCACAAGTGCAAAAAGTGGTTTTTCAACACTATCACAAATGCAAAAAGTGTTTTTTCCACACTAATACAAGTGCAAAAGTGGTTTCCTGCACCAACACAAGTGCGAAAAGTGGTTTTTCAACACTAACCCAAGTGCGAAAAGTGGTTTTTCAACACTAACACAAGTGCTAAAAGTGGTTTTTCCACACTAATACAAGTGCAAAAGTGGTTTCCTGCACCAACACAAGTGCAAAAAGTGGTTTTTCAACACTAACACAAGTGCGAAAAGCGGTTTTTCAACACTAACACAAGTGCAAAAAGTGGTTTTTCAACACTAACACAATTGCGAAAAGTGGTTTTTCCACACTAATACAAGTGCAAAAGTGGTTTCCTGCACCAACACAAGTGCAAAAAGTGGTTTTTCAACACTAACACAAGTGCGAAAAGTGGTTTTTCAACACTAACACAAGTACGAAAAGTGGTTTTTCAACACTATCACAAGTGCAAAAAGTGTTTTTTCCACACTAATATAAGTGCAAAAGTGGTTTCCTGCACAAACACAAGTGCGAAAAGTGGTTTTTCAACACTATCACAAGTGCGAAAAGTGGTTTTTCAACACTAACACAAGTGCGAAAAGTGGTTTTTCCACACTAATACAAGTACAAAAGTGGTTTCCTGCGCAAACACAAGTGCGAAAAGTGGTTTTTCAACACTAACACAAGTGCGAAAAGTGGTTTTTCAACACTAACACAAGTGCGAAAAGTGGTTTTTCCACACTAATACAAGTGCAAAAGTGGTTTCCTGCACCAACACAAGTGCGAAAAGTGGTTTTTCAACACTAACCCAAGTGCGAAAAGTGGTTTTTCAACACTAACACAAGTGCGAAAAGTGGTTTTTCCACATTAATACAAGTGCAAAAGTGGTTTCCTGCACCAACACAAGTGCGAAAAGTGGTTTTTCAACACTAACCCAAGTGCGAAAAATGGTTTTTCCACACCAATACAAGTGCGAAAAGTGGTTTTTCAACACTAACACAAGTGCGAAAAGTGGTTTTTCAACACTATCACAAGTGCAAAAAGTGGTTTTTCAACACTATCACAAATGCAAAAAGTGTTTTTTCCACACTAATACAAGTGCAAAAGTGGTTTCCTGCACCAACACAAGTGCGAAAAGTGGTTTTTGAACACTAACACAAGTGCGAAAAGTGGTTTTTCAACACTAACACAAGTGCGAAAAGTGGTTTTTCCACACTAATACAAGTGCAAAAGTGGTTTCCTGCACCAACACAAGTGCAAAAAGTGGTTTTTCAACACTAACACAAGTGCGAAAAGTGGTTTTTCAACACTAACACAAGTGCAAAAAGTGGTTTTTCAACACTAACACATGTGCGAAAAGTGGTTTTTCCACACGAATACAAGTGCAAAAGTGGTTTCCTGCACCAACACAAGTGCAAAAAGTGGTTTTTCAACACTAACACAAGTGCGAAAAGTGGTTTTTCAACACTAACACAAGTACGAAAAGTGGTTTTTCAACACTATCACAAGTGCAAAAAGTGTTTTTTCCACACTAATACAAGTGCAAAAGTGGTTTCCTGCACAAACACAAGTGCGAAAAGTGGTTTTTCAACACTAACACAAGTGCGAAATGTGGTTTTTCCACACTAATACAAGTGCAAAAGTGGTTTCCTGCACCAATACAAGTGCGAAAAGTGGTTTTTCAACACTAACACAAGTGCGAAAAGTGGTTTTTCAACACTATCACAAGTGCAAAAAGTGGTTTTTCAACACTATCACAAGTGCAAAAGGTGTTTTTTCCACACTAATACAAGTGCAAAAGAGGTTTCCTGCACCAACAGAAGTGCGAAAAGTGGTTTTTCAACACTAACACAAGTGCGAAAAGTGGTTTTTCAACACTAACACAATTGCGAAAAGTGGTTTTTCAACACTAACACAAGTGCCAAAAGTGGTTTTTCCACACTAATACAAGTGCAAAAGTGGTTTCCTGCACCAAGACAAGTGCGAAAAGTGGTTTTTCAACACTAACACAAGTGCAAAAAGTGGTTTTTCAACACTAACACAAGTGCGAAAAGTGTTTTTTCCACACTAATACAAGTGCAAAAGTGGTTTGCTGCACCAACACAAGTGCGAATAGTGGGTTTTCAACACTAACACAAGTGCGAAAAGTGGTTTTTCAACACTTTCACAAGTGCAAAAAGTGTTTTTACCACACTAATACAAGTGCAAAAGTGGTTTCCTGCACCAACACAAGTGCGAAAAGTGGTTTTTCAACATTAACACAAGTGCGAAAAGTGGTTTTTCAACACTAACACAAGTGCAAAAAGTGGTTTTTCAACACTATCACAAGTGCAAAAAGTGTTTTTTCCACACTAATACAAGTGCAAAAGTGGTTTCCTGCACAAACACAAGTGCGAAAAGTGGTTTTTCAACACTAACACAAGTGCAAAAAGTGGTTTTTCAACACTAACTCAAGTGCGAAAAGTGGTTTTTCCACACTAATACAAGTGCAAAAGTGGTTTCCTGCACCAACACAAGTGCGAAAAGTGGTTTTTCAACACTAACACAAGTGCGAAAAGTGGTTTTTCAACACTATCACAAGTGCAAAAAGTGGTTTTTCAACACTATCACAAATGCAAAAAGTGTTTTTTCCACACTAATACAAGTGCAAAAGTGGTATCCTGCACCAACACGGGTGCGAAAAGTGGTTTTTCAACACTAACACAAGTGCGAAAAGTGGTTTTTCAACACTAACACAAGTGCGAAAAGTGGTTTTTCCACACTAATACAAGTGCAAAAGTGGTTTCCTGCACCAACACAAGTGCAAAAAGTGGTTTTTCAACACTAACACAAGTGCGAAAAGTGGTTTTTCAACACTAACACAAGTACGAAAAGTGGTTTTTCAACACTATCACAAGTGCAAAAAGTGTTTTTTCCACACTAATACAAGTGCAAAAGTGGTTTCCTGCGCAAACACAAGTGCGAAAAGTGGTTTTTCAACACTAACACAAGTGCGAAAAGTGGTTTTTCAACACTAACACAAGTGCGAAAAGTGGTTTTTCCACACTAATACAAGTGCAAAAGTGGTTTCCTGCACCAACACAAGTGCGAAAAGTGGTTTTTCAACACTAACCCAAGTGCGAAAAGTGGTTTTTCAACACTAACACAAGTGCGAAAAGTGGTTTTTCCACACTAATACAAGTGCAAAAGTGGTTTCCTGCACCAACACAAGTGCAAAAAGTGGTTTTTCAACACTAACACAAGTGCGAAAAGTGGTTTTTCAACACTAACACAAGTGCGAAAAGTGGTTTTTCCACACTAATACAAGTGCAAAAGTGGTTTCCTGCACCAACACAAGTGCAAAAAGTGGTTTTTCAACACTAACACAAGTGCGAAAAGTGGTTTTTCAACACTAACACAAGTGCAAAAAGTGGTTTTTCAACACTAACACAATTGCGAAAAGTGGTTTTTCCACACTAATACAAGTGCAAAAGAGGTTTCCTGCACCAACAGAAGTGCGAAAAGTGGTTTTTCAACACTATCACAAGTGCGAAAAGTGGTTTTTCAACACTAACACAAGTGTGAAAAGTGGTTTTTCCACACTAATACAAGTGCAAAAGTGGTTTCCTGCACCAACACAAGTGCGAAAAGTGGTTTTTCAACACTAACACAAGTGCGAAAAGTGGTTTTTCAACACTATCACAAGTGCAAAAAGTGGTTTTTCAACACTATCACAAGTGCAAAAGGTGTTTTTTCCACACTAATACAAGTGCAAAAGAGGTTTCCTGCACCAACAGAAGTGCGAAAAGTGGTTTTTCAACACTAACACAAGTGCGAAAAGTGGTTTTTCAACACTAACACAATTGCGAAAAGTGGTTTTTCAACACTAACACAAGTGCCAAAAGTGGTTTTTCCACACTAATACAAGTGCAAAAGTGGTTTCCTGCACCAACACAAGTGCGAAAAGTGGTTTTTCAACACTAACCCAAGTGCGAAAAGTGGTTTTTCAACACTAACACAAGTGCTAAAAGTGGTTTTTCCACACTAATACAAGTGCAAAAGTGGTTTCCTGCACCAACACAAGTGCAAAAAGTGGTTTTTCAACACTAACACAAGTGCGAAAAGTGGTTTTTCAACACTAACACAAGTGCAAAAAGTGGTTTTTCAACACTAACACAATTGCGAAAAGTGGTTTTTCCACACTAATACAAGTGCAAAAGTGGTTTCCTGCACCAAAACAAGTGCAAAAAGTGGTTTTTCAACACTAACACAAGTGCGAAAAGTGGTTTTTCAACACTAACACAAGTACGAAAAGTGGTTTTTCAACACTATCACAAGTGCAAAAAGTGTTTTTTCCACACTAATACAAGTGCAAAAGTGGTTTCCTGCACAAACACAAGTGCGAAAAGTGGTTTTTCAACACTATCACAAGTGCGAAAAGTGGTTTTTCAACACTAACACAAGTGCGAAAAGTGGTTTTTCCACACTAATACAAGTGCAAAAGTGGTTTCCTGCACCAACACAAGTGCGAAAGTGGTTTTTCAAACACTATCACGAAGTGCAACTCAGTGAGTTTTTCAACACTATCACAAGTGAAAGGGATAGTTGTTTTTCCACACTAAACAAGTGCAAAAGAGGTTTCCTGCACACACAGAGTGCGAAAAGTGGTTTTCAACACCAACAGAAGTGCGAAAAGTGGTTTTTCAACACTAACACAAGTGCGAAAAGTGGTTTTTCAACACTAACACAATTGCGAAAAGTGGTTTTTCAACACTAACACAAGTGCCAAAAGTGGTTTTTCCACACTAATACAAGTGCAAAAGTGGTTTCCTGCACCAAGGCAAGTGCGAAAAGTGGTTTTTCAACACTAACACAAGTGCAAAAAGTGGTTTTTCAACACTAACACAAGTGCGAAAAGTGTTTTTTCCACACTAATACAAGTGCAAAAGTGGTTTCCTGCACAAACACAAGTGCGAAAAGTGGTTTTTCAACACTAACACAAGTGCAAAAAGTGGTTTTTCAACACTAACACAAGTGCGAAAAGTGGTTTTCCACACTAATACAAGTGCAAAAGTGGTTTCCTGCACCAACACAAGTGTGAAAAGTGGTTTTTCAACACTAACACAAGTGCGAAAAGTGGTTTTTCAACACTATCACAAGTGCAAAAAGTGGTTTTTCAACACTATCACAAATGCAAAAAGTGTTTTTTCCACACTAATACAAGTGCAAAAGTGGTTTCCTGCACCAACACAAGTGCGAAAAGTGGTTTTTCAACACTAACACAAGTGCGAAAAGTGGTTTTTCAACACTAACACAAGTGCGAAAAGTGGTTTTTCCACACTAATACAAGTGCAAAAGTGGTTTCCTGCACCAACACAATTGCAAAAAGTGGTTTTTCAACACTAACACAAGTGCGAAAAGTGGTTTTTCAACACTAACACAAGTGCAAAAAGTGGTTTTTCAACACTAACACATGTGCGAAAAGTGGTTTTTCCACACTAATACAAGTGCAAAAGTGGTTTCCTGCACCAACACAAGTGCAAAAAGTGGTTTTTCAACACTAACACAAGTGCGAAAAGTGGTTTTTCAACACTAACACAAGTACGAAAAGTGGTTTTTCAACACTATCACAAGTGCAAAAAGTGTTTTTTCCACACTAATACAAGTGCAAAAGTGGTTTCCTGCACAAACACAAGTGCGAAAAGTGGTTTTTCAACCCTATCACAAGTGCGAAAAGTGGTTTTTCAACACTAACACAAGTGCGAAAAGTGGTTTTTCCACACTAATACAAGTGCAAAAGTGGTTTCCTGCACCAATACAAGTGCGAAAAGTGGTTTTTCAACACTAACACAAGTGCGAAAAGTGGTTTTTCAACACTATCACAAGTGCAAAAAGTGGTTTTTCAACACTATCACAAGTGCAAAAGGTGTTTTTTCCACACTAATACAAGTGCAAAAGAGGTTTCCTGCACCAACAGAAGTGCGAAAAGTGGTTTTTCAACACTAACACAAGTGCGAAAAGTGGTTTTTCAACACTAACACAATTGCGAAAAGTGGTTTTTCAACACTAACACAAGTGTCAAAAGTGGTTTTTCCACACTAATACAAGTGCAAAAGTGGTTTCCTGCACCAAGACAAGTGCGAAAAGTGGTTTTTCAACACTAACACAAGTGCAAAAAGTGGTTTTTCAACACTAACACAAGTGCGAAAAGTGTTTTTTCCACACTAATACAAGTGCAAAAGTGGTTTGCTGCACCAACACAAGTGCGAATAGTGGGTTTTCAACACTAACACAAGTGCGAAAAGTGGTTTTTCAACACTATCACAAGTGCAAAAAGTGTTTTTACCACACTAATACAAGTGCAAAAGTGGTTTCCTGCACCAACACAAGTGCGAAAAGTGGTTTTTCAACATTAACACAAGTGCGAAAAGTGGTTTTTCAACACTAACACAAGTGCAAAAAGTGGTTTTTCAACACTATCACAAGTGCAAAAAGTGTTTTTTCCACACTAATACAAGTGCAAAAGTGGTTTCCTGCACAAACACAAGTGCGAAAAGTGGTTTTTCAACACTAACACAAGTGCAAAAAGTGGTTTTTCAACACTAACACAAGTGCGAAAAGTGGTTTTTCCACACTAATACAAGTGCAAAAGTGGTTTCCTGCACCAACACAAGTGCGAAAAGTGGTTTTTCAACACTAACACAAGTGCGAAAAGTGGTTTTTCAACACTATCACAAGTGCAAAAAGTGGTTTTTCAACACTACCACAAATGCAAAAAGTGTTTTTTCCACACTAATACAAGTGCAAAAGTGGTATCCTGCACCAACACAGGTGCGAAAAGTTGTTTTTCAACACTAACACAAGTGCGAAAAGTGGTTTTTCAACACTAACACAAGTGCGAAAAGTGGTTTTTCCACAATAATACAAGTGCAAAAGTGGTTTCCTGCACCAACACAAGTGCAAAAAGTGGTTTTTCAACACTAACACAAGTGCGAAAAGTGGTTTTTCAACACTAACACAAGTACGAAAAGTGGTTTTTCAACACTATCACAAGTGCAAAAAGTGTTTTTTCCACACTAATACAAGTGCAAAAGTGGTTTCCTGCGCAAACACAAGTGCGAAAAGTGGTTTTTCAACACTAACACAAGTGCGAAAAGTGGTTTTTCAACACTAACACAAGTGCGAAAAGTGGTTTTTCCACACTAATACAAGTGCAAAAGTGGTTTCCTGCACCAACACAAGTGCGAAAAGTGGTTTTTCAACACTAACCCAAGTGCGAAAAGTGGTTTTTCAACACTAACACAAGTGCGAAAAGTGGTTTTTCCACATTAATACAAGTGCAAAAGTGGTTTCCTGCACCAACACAAGTGCGAAAAGTGGTTTTTCAACACTAACCCAAGTGCGAAAAGTGGTTTTTCAACACTAACACAAGTGCGAAAAGTGGTTTTTCAACACTATCACAAGTGCAAAAAGTGTTCTTTCCACACTAATACAAGTGCAAAAGTGGTTTCCTGCACCAACACAAGTGTGAAAAGTGGTTTTTGAACACTAACACAAGTGCGAAAAGTGGTTTTTCAACACTATCACAAGTGCAAAAAGTGTTTTTTCCACACTAATACAAGTGCAAAAGTGGTTTCCTGCACAAACACAAGTGCGAAAACTGGTTTTTCAACACTAACACAAGTGCAAAAAGTGGTTTTTCAACACTAACACAAGTGCGAAAAGTGGTTTTTCCACACTAATACAAGTGCAAAAGTGGTTTCCTGCACCAACACAAGTGCGAAAAGTGGTTTTTCAACACTAACACAAGTGCGAAAAGTGGTTTTTCAACACTATCACAAGTGCAAAAAGTGGTTTTTCAACACTATCACAAATGCAAAAAGTGTTTTTTCCACACTAATACAAGTGCAAAAGTGGTTTCCTGCACCAACACAAGTGCGAAAAGTGGTTTTTCAACACTAACCCAAGTGCGAAAAGTGGTTTTTCAACACTAACACAAGTGCTAAAAGTGGTTTTTCCACACTAATACAAGTGCAAAAGTGGTTTCCTGCACCAACACAAGTGCAAAAAGTGGTTTTTCAACACTAACACAAGTGCGAAAAGCGGTTTTTCAACACTAACACAAGTGCAAAAAGTGGTTTTTCAACACTAACACAATTGCGAAAAGTGGTTTTTCCACACTAATACAAGTGCAAAAGTGGTTTCCTGCACCAACACAAGTGCAAAAAGTGGTTTTTCAACACTAACACAAGTGCGAAAAGTGGTTTTTCAACACTAACACAAGTACGAAAAGTGGTTTTTCAACACTATCACAAGTGCAAAAAGTGTTTTTTCCACACTAATATAAGTGCAAAAGTGGTTTCCTGCACAAACACAAGTGCGAAAAGTGGTTTTTCAACACTATCACAAGTGCGAAAAGTGGTTTTTCAACACTAACACAAGTGCGAAAAGTGGTTTTTCCACACTAATACAAGTACAAAAGTGGTTTCCTGCACCAACACAAGTGCGAAAAGTGGTTTTTCAACACTAACACAAGTGCGAAAAGTGGTTTTTCAACACTATCACAAGTGCAAAAAGTGGTTTTTCAACACTATCACAAGTGCAAAAGGTGTTTTTTCCACACTAATACAATGCAAAAGAGGTTTCCTGCACCAACAGAAGTGCGAAAAGTGGTTTTTCAACACTAACACAAGTGCGAAAAGTGGTTTTTCAACACTAACACAAGTGCCAAAAGTGGTTTTTCCACACTAATACAAGTGCAAAAGTGGTTTCCTGCACAAACACAAGTGCGAAAAGTGGTTTTTCAACACTAACACAAGTGCAAAAAGTGGTTTTCAACACTAACACAAGTGCGAAAAGTGGTTTTTCCACACTAATACAAGTGCAAAAGTGGTTTCCTGCACCAACACAAGTGCGAAAAGTGGTTTTTCAACACTAACACAAGTGCGAAAAGTGGTTTTTCAACACTATCACAAGTGCAAAAAGTGGTTTTTCAACACTATCACAAATGCAAAAAGTGTTTTTTCCACACTAATACAAGTGCAAAAGTGGTTTCCTGCACCAACACAAGTGCGAAAAGTGGTTTTTGAACACTAACACAAGTGCGAAAAGTGGTTTTTCAACACTAACACAAGTGCGAAAATTGGTTTTTCCAGTGGTTTTTCCACACTAATACAAGTGCAAAAGTGGTTTCCTGCACCAACACAAGTGCAAAAAGTGGTTTTTCAACACTAACACAAGTGCGAAAAGTGGTTTTTCAACACTAACACAAGTACGAAAAGTGGTTTTTCAACACTATCACAAGTGCAAAAAGTGTTTTTTCCACACTAATACAAGTGCAAAAGTGGTTTCCTGCACAAACACAAGTGCGAAAAGTGGTTTTTCAACACTAACACAAGTGCGAAAAGTGGTTTTTCCACACTAATACAAGTGCAAAAGTGGTTTCCTGCACCAATACAAGTGCGAAAAGTGGTTTTTCAACACTAACACAAGTGCGAAAAGTGGTTTTTCAACACTATCACAAGTGCAAAAAGTGGTTTTTCAACACTATCACAAGTGCAAAAGGTGTTTTTTCCACACTAATACAAGTGCAAAAGAGGTTTCCTGCACCAACAGAAGTGCGAAAAGTGGTTTTTCAACACTAACACAAGTGCGAAAAGTGGTTTTTCAACACTAACACAATTGCGAAAAGTGGTTTTTCAACACTAACACAAGTGCCAAAAGTGGTTTTTCCACACTAATACAAGTGCAAAAGTGGTTTCCTGCACCAAGACAAGTGCGAAAAGTGGTTTTTCAACACTAACACAAGTGCAAGAAGTGGTTTTTCAACACTAACACAAGTGCGAAAAGTGTTTTTTCCACACTAATACAAGTGCAAAAGTGGTTTGCTGCACCAACACAAGTGCGAATAGTGGGTTTTCAACACTAACACAAGTGCGAAAAGTGGTTTTTCAACACTTTCACAAGTGCAAAAAGTGTTTTTACCACACTAATACAAGTGCAAAAGTGGTTTCCTGCACCAACACAAGTGCGAAAAGTGGTTTTTCAACATTAACACAAGTGCGAAAAGTGGTTTTTCAACACTAACACAAGTGCAAAAAGTGGTTTTTCAACACTATCACAAGTGCAAAAAGTGTTTTTTCCACACTAATACAAGTGCAAAAGTGGTTTCCTGCACAAACACAAGTGCGAAAAGTGGTTTTTCAACACTAACACAAGTGCAAAAAGTGGTTTTTCAACACTAACTCAAGTGCGAAAAGTGGTTTTTCCACACTAATACAAGTGCAAAAGTGGTTTCCTGCACCAACACAAGTGCGAAAAGTGGTTTTTCAACACTAACACAAGTGCGAAAAGTGGTTTTTCAACACTATCACAAGTGCAAAAAGTGGTTTTTCAACACTATCACAAATGCAAAAAGTGTTTTTTCCACACTAATACAAGTGCAAAAGTGGTATCCTGCACCAACACAGGTGCGAAAACTGGTTTTTCAACACTAACACAAGTGCGAAAAGTGGTTTTTCAACACTAACACAAGTGCGAAAAGTGGTTTTTCCACACTAATACAAGTGCAAAAGTGGTTTCCTGCACCAACACAAGTGCAAAAAGTGGTTTTTCAACACTAACACAAGTGCGAAAAGTGGTTTTTCAACACTAACACAAGTACGAAAAGTGGTTTTTCAACACTATCACAAGTGCAAAAAGTGTTTTTTCCACACTAATACAAGTGCAAAAGTGGTTTCCTGCGCAAACACAAGTGCGAAAAGTGGTTTTTCAACACTAACACAAGTGCGAAAAGTGGTTTTTCAACACTAACACAAGTGCGAAAAGTGGTTTTTCCACACTAATACAAGTGCAAAAGTGGTTTCCTGCACCAACACAAGTGCGAAAAGTGGTTTTTCAACACTAACCCAAGTGCGAAAAGTGGTTTTTCAACACTAACACAAGTGCGAAAAGTGGTTTTTCCACACTAATACAAGTGCAAAAGTGGTTTCCTGCACCAACACAAGTGCAAAAAGTGGTTTTTCAACACTAACACAAGTGCGAAAAGTGGTTTTTCAACACTAACACAAGTGCAAAAAGTGGTTTTTCAACACTAACACAATTGCGAAAAGTGGTTTTTCCACACTAATACAAGTGCAAAAGAGGTTTCCTGCACCAACAGAAGTGCGAAAAGTGGTTTTTCAACACTATCACAAGTGCGAAAAGTGGTTTTTCAACACTAACACAAGTGCGAAAAGTGGTTTTTCCACACTAATACAAGTGCAAAAGTGGTTTCCTGCACCAACACAAGTGCGAGAAGTGGTTTTTCAACACTAACACAAGTGCGAAAAGTGGTTTTTCAACACTATCACAAGTGCAAAAAGTGGTTTTTCAACACTATCACAAGTGCAAAAGGTGTTTTTTCCACACTAATACAAGTGCAAAAGAGGTTTCCTGCACCAACAGAAGTGCGAAAAGTGGTTTTTCAACACTAACACAAGTGCGAAAAGTGGTTTTTCAACACTAACACAATTGCGAAAAGTGGTTTTTCAACACTAACACAAGTGCCAAAAGTGGTTTTCCACACTAATACAAGTGCAAAAGTGGTTTCCTGCACCAAGACAAGTGCGAAAAGTGGTTTTTCAACACTAACACAAGTGCAAAAAGTGGTTTTTCAACACTAACACAGTGCGAAAAGTGTTTTTTCCACACTAATACAAGTGCAAAAGTGGTTTCCTGCACACACACAAGTGCGAAAAGTGGTTTTTCAACACTAACACAAGTGCAAAAAGTGGTTTTTCAACACTAACACAAGTGCGAAAAGTGGTTTTTCCCACACTAATACAAGTGCAAAAGTGGTTTCCTGCACCAACACAGGTGCGAAAAGTGGTTTTTCAACACTAACACAAGTGCGAAAAGTGGTTTTTCAACACTGTCACAAGTGCAAAAAGTGGTTTTTCAACACTATCACAAATGCAAAAAAGTGTTTTTTTTTCCACACTAATACAAGTGCAAAAGTGGTTTCCTGCACCAACACAAGTGCGAAAAGTGGTTTTTCAACACTAACACAAGTGCGAAAAGTGGTTTTTCAACACTAACACAAGTGCGAAAAGTGGTTTTTCCACACTAATACAAGTGCAAAAGTGGTTTCCTGCACCAACACAAGTGCAAAAATTGGTTTTTCACACACTAACACAAGTGCGAAAAGTGGTTTTTCAACACTAACACAAGTGCAAAAAAGTGGTTTTTCAACACTAACACAAGTGCAAAGTGGTTTTTCCACACTAAGTACAAAGTGCAAAAAGTGTTTCCTGCACAAACACAAGTGCGAAAAGTGGTTTTTCACACTAACACAAGTGCAAAAAGTGGTTTTCAACACTAACACAAGTGCGAAAAGTGTTTTTTCCACACTAATACAAGTGCAAAAGTGGTTTCCTGCACCAACACAAGTGCGAAAAGTGGTTTTTCAACACTAACACAAGTGCGAAAAGTGGTTTTTCAACACTATCACAAGTGCAAAAGTGGTTTTTCAACACTATCACAAATGCAAAAAGTGTTTTTTCCACACTAATACAAGTGCAAAAGTGGTTTCCTGCACCAACACAAGTGCGAAAAGTGGTTTTTGAACACTAACACAAGTGCGAAAAGTGGTTTTTCAACACTAACACAAGTGCGAAAAGTGGTTTTTCCACACTAATACAAGTGCAAAAGTGGTTTCCTGCACCAACACAAGTGCAAAAAGTGGTTTTTCAACACTAACACAAGTGCGAAAAGTGGTTTTTCAACACTAACACAAGTGCAAAAAGTGGTTTTTCAACACTAACACATGTGCGAAAAGTGGTTTTTCCACACTAATACAAGTGCAAAAGTGGTTTCCTGCACCAACACAAGTGCAAAAAGTGGTTTTTCAACACTAACACAAGTGCGAAAAGTGGTTTTTCAACACTAACACAAGTACGAAAAGTGGTTTTTCCACACTAATACAAGTGCAAAAGTGGTTTCCTGCACCAACACAAGTGCGAAAAGTGGTTTTTCAACACTAACCCAAGTGCGAAAAGTGGTTTTTCAACACTAACACACGTGCGAAAAGTGGTTTTTCCACACTAATACAAGTGCAAAAGTGGTTTCCTGCACCAACACAAGTGCAAAAAGTGGTTTTTCAACACTAACACAAGTGCGAAAAGTGGTTTTTCAACACTAACACAAGTGCAAAAAGTGGTTTTTCAACACTAACACAATTGCGAAAAGTGGTTTTTCCACACTAATACAAGTGCAAAAGAGGTTTCCTGCACCAACAGAAGTGCGAAAAGTGGTTTTTCAACACTATCACAAGTGCGAAAAGTGGTTTTTCAACACTAACACAAGTGCGAAAAGTGGTTTTTCAACACTAACACAAGTGCAAAAAGTGGTTTTTCAACACTAACACAATTGCGAAAAGTGGTTTTTCCACACTAATACAAGTGCAAAAGAGGTTTCCTGCACCAACAGAAGTGCGAAAAGTGGTTTTTCAACACTATCACAAGTGCGAAAAGTGGTTTTTCAACACTAACACAAGTGCGAAAAGTGGTTTTTCCACACTAATACAAGTGCAAAAGTGGTTTCCTGCACCAACACAAGTGCGAAAAGTGGTTTTTCAACACTAACACAAGTGCGAAAAGTGGTTTTTCAACACTATCACAAGTGCAAAAAGTGGTTTTTCAACACTATCACAAGTGCAAAAGGTGTTTTTTCCACACTAATACAAGTGCAAAAGAGGTTTCCTGCACCAACAGAAGTGCGAAAAGTGGTTTTTCAACACTAACACTAGTGCGAAAAGTGGTTTTTCAACACTAACACAATTGCGAAAAGTGGTTTTTCAACACTAACACAAGTGCCAAAAGTGGTTTTTCCACACTAATACAAGTGCAAAAGTGGTTTCCTGCACCAAGACAAGTGCGAAAAGTGGTTTTTCAACACTAACACAAGTGCAAAAAGTGGTTTTTCAACACTAACACAAGTGCGAAAAGTGTTTTTTCCACACTAATACAAGTGCAAAAGTGGTTTCCTGCACACACACAAGTGCGAAAAGTGGTTTTTCAACACTAACACAAGTGCAAAAAGTGGTTTTTCAACCCACTAACACAAGTGCGAAAAGTGGTTTTCCACACTAATACAAGTGCAAAAGTGGTTTCCTGCACCAACACAAGTGGCGAAAAGTGGTTTTTCAACACTAACACAAGTGCAAAAGTGGTTTTTCAACACTGTCACAAGTGCAAAAAGTGGTTTTTCAACACTATCACAAATGCAAAAAGTGTTTTTTTCCACACTAATACAAGTGCAAAAGTGGTTTCCTGCACCAACACAAGTGCGAAAAGTGGTTTTTCAACACTAACACAAGTGCGAAAAGTGGTTTTTCAACACTAACACAAGTGCGAAAAGTGGTTTTTCACACTAATACAAGTGCAAAAGTGGTTTCCTGCACCAACACAAGTGCAAAAATTGGTTTTTCAACACTAACACAAGTGCGAAAAGTGGTTTTTCAACACTAACACAAGTGCAAAAAGTGGTTTTTCAACACTAACACAAGTGCAAAAGTGGTTTTTCCACACTAATACAAGTGCAAAAGTGGTTTCCTGCACAAACACAAGTGCGAAAAGTGGTTTTTCAACACTAACACAAGTGCAAAAAGTGGTTTTTCAACACTAACACAAGTGCGAAAAGTGGTTTTTCCACACTAATACAAGTGCAAAAGTGGTTTCCTGCCCAACACAAGTGCGAAAAGTGGGTTTTCAACACTAACACAAGTGCGAAAGTGGTTTTTCAACACTATCACAAGTGCAAAAAGTGGTTTTTTCAACACTATCACAAATGCAAAACGTGTTTTTTCCACACTAAGTACAAGTGCAAAAGTGGTTTCCTGCACAACACAAGTGCGAAAAGTGGTTTCTTGAACACTAACACAAGTGCGAAAAGTGGTTTTTCAACACTAACACAAGTGCGAAAAGTGGTTTTTCCACACTAATACAAGTGCAAAAGTGGTTCCTGCACCAACACAAGTGCAAAAAGT